>NC_133658.1:204623845-204945095 GCF_037893015.1 Macrotis lagotis | reverse complement strand
ATCTCAGGACTGCAACCCAGTTTTCTGATTCTAAATCTAATGTTCTTTGTATTCTGTCATACTGAATCCTCAGACCTTTGGGAATTGGGCCAACTGAGATCTCCAGTCAGATTTGATACTGGTTGGAAGGAGTCTGGACTCCAGATAACAGCCTGCATATTTCCTTCTGTATCTCCTTAAATAACTGGGGTGGGGAATGAAAAAAAAAAGGTTCAGAAGCAGGGTGAGTGAGCCTGAAAAAGAAGGCCTGTTGAGATGGAAGTAAATAATATCCTTGGTAAGAACTGGGAGTGTAGGGGAAAGTATTGTCAGTGAGAATCCACTGGGATATAACAGCTGGGGGGAGGAGGGTGGGAGGAGAGTCTGATTAGAGCCAGGCTAGCCCTGGAAGGAAGGTCTGGGAATAATTTGGGAATCAATGGGCTGCCTTGGAAGCTAGCAATGTGGGTGTGGTGCAGATTTGGAGGAGAGAAAGATATTTTATTTTGTAATTAATTGCCCCACAGTAGTAATTGGTTTGAAGGGAGGGGGGGGAAAGGGCTAGACTTAGGGAAATTTGAAGGATCAAGGCAGAAGGCCATTCCATTGTCTCTCTGGGGGAAACAGCACAATAGCTCTTACCCACCTCCAGTCCCGGAAGTCAAGCATGAATGCAACATGCTGGAATATTTTATTTTAAAGGGTCCATGGGAAGGCTAACATAGCTCTCTTCTGCTCTCTTCTGGCTCTGTGTTGCATTTCAACAGAAACTACATTGACCCAACAATCTCAGAATCATGTCATCCAGAAGATCTGGGAGATTCATAATTTAGAGCAGGAAGGGATCTCAGAGGCCATCTAGTTCAAATCTTCCATTTTCCAACTGAGGAAACTATGACTCATTTGTGACTTGTCTAAAGTCATATAGCTAATGAAGAGGTGAAATGTTAATCTTAATACAATCGATTCTCTTTATAATGTACTAATACATTTCTTCTGTTTACAGAGAAGGAAAGTGTGACCCAGATTGTTGAAGTCATTTGTCTGAAGTCACAAAGGGATTGAATGATAGGGACTGGGACTAGAATTGGAGCCGAAGATTCTGACTCAAAGACTGCTGTGCTCATCCATTGATCTTTAGAAAAACTAGAGATAATTAAAAAAAAATGGTGAATTATTATTAAATGAATTTTTCTAAGCTATAAACAAAGGGAGCCTATTGTGGATAGAGAGATGGTCTTGGAAACTCTCAAAACTGAGTTTCAAGAGGAGGTGCTGAACTGCCTGCATTGATAGGAGTTTACTCATCCAGAGTGCTTTTTACTACTATTATTCTATAAATATTTAAGTGTCTGAAGTTTTCAAGCTATAAAATCATTGAATTAAGCAACACCCCTCACCCCAGATGTATTATTTGTTCTGTGAATCAAAAAAAGTTTACCTATCTTTATACTCTTATTTTCTCATATACTCTTATTATAAGCAAGGAAATCTCATCAATATAAATGCATTAAGAAGAAAGTGTGCCTGAACAGTGGGAATAATTTTTTTAATGAATGCATTTTACCTTTCAAGTGCATACAAAACTTTGAATTCAATACTTTAATACTGAATACAAGAATAACTTAATAAAATATTTCTAAGTAGAGGTTTTATAGGGTATGCATTAATAAATAGATAATTCATTTGAAATAATGCTTAATTGTGTACAAGGATGGATGTGACCAAATCTCTTAGGGCTCTCCTCAAGAAATTGTTGCATTTTGCTTGGTGATGTGAATTTTTTTTGTCTTCATTTGTGATAATTATAGGGACCTCCCCTTGTGGATACTCCTTCCATATTGGCACCGCTTTGTATTTTGTAGTCTTAGAGAGTTGCTTGGGGTACTGGGAGTGAAAAAGAATTGATTAAGGTCAAATTACTAGTACCTTTCAGAGGTAGAACTTGAACCTATATCTTTCTGATTCATAATATGTGAGTAAAGTGGAGGGAGAGTTGGTGCACTATTTTATTGTTTGAAGATGATTGTACAATCATTGCGCTCTATGAAGTGGAGATGCAACAAAGTATGGATCAATTCTCTGCTGATTGTACTATTTTCGACCCAACAAGCAACACCAAGAAAACACAGGTGCTCTATCAGTCAGAATACCATCCATATGTGGAATCATCTATTACAGCTAATGGAGACGTTTTGAGTACTGTGGATAAGTTCACTTGTGGTATACTTTCCAATAATGTACACATTGTTAATGAGCTGGTGTTTGGGAGATTCTGAAGGAAAGTGTAGGAGAGAGAAGAGGTATTAAACTGACTATCAAACCAAAATCTACAGAGCTATTGTGTTAACTTAATAATTGTATGCCTGTGAAACCTGGATAGTATACCAGTAACATGCTAGGATACAGAATCACTTCCATTTGAATTGTTTTAGGAAGATTCTGAAGATCACCTGGAAGGATAAGGTAGCAGATACTGAGGTACTTTCTGGAATTAAACTGCCAAGCATTCAAACTCTGCAGCGGAGAGTGGAATGCGATGGGCTGGACAAGTTGCTTTCATGAGCACTTGCCTTTCTAAAAGACTATTTTAAGAGCTCATACAAGGCAATCATTCACATGGTAGTCAGAGAAAGAAATGGATACTCTCAAGGTTTCTCTGAAGAGAGTAACTGGCATAGGACTGCTCAGCATGACTTGCCCTCATCAGAGAGCTGTGCTCTATGAGCAAAGCAGAATTGAAGTAGCTCAAAAGAAATGGGACAAAAAAAAAAAATGGGACAGACTTCTGGGGTGAAGCCAAGATGGCAGCATGAAGCTAACATGCTCTGGGAGCTTTTCCTTACCAAAGATAAATGAAACCTCTGTTCTGACATTTAAGCTACAGATCCCATCAAGAAAAAGAGAAGATTCAAAGAAGTTTTCAATGAAAACATCATGGAGGATCTTCAGTAAAGGTCTGTCTTTTTGAGGGAAATGGGCAAGTAAAGTCTAGGAGGTGAGAGTATGGGAAAGCCAGCAAGAGGCTCTTAGACACAGTGTAGTCCAGGTCCCAACAGCTTAACAACAGCAGAGGTCTGGGCAGTTAGATAGAAAGCCAGCAGGGAAGGTCCCAACAACAAGGAAGGTCTAAACCCAGGGAACACAAAAGGCAGGACTGGGTTGGGAACAAACCACTGTTAAGTCAGAATATGGACATAAAGGAGGAAACCTATGCAAAGGCAAGGCCTGGACTGCATAGGCAGTATCTTGGTCAATGACAAGCTAGGGATCAGACCCCAGCCCCAGAAAAATAAAAGCTTGGATCTATACTCCCTATATTCCAGGAGCAGAATTAAAATAACAAGAAATGGGATGTGCAAATTTAGAGAATCCAAATATTCATATAGACTATTTGTGCTGGACTTGTGATAGAGCATTCTGAATTCACATTTATTTGATCAGCCATGATCAGACACACCAGGTAGCCATGGTCAGACTCTAACATAGTGATGTCACTTTGAGAACAAAGAACAACAACTGGTTGAATTTGTTGGATTGAACTGAATCATGAAGTCATTTCTTCCAATACAAAATGAAATGGGAGACTTTACCTCTGCTCAAGTGAAACAATCGCACTTTTTGAATCAGTCTGATTGAGGCTCTCCCATGTTTACCTTCTGCCACCATATGATATAATATAACAATTTTTAAACTTCTAGGTCTCAGTATGCTGTATACTTCAAAATTACTCAAACCCCTTGTCCAGCCCCCATTCTTTGTTTATACTTTTTTTACTGTATTAAAATTAAAACAGATTATTATTATGAAATTTGTTTTGATTTTACAAATTCTCTCAAAGGGTCTAGAGCATGGATAAAAATTTTAACTCTCCTGGGCCACAAAACCCAACTAAAGTTTCTTGTTGAGGGTTGCATATAGAATTTAACATTTTTTAGGATTACAATATAACTCATATTACTAATGAGTATAATAATAACAAAATGTAATAACGTCACATGAATGGGTGATGAATTGACTTACCAAAAAGGTCACAAGGGTAGTAAGTAGCAGAGCTGGAATTCAAATTCAAGGTCTTTTACTTCAACTTTATATTCTTTTCCCCACCCCATGCTCCAATACACCTTGATGAGTTGTTGTTATTGTTCAGTCATGCCCAACTGGTGACCTATTTGGGATTTTCTTGGCAAAGATACGGGAATGGCTCACCATTTCCTTCTCCAGTTCATTTTTCAAGAGAAGAATTTGAGGCAAGCAGGGTTAAATAATGTGCCCATGTTCACATAGCTAGTTAGTATCTGATTTGATCTCAGATCTTTCTGAATTAAGGTCTAGTCCTTTATCATCCGGCTACCTAGTTGCTCATATACCATAATGATACTTTCTATCTAAATGGCATTCTTCTTGTTTTTTCTGTCGAACCTTTTGAATAAAAGCTAACAGATGTTCTATTAGATGTTTGTTTCCCATGATTCTTTTCATGCTTCTTGATTATGACTAGAATGGCTTTTTGTTTTCTCTTTCCCCTTTCTCTCTGTAGATGAGATTTTTTTTTCTTCTGTAGATGTGATTCCAATGAGATAGCCTCGGAGGTCCCTTCTAATTCTGAGATCTGAGATTCTGTGGTTTATCTTCAAATCAGAATGATTTCTCCTATTGACTTCCAAATAATAAGTGTTTTCTGAGATTAAGGCTGGCTGCCTCATGTGGTGGGGAATTATCTTCCCTTGCAGGTCTTCAAGCAGAGTGGATCACTACTTGATGAGCTTGTTGTTATGGATGATTTGGACTACATGGCTTCTGAAGCCCTTCCAAAAATTTTGTGATTTTATGAATTAAGGGATTTAAAAGTGATTCCACGGAAGAACTTGCATTGTACAAAAACTACAAGCCTTTGATCTTAGGTATTAATGTTTTGCTCTTTATCAAAAGGATACTGGACATTTGATTCAGTATTTTGATTTGGGGTCAGAAGACCTGGGCTCAGTTCCTGACTTATTTTTAGGTTTTTTTTTTTTTTTTTTTGATTGGCTTGCCCAAGGCCACACAGCTAGGTAATTATTAAGTGTCTGAGGTCAAATTTGAATTCAGGTACTCCTGACTCCTGGGCCAGTGCTCTATCCACTGAGCCACCTAGCCGCCCCCAGTTCCTGTATAAAGTCAGTTGTATGACCTTGGGCAAATCACTTAACTCTTCTTGTTCTCTATTTCCTCACCTATAACATGAGTTGGGCAGCTAGATAATACAGTAGAATGCTGGACCTGAATTCAAATGTGATACTTGTTAGTTTTGTGACCCTGGACAAATCACTAAACTTTGCTTGCTTCAGTTTCCTCATCTGTAAAATGAACTGGAGAGGGAAATGGCAAACCACTCCAGTATCTTTGCCAAGAAAGCCTCAGATGGAGTCACAAATAGTTTCATATGACTGTAACAAGTGAACAGCAATATGAGGAATTGACATATCTAAGGTCCTTTCTGACTCTAAACCTTAAGATAGCTATGTTTTCTATGATCAAATGTTTTCAAGATAATACCTGCCCTAGATCAGATGGTACTTCCAAGTAAGACAGATTGAATAAAAATTCAAAGTAGCTTCTGCACCTCCTCAGGGAATGTCAGTGGCATTAGCAGCTTAGAAACTTCATGAGGTGAAAGGTGCCCTTGGCATTTTCCCTATATAAAAGGTTTCCATTGATTTGCTAAGGTAGTTTAAAGTAGTTCCTTATTTCTCCAGTCACAGCTCAGTAACCCCAGAGTTATCAAACCTCATCTCTAGGCAAGAGAATTAGGGCAGTCAGCAAGAATGATTCATATTTGCTATTTGGAATGAACTTTCTCAGGCTTTTATTCTGAAGTCGAGCTGAAGCTTGCTTTTATACAAGGTATCCCTCTAACTAAGTCTGACTAAATGGATAGCAGGGGAATACTTGGCTCATTAGAGGAACATTATTAATTGCCTACAGATGGTGACTGGATGAAGCAAGCCCTGTGTATTTGTAAATAGTGTGATCTCATGCAATGGCCAATTCAATATAGGGAGTTGCAAAGAACATTTTTTTTTGAGTTGCTAGTATAAAGTCATAGTTAGAGAAACTTTCTATCTTGGACAATATTTTAGGTCTTGTAGACTAAATCAATATGGTATTTACTGGTGAGAGAGGAGGTAGGACATGGGAGTGAAGGGACTTGATATTTACTAGCTGACTGACCTTGTGTATCTAAGTCAATTAACAGAGAACTCATTTAAGTTATATAAAAATAGGTTGAAGGAGTATCTACCATAGAGGTTCAAAATTGAATGTCCTTAAAGTAGTGTCATATTTAGTGGTACACAAATACACACGCACACACACACACACAGTCACACACACATGTGGTATGGTAAAAAAGAATTCTGAATGTAGAGGTATAAGTCATTGGTTCAAATTCTGACTGCCACTTTCTACTGTATAATTTTAGAAAAATCCTTTAACTTTTTTGGGTTTATTTTCTCTATGGTAAAATGATGGAATTGAACTAGATGAACTTTAAAATCCTGACTCTAAATCCTATGATCTTTTGATTCTATGATCATTGTGAAGTTAGGTACTGTAGGAAGATAACAAATAAAACAAGACCTGGACTATAGCCATGAGATCTCGTAGCGGGAATGGTATCAGATGAGAAAGAACTAGGTTTTTTCAAACTGTCCAATTCACCCAGTTGTTTTTACTCAAAAAAAGAGAAAGAAACTATGGTTTCCTCATCTATAAAGTGGCAATGTCCTCTAATACATGGCCTCTTAGCTAAGTCTCACAATAAGTTCACCATGTAGTCAAGGTGGGGGGGGAGGAGAGGGATTAGTGTCTTTTTAAAAATGAGGAAGCCATGGCCTGAGTTTATATATGCTAGTCAATATAGATCATAGAACCAAAGACATAGAGCTGGAAGGAAATTTAGATGTCTTCTAATACAAGTCTTTCATTTTATAGATGAGAAAAATGAGTCCAAAAGAAGTTACATGACTTGTTCAAGACTATACAAGAAAACAGTAGTAGAAACAAGCCAAAAGTAGAGAGGAACATTTCTCTTGTGTTGTAGATGGTCTAAAAGTGTCAGTCTTAATTATCTACCCTTGTCCAGTAGTCTTGTATATAAGGTAGGATTTAATAATTCCAAGATTTACTCTGCCAAAGTTTATGTGTAGGGTTATTTGTTTTGTTGTTGTTTTGCAATGGCCAAACATTGTTATGTTTTACTTACCTCAAACTAAGTGAGAAACATTAAAATCTACTTATAAGTACTCTCTATGTCTTGAAATTCAAATAATTTTTCTCTTGAAGATGCTAATGCATTTGGTACATATAATTTTAATATTGATATTGGTTTATTGTCTTTGGCTCATTTCAGCATAATATACTTTTTTGTTTATCTGTTTTTAAATTGTTGATTTTTTTTCTTTGTCTGACATTATGAATGGCTTTTTTTGTTTTGTTTTTGAATCTTCCTGATACATAGTAGATTTTGTTTTGACTGCTCATCTTCATTATATCTATGCCTTTGATTTTTAGGTACTTTTCTTATAAGTAAAAAATTGTGAGAGTTAATATATGCATATATAAATACAATCTATTTTCTTTAATTTTATTGACTTGTTTAATCCATTCACATTTGAAGTTATGACTTAAATTTAGATTTTCCTCTTTTTTTTGTCTGAATTAGGGATGGGAGGAAAGCTTCCTCTTTCTCTGCAAATATGACTTTTTCTCTGTGTCTTTTTTTCTTAGACTACTTTAAGGCAACCATTTCCCCTCATATTCTTTTTCCCTCACCTTTGCCCCCCCTTCCCACATTCCCAGTTTTTAAACTAATTTTCTTTTAGTTATAAATAAAATCATTTTAAATAATTTAAAAAATTCTCTCTCCTTTCCTTTTCTTTCTCTGGAGGTAGTTAGCATTTTTTCATCTAATGTCTTTCTGAGCTGTCTTAGATCATAGTATTTCTGAAAATAACTAAGTGATTCACAAGTGATCATTGTACAATGTTACTTTTATTGTGTACACTGTTCTAGCTCTGCTTACTTTACTGTGCATCAATTCAATTATAGCTTGTCAGGTGTAGTTATTCCCCAATTGATGGCTATACCCTCAATTTCCAACTCTACCACCACAAATTTTTGTACATATGGTTCCTTTTTCCTTCTTTTTTCTTGGGAAGGAATTCTTTGGATATAGATCTAGTAGTGTTATTGCTACATAAAAAGGTATGCATGATTTTATAGCCTTTTGTGATAGTTTCAAATATTTATCCAGACTGGTTGGATCATAATGAAGTTCATAACTTTATTAATAGTGCTTTAATGTTCCAATTTTCCCACATTTCCTCCAGCATATGTAGCATATGTAATTTTCCTTTTTTAATAATTTTTGTCAATTTGATAATTGTGAAGTAGAGCCTATTAATTGTTTTAATGTGCATTTCTCTAATCGATAGTAATTTAGAGCATTTTTTCATGACTATAGATAGCTTTGATTTCTTGTCTGAAAGCTGTCTGAGCATATTCTTTGACCATTAGCAACTGGGGAATAATTTGTACTTTTTATAAATTTGATTTGGTTCTCTATATATTTGAGAAATAAGATTTCTTCAGAGCAACTTGCTATAAAATATTTTTCACAGTTGATGATGACTGTGTAATCAATTCTATTTTTTCCCTGTTTCTCTCTCTGCTGTCTGTCTCTTTCCTTTTGCCCTCCCTCTTCTCAAAAGTTCTTTGCTTCTTTTTACAGAAAGGAACTTTGTGAACATCTCATCAATTAGGAAATGATGCACAATTTTCTTTTATTTTCTTTCTTGCCCAGAAGTCCTCACTTAGTCATTTTATCCTTGCTGTTTCCATGAGAAACAGCATGTTTCTTCCTGTTGGGATTTTAGGGTAGATATTAGCGAAAGGGGCTGTTTTTGTTCTTTAATGACTCATCAGAACATCAGACATGTGACTTAGCATGCATTGTACATATTTATCACCAGAAAAAAATAGCAATTATATGAAGACATGAAAATCAGCTTCTCCAAGTTTGGTAACATTAACTGAAGACTCGATATCACGAAGTGGACCCCAAGATAACAGATTAGGGGTATCTACCCAGCTGAACTCTTCCAATATTCCCTTTCAAACAGTCAAATTTTGGACTTTTCCAGCATAAGAAAATTTAAGGAGTATCAGAAGTTTGTGGAGAAAGGATGAAAGCCTTCTTGGAGCCCATGCATGGGCATGGGTTAGCAACAACAGCAGGTAGAATAGCAGTAAGTGGAAACTCTCAGCTCACATATAGGATCAGACAATTGGCCAGAAGGAGATTCCAGGGGACTCTTTGCTGGCACTGATTGACAACTGTATTGCCATACACATTTCTTAATTGTAGTTGCAATGTAGAGAGAGCAGCACTGGTGGTCAGTCACAAAGGAGCAGAGGATCTGTTATAGTAGCAGAGAAGAGAGGAGCACTAATGTTTGGGGCTGTCAGGGACCAGGAACCCTTTCTTTATAAAGCCCAGAGTGCAGACTAAGAGAGCAGTGACCACAACTCTCTCAGGATCATACCACCCTCAGACCCTCAGAACCAGCTCTGAAGTCATCAGCACAAAAAACTTTTAGATTGAAACAGGACCACCCCAACCTCAAGAGGAGCAGAGATGAACTCTAACAAAAAATTCAGTCAAGAAATAGGCTGGAAGGGGCCACTAGGTGGTGCAGTGGATAGAGCACTGTCCCTGGAGTCAGGAGTGCCTGAGTTCAAACCCAGCTGTAGCTATTTAATAATTACTAAGGTGTGGCCTTGGGCAAGCCACTTAACCCCATTGCCTTACCCCCCCCCCAAAAAAAAACCTAAAAAAAACCCCCCAGACAAACAAAGAAATAGGCTGGAAAAATGAGTAATGACCACACAAATGACCATACCAATCTCCTACTGTGGCAGGGAAGACTAAGATATAGACCCAGAAGAAGACAATCATGTGACAAGTTATTTAAAAAAAACCCTCAAAAATACTAGACTCAAATCCATCAAAAATTCCTAGAACAGTTAAAGAAAGAGATGAATGATAGAGGAACAATGGAAAGAGATATGAGAGTGATTTAAGAAAATTCTGAAAAGACAATTAGTGATTTGATAAAAAGACACAAAAATTATTGAAGAAAAAAACAACTTAAAAAACAGAATGGCAAAATGGTAAAGGAGGCAAAAAAAATCCACTGACAAGAACTCTTCAAAAAGCAGAATTTTCCAAATGAAGTTCACTGAAGAAAATAATTCTTTAAACATTAGAATTGAGTAAGTGTGAATGGAATAAACTCACTCATAAAACAAAATCTGGAATATAATCCAGCAGAATGGATTATAAATCAGAATTCAATAATATGTTGTTTGCAAGTGAATACTTGAAACAGAAGGACATACACAGGGTTTTTTAAAAAAAGGCTAAACAAGAGTCTATTATGCTTCAGTTTATATAGAAAAGACAGGAGCAGCAAATATAATCTCAGTCAAAGTAAAAGCAAAAATAGACCTAATTAAGACATTTAAAAAACTACATTATTCCAAAAAAGAACCACAGAAAATGAAGTAATATCAAAATTTTCTATGGCAAATTTCTGACAAATGCATCATTTTAAAAATATATTCTGCATAGAACTAAGATAAATTTATAAAAATAAGAGCCATTCGCCAATTGAGAAATGGTCAATATATATATATATATATATATATATATATATATATACATACACAGATAATTTTCAGAAAAAAATTCAGTTATCTAAAGTCATATAAAAATGTTCTAAATAACTATTGATTAGAGAAAGGCAAATTAAAACAATTATAAAGTATCACCTCATACTTTACAGAAATAATAAATGCAGGAGGTGATGGGATAGTGAACTGATCCAACCATTCTGGAGAAAAATTCTCACACTAATTCCAAAGGGCTATAAAACTTTCTATACCGTTTGTCCTAATACTACTACTACTATGTCTATATCCCAAAGAAATTTTAAAAAAAAGAAGAGGACCAATAGGTACAAAAATATTTATAGCAACTCTTTTTGTGGTGGCAAATAATTGAAAATAAAGGGATCAACTGAGAAATGACTAGACAGGTTGTGGCATGTGATTGTATGTGATTTGGGAGTGGTTTCATAAAAACATGGCAAGACCTATATGGACTGATTCAAGGTGAAGTTAGAAGTTAGAAGAATCAGAAGATCATTCTTCATAGTAGCAGCAATGTTGTAATGATGATCAACTGTGAAAAACTTGTCTACTCTGATCAATACAATACAATTCAAGATTCATGATGAAAAAAATGTTTCCACCTCTTTAAAGAGAACTGATAAACTCTACATTCAAAGTGAAATAGAAGTTTTTCATTTTTCTTTTTTTGAAATAGAGCTGATATTGAAATGTTTTGCATGATTTCACATGTATAATTGATATATTACTTGCCTTCTCAGTGGGTGAAACAAAGGAGAGAGAATTTGTAACTCAAAATTTAAGAAGAAAAGAATGTCAAAAGCAAATAAAATGTGTGTGTGTGTGTGTGTGTGTGTGTGTGTGTGTGTGTGTGTGTTTAAAGACTAGATGTGACTAGAAGAACCACAATTAAACAACAGGTCTACAAGAGTTTGCATTTTGGTTAGTGAGGAGGATAGAGTGAGATAATATCATTATTATCTGAAAGGTATGGATTTGGATTGTGCCTCAGAATCTTATCATTGTATAATTCCAGTCAAGTCAATGAACCTCTCCAATCCTCAGGTTTTTCTTCTTCAAAATGAAAACAAACCTCATAAGGTTATTGGAAGCTTGGTAAGTCACAGATGGTAGTTTCAGTCCCTTGGAAAGTTCCTAAGTCCACAAAACTTTCTAAATAATTGCACATTTTGATTTCTCAGTTCAGTCATTATTAATAATATTAGTCCTAATTATTTGAGAATCTTATTGCTTAGAATGATCACAGACTATTTCTTTTTTTCGTTTTCTTATTAGGTTTTTGCAAGGCAAATGGGGTTAAGTGGCTTGCCCAAGGCCACACAGCTAGGTAATTATTAAGTGTCTGAGGCCAGATTTGAAGTCGGGTACCCCTGACTCCTGGGTCAGTGCTCTATCCATTGTACTACCTAGTCACCCCTAGATCACATACTATTTCTATTAAAAAGGTCATAGACCCAATATCCATCCTTATTCTTTATTAATTGATTGACTGGATTCTTTTCTTAATATTTCTACAAGTTGTAAAAAACAAAACCTGGTGTGATTCTTGATGTCCCACCACTCTAAATCTTGTTGTTTTAATGTCCATATCTCTTGTACATGTCCCCTTCTTTCCACAAACATCCAGCTGATTTCAGGTTCTCATCAGAAAGAAAAATTGAAAAGTTTTGGCAAATGAGTTGGGTAATATTACTTCTACATTTAGGGCTATTGAAAAGAGAACACTTTTAAACTGTTAAACACCATTAGATAAATAATTAGTATAGTTTGTGTTTTATTTTGGCATTGTACCTAATCTCTATTTCTCAATTAGATCTATGTATTCTTTTTTTTCTTTAGGTTTTTGCAAGGCAATGGGGTCAAGTGACTTGTCCAAGGTCTCACAGCTAGGTGTGAGGCTGGATTTGAACTCAGGCATTCCTGACTCCAGGGCCAGTACTCTATACACTGCTTCATCTAGCCACCCCAGATCTATGTATTCTTAATCTTCAGTCAGTGTGGGCTAATATAAAACCAGAGAGAATCAGGAAAATGATGACTATGTTGCCTTAGTTACCTAAACCATCAAATGGGTTTATCTATCCTGTGTTCCCACACAAAATTGGATGTTGGTTATGAACAATTTAAAATGCTATACAAATATAATTTAAATGGAGATTATTTTTTTAAGATGCAGGCATTCCCAATTGATCATATTTCTTCCATTTTTTTGTCCTCCTAGTTTTACAAAAATTTCTACTATTCCCATTCAAGTGCTAACAATTTTAATCTCATGGGTATCTCAGTAGACAGGGTTAATGAAGTGAATGAAGTGAAACTGGTCTCGGAAATCTAAAATCTAAAAGTAAAATGACTTGATCTAAAGAGTGAGAAGGATTTTAAAAAATTGTCATTTTTTTATTAAAAGAAAAAATTGCAAGCAGCTGTGATTTTTTTCAAGAAAGCCGGTTACCAAATCAGAAGACTCATGTAGAGCCAAGGCCATGCAGTTAGTCACCTTGGAATTGAAAAAATGGGAGATGCTTTTCTGACTTGAGTTCACTTGGAATTTGGCCCACAATCCTACATCACCCTCATCTCCTCTATGTGCCAGTTCTGGTATCTTTACCCACTGGACAATGAAACTAGAATCATATATAATTAAATCGGGAATGGCTTACTCACAAAAATGCCAGCTGCTCTTGTATTTTCTAGGAGTAATTTGCATTTCATGCTTAGCAATGCTGTTCCACAAAACTGAGAGTGTCTAATAAGCTGCTGAGCCTTGTCTGTGTGGTCTTAGGTGTTTGCCCTTCTAGCCAAGGTTCCTTTTAAATTAAGAGTTATTTCTTGGAATGATATAAATGATCTATTTGTGGTATGGTTTATAGACTTTAGAGCATGATGGATTTGGAGCTATAAAGGACCTCAACAATTACCCAGTCTCTCTCCCTCACTTCCTCCATCCCATTTTGCAGAGGGGAAAAATGAGTGCTAGAAAAGTTATACTACTTACAAAAACGTAAATGTAAGTGGCAGAATTTGAACTTAGGTGTTCTGACTATAGCACACTGAATCTTTTCACTATGAAACACTTCTTCTGCCTTTATACATCATCAAGTCCATTCCTCTTATTTTATGGGGGAGAAAATTGAACAATTCAGAAAGAAAGCAACATAAGGACACATCCTGAGGTTATGCTAGAGGTGCCACTAAAGCTTAGGACTTTAAAACTGAGTTTAATATGTCACAATTGTGACCCTTTTTTTTGTAAAGGGTTTGATTGTAATTGGTTTGTAATTTCCATCTTCAGTTCATTTTACTGAAAAAACTGAGACAATCAGAGTTAAGATATTTTCCCGGGTCACACAGCTAGTATATGTCTGAGGTCATATTAAAACTCAGGTTTGGGGCGGCTAGGTGGCGTAGTGGATAAAGCACCGGCCTTGGAGTCAGGAGTATCTGGGTTCAAATCCGGGCTCAGACACTTAATAATTACCTAGCTGTGTGGCCTTGGGCAAGCCACTTAACTCCATTTGCCTTGCAAAAAAAAAAAAAAAACAACTCAGGTTTTCTTGACTGTAGCTTAGAGTTTCATCCATTGCCACCAAGCTGCTTAAAGACTGTATAAGTTCTCAAAGCACAAGTCCTCAAGAGTGAACTTGCTCTCAAAAATCTTAAATTCTCAGCTCCCATAGGGAATAAGTAGCATAGTTAGTAATTTAATCAAAAATTCCTGAATTCAGACCCTTGAACCTTTTCCTCTGGACCATGTTAACTCTTTCAGGTAACTCTTGAAGACTATACTTTAGTGCCTCAGTTAAAGAGAACTCAAGGTTACCCATAGTTCTTTCTGGAAAAACCTGTGATTCCAAATGTGAATGTTAGTCATTTTGAGTGAGTGAGTGACAGGGAGTTGTGTGTTGATTAGGAAAATATATAGGCATTTGTTTGGTGAGGAGACTTACAGGACAAGGAGTCTGCTTTTAGGTTGAGTTTTGAGTCATGATAGTATGGGACTAGGAAGAAATAAGACAAGGTTAAGCAAAGGCACCCACTCCCAACCTGGTGACCAAGTTATGAACTTGAGGGGTATTTGTAATAATCCTCCCCTATCCCCACCATTCTAGCATCTGGGGATAGGGATAGCAATACCTAATGATGCCATATTTTGTCAGCATAGTTCTGAGATCCCGGCAGTTCCTGCACAAAGAGTATTTATAGGGTGGGGATAGAAGTCTCTATGGAAGTTGACTCAAAGTTAGAGTGGCAGGGGTATGTGTCAGAGGGGTGGTCAGTAAATCAACAAGTATTTATCAAAGACTTGACATGAAATGGACTAAGTGATGGGGATGCAAAGAAAGGAAAAAGACAGGCCTGTCCTCAAAGAAGAAAACTGCCTTATAGTGGAAATAGCATGCCAACAATTAGGTACAAATAAGATACAAAAAGAATAAGTTGAAGTCTGTCAGTCAAGGGCAATAACTATCAATAAGGAGCCAGTGGGGAGATCAGTAGAGACAGCATTCCAACCTGGGAGACATGAAATATCTAGTTTGAAGAACAGCAAGGCGGCCTATGCTACCAGAGGGAAGAATACAGTATGCAAATAAGTTTCTGTGTGTGTGTGTGTGTGTGTGTGTGTGTGTGTGTGTGTGTGTGTGTGTGTCTAAAATAGTAAGTAGGCTAGAAAGGTATGAAGGGGTCAGGTGACCCCCCACTAATCGCTCATAGATCTTTTGAAATACTGAAATATGTGTTAAACCTTAGGGAAGTAGATATGGGGGAAGCAAGGGAGCTCCTAGAATATTAGATACAGAATTAGGTGGAATGGCAGAGATCAAATAGAACAGGCCCTTTATTTTAAAGATGAGGTAACTGAGACCAGGGGAGGTTAAGTGACTACTTACTTAGAAGTGGCTAGTTAGGCAGAGCACTAGATTAGAGTGCAAGGCCTGGAATCAGGATGATCTAAGTTCAAATCTACCTTCAGATATTTACTATGTGTGTGACTCTGGGCAAGTCATTTAATGCTGTTTTCCTCAGGTTACTCAATTTTAAAATAAAAAATATATTCTTAAAAATTAACACTTATTGTTGTGAGAATAAAATGATCTAGCAGTTCCTTTTTAAAAAAAATCACATTGTACTGCTACAATTTATAAATTTTCTTTCCCTTGCTCACCAGGTATCTAGTAGGGGCAGCTAGGTTGTGCAATAGATAGAGCAACCGTCCTGGAGTCAAGAGGTCCTAAGTTCAAATTTGACCTCAGACACTTAATACCTACCTAACTGGGTGACATTGAGCAAGACACTTAGCTCCATTTGCTTGGAAAAAAAGAAAAAAAAAAAAAAAAAGAAATCAGGAGGACCTGAGTCTGATCTTGGACACTTGGCACTAATTAGCTGTGTGATCTTCAGCAAGTCACTTAATCCTGATTGTCTTGCATCCAGGACTTGAATCTCCAGTTGTCCTAATTCAAATCTGGCCAGTGGATTCATGACTCTGGAGGAGAAAGTGAGGCTGGTGACTTAGCACAGCTCCTCCTCACTCAAATTCAATTCATGTACTTGTCATGGCATCACCTTCCCTGATGTCTTGGCCTTCTTCGAGGATGAATGATAAACATCAAGTAAATGATAGAACCACTATTAGAGTCAACTTCTTTGACTCCAGAACTTATGTTCTTTCAGTTCTAATTCTGCCCTAATGGAGTTTACTATCTATCATTGATCAAATAAGATACTGTAGGGCTACTGTTCCTTAAGCTTTAAATGTTAATTATTGGCCTTGTTAGAAAGATTTCAATACATTGACAAGTATGCAGTGCCATACCTTAAATATGCAATGATGATTATAATTATAGTATAGAATAAAATACAACATCAAAAGTCTCCCATGACGACAATGTGTTCATTGTGAATCCTACTCAGAAGGATTAGCACATCTCCTTGGGATGTGCCTTAATCCCCAATGTTTGTCCCACAGTTCTTTATTGATAGGGAAAGGCACCTCTTTGAGGGTTCACTTGAGAATGCTGCCTATTACAAAAGATGAAAAGCTTCTTTTAATGATAGTTTATTTTGAATTAGCCCTCAAACAACTATTTGAGATGGAATAGAATTAGCATTTATGCTAAATGGTTTATAAATATTACCTCATTTGATTAAGTCAGGGGAACTGATGTTCCTCTAATTTTGTTGTCCAACTCAAGTTTACATTGTAGATTAATTCAATCTTTCCTTGAAAAATTCGAATTTCATTTGTTCAGAGACAGGATCATCTAAATTTGCTTTGGAGTCATCTCCCTCAGTAGCAGCTAGGTGTTACAATGGGTAGGGTAGAGTGTTAGCTTCCTAAAATTAAGACGATATCTTCATGAGTTCAAATCTGACTTCACATGCTTACAAACTATGTGACTCTGGGCAAGTCATTTAATCCTATTTATATTAGTTTCTTATTTGTAAAATTAAACTGGTAAAAGAGAAAGATAAATAATTCCAGTATGTTTTCCATGAATCCAAAAAATTGTATGATGGGATACAATTGAACAATAAAAACATCTTCCCTTATATAATGGAACTTGTTTAAATACACAAGAGTTGAGTATTATCTTAGGAGTATATATCTAAAATAATACATTTATGAAAATTAGGCATATACCTATAGGTATCAGGTATAAATTAATTACTTTGGATATTTAATTAAAAGTTGATTTTAAAAATATATTATTTTTTAAAGATTGAATTCAGAAAATGATGAACTGACTATGGATTTTTAAGCATATTTCAAGATTTCCTTGGTTCTATGGTTTCACTGGTACAGATACTATTCTTATTGTACAGAACAAAATAGATCCAAACGTTCTCATCCTATGAAACTACTTCTCAAATTATTCTTGCACTTTCCCCACTGGGACCTCACTTATCATACTGGAGACCTTTTTCCAGGTCTCTTGACATTACATGAATATGAATGGTGCACATAGAATTTATATTTGTCACTCTATATTTCCTAAATGACCTTCTTATCTTATTTTCTGGTCATTTACTATGTATCTGGAATAAATAGTATTGGAGAGTTTTAAAAAAATTTTTTCTTTCTTCTATCCATCCTTCATATTTGCTCTTCTTTTTCATTATTGTGTCATGTATTTAATTTATAGTACAGGATTGTTGTACAGTCAGTATTTTTGGCATTTAATTTTTTTGATAGATTCTGGCATGTCATTTTTATATTAGAAGTCTGTTGCTATATAGAGTTTTGGCACTCTGTATTTAAAGTCTGTTGCTAGTTGAAGTTTTGACATGATTATTACTTTTTATACTTTGCAAATGAAATGCACTAAATCTAATATTTCTTCCAAAATATCATATTAGATACTCTAGTATGAACTTGAGCAACTACATTCAGAAAAGGTGTGCTGATTAAGGATAAAATATTAGAAATTATAAAATCCAGGTATCCATTTCCCTAGAGACAGATTTAGAGGACTGATTTACTTCCTCCCCTCCAAAGTTCATCTATTTTTTTTTAACATTCACCCATATGCATATGTATACTTTTAAGTAAGAAAATTTCCTTCCACCCTCCCTTCCCACACCCTCCCCTCAGCAGTGAACAGTCAGGTTAACACTCTACCTACATATTTTTGATAAACATGCTTACAGATTAGTCATTTTCAGTATGAAGAGATACATAAGAGATAATTTTTATAAAGTGTTTATCAGATTCTGGAGGGTTGTTTTTTGTTCTTGTTTTTTGTTTTGTTTAGTTTTTTTCCCCTCTGGATGGGGATAACATTGTCCATAGCTAGTCTAATACAATTGTCCTAGCTCTCTGAACTGTTGAGAGGAGCTGCTTCCATCAAGGTTGATCATCTCACCATGTTGTTACTGATATGTATGCTGTTCTCTTTGTTCTGCTTCCTTTGCTCAGCATCAGATACTCTAACTCTTTCCATACTTCTCTAGAGTCTGATCATTTATGGTTTGTTTTTTTTTTAGTTTTTGCAAGGTAATTGGGTTAAGTGGCTTGCCCAAGGCCACACAGCTAGGTAATTATTAAGTGTCTGAGGTCAGAATTGAACTGACTCCAGGGCCAGTGGTCTCTCCACTGTGCCATCTAGCTGCCCCCACTTATGATTTCTTATAGAACAATAATATTCCATAGTATTCATGTACCCTAAAAGTTGCTTAGCCATTCCCAAATTGAAGGGCATCCCCTCAGTTTCTAAGTTTTTTTGCCACTACAAAAAGAGCTGCTATGAATATTTTGGAACATGTGGGACTTTTCCCATTTTTTTATGATTTCTTTGGGATATTAGCCTAGAATTGGAATTCCTGGGTCAAAGGGAATGAACATTTTTATTGTTCTTTGGGCATAGTTCCATATTGTTCTCCGGAATGGTTGGATATATTCACAACTCCACAAGCAATGCCTCAATGTCTCAATCTTCCCACAACCTCTCCAACATTGATCATTTTCCCTTTTTCTCATCTTGGCCAATCTGATAGGTGTGAGGTAACACCTCATAGTTGTTTCAATTTGCATTTATCTAATCAGTGATGATTTGGATCATTTTTTCATATGATTATATTTAGCTTTAATTTCTTCATTTGAAAAGTGTCTGTTCATATACTTTGACCATTTATCAATTGAGGAATGACTTGTAACCTTATAAATTTGATGCAATTTTCTCTATATATCTTAGAAATGAGACCATATGTTTTTATTATTTCTGCCTTTCTGCATTTAATTGTCAGTTTTTGTGCCCTAATACATGGCCAATTTTGGTTTAGGTGCCATGTACTGCTAAGAAAAAGGTATATTATTTTCTATTTCCAATAATTTTTCTTCAGAGGTCTGTCATATCTAAAAAGATTTCATTCACCTTCTTAAGGTCCTTCTTGTTTATTTTGTGATTAGATTTATCTAGTTCTGAGAGAGAGGGAGGTACCCCATTATTAAAGTTTTGCTGTCTATATCTCCTTGTAACTCACTCAGCTTTTCCTCTAGAAATTTGGATGCTATACCACTAGGCATATATCTCTATCTCTATCTCTATCTCTATCTGTATCTCTATCTATCTCTATCTCTATCTCTATCTCTATCTCTATCTCTATCTCTATCTCTATCTCTATCTCTATCATCTCTATCTCTATCTCTATCTCTATCTCCATCTCTACCTCTATCTATCTCTATCTCTAATCTCTACCTCTACCTCTACCTCTACCTCTACCTCTAATCTCTATCTCTATCTATCTCTATCTCTATCTATCTCTATCTCTATCTCTATCTCTATCTCTATCTCTATCTCTATCTCTATCTCTATCTCTATCTCTATCTCTATCTCTATCTATCTCTATCTCTATCTCTATCTCTATCTCTATCATCTCTATCTCTATCTCTATATTTTTTGCTAGACAATGGGGTTAAGTGACTTGCTCAAGGTCACACAGCTAGGTAATTATTAAATTTTTGAGGCTGGATTTAAATTCAGGTACTCCTGACTTCTGGGGCCGGTGCTCTATCCACTGTGCCACCTAGCTATCCCCAATGGTACTTTTTAAGAAGATGTAATTTCCTTCCTTATCCCTTTTAATGAGCTCAATTTTTACTTTTACTTTATCTGAGATCAGGATCACTATGACTGTTTTTTTTTTTACTTCAGTTGAGGCATAATATATTTTGCTCCATCCTTTTACCTTTACATTATCTGTATCTCTCTGCTTCAAATGTGTTTCTAGTAAATAACATATTGTAGGATTCTATTTTTTAATCCATTCTGCTATTTGCTTCCATTTTATGGGACAGTTCATCCTATTCACATTTACAGTTAAGATTTCTAATTCTGTATTTCCTTCCATACTATCTTTCTCTTTATATGTTTCTCTTTCCTTTCCTCTTATTCCTCCTCACCAAAATTTTCCTGCCTTTCCCCTTTTAACTTTCCTTTCAAAATTTAACTTTCAGTTTATTTTCACTTATATCTTCACCTTCCCTTTTATAAGTTCCTTCTTTCCTTATCATTTCCTTTCCCTGCCTTCCCAGTAGATTAAGATAGATTTTTAAACCCTAGTATGAATACATCTTATTCCCTCTCTGGGCAAAATCAATTGAATTGAATTTACATAGTGTTCATACTCTTCTTTCCCTCTAAAATTATAAATCTTTGTGCCTCTTCACCTGGTGTTATTTATCTCTCAAGTACTATTAATCACATATCATCAATAATACTTTGATTATTCAATTGTTATCAAAGTATTATCACAGAATGATTGTTTGATTGCTTGATGGACATCATTGTCTTAAATTACATAAGATTATAATTATTGCTAGGGACTGTTGTGTATGGGAGTACTGTAAATTATCTTCACCTGGTATCCTTGAGTACCAGAGCTTTATCCCCTCCAACACTTGCCTGGAGAAGATTGAGGGAGTCCTGATAGGGACTCAACAAATTATAATCATTTTTTACCTTACTCCCTGTTCAGGTACCCTCACAGGATGCATAATCTTCCTCATGAGACAAAGTATCATTCAATGCCAAATCATTTCTTGAATTCTTTGTGCCCCTCTCCCCAGCCCTCTTTTCTCTTGAGCTTTACCCACCCTCCCTAACATGAGTACTTAACCCCTTGTTAAGTGAAGCAAGGATTAAGTCAATTCCTGATCTAATTAACTGCAAGAATCTTAAAGGACTCTAAGTACTAGGAGACTCTGAAGGTCTCACTTGAGAACTTTACAAATGATTGTATGCTATGAGATGTACTGACTCAGGACCATCCAGTTTACTATGCCCTCATCAGACAAAGTGCTAAGCTTTGTCAGCACAACAGAATTAAAGTGGGTCAAAGGATGATGAGACACTTAAGTTTTGAGTTAACATCCCTCCTTTTCATCAGGGATTTTTGTCTCAAACATAATGACGTCATCTTGGACCTCTTCAGTAGAGAGACAAGACTCAGCTATACCCATATCCTTTAAGTACAATCTCTTCAATTATATTTGACCCATTAATAATTATCCTAAGAGAAGTAAAAGTCTCAAGAATTAGAAGAAATACATATCTTCCCTTTTAAGATTGTATACAATTTGATGGTCTTGAACAACTTTTGTTTTGTTTTTCCTTCCCTTTTTTATTTACCATTTTTATGGAACTCTCAAATCATGTATTTGGTGATTGAATTTTCTGTTCATTTCTGATCTTTCTGTTAGGAAATTCCCGAAGTTCTATATTTCATGGAACATCCATCTTTTTCTCTGACAGTACATGCTGAATTTTACAGGGCAGTAAATTCCGGGTTGTAATTGAAGGTCCTTTACCCTCCAATATATGGTATTCCAAATCTTCTGGTCTTTCAGTGTTGAAGCTTATAGGTCCTGTGTGATTTTGATTGTATTTTTTATATTTGAATTGTTTTATTTTTGCTGCTTGCAATATTCTTTGCTTTATTTGAGAGTTCTGGAATTTAGCTATAATAGCCCTTTGGAGTTTTTATACTGGAGTCTCTTTCTGGAGCGGTTCTGTATATTTGTTGAATTGTTATATTGTCTTTTTTGTTCTAGAAAATTAGAACAGTTTTCCCTAATAATTTCCTGCATGATATTTTCCAGGTTCTTTTTTTATCTAGGTTTTCTAGTAGTATGATGATTTGTAGATTGTCTTTCCTGGATCTATTTTCCAGGTCATTCATTTTCCCTAAAAGGGAATTTTCTTCAGTTTTTTCAGTTCTTTAATTTTGTTTGATGGGACCCTGTAGTCTTGTAGATTCATTGATTTCTATTTGTTCAATTCAAAATTTTAGAGTTTTATTTTCTTCAATTGCCATGTGTTTCCTTTTAAAAGGTGTTGAATTCTCTGGTCAAATTTTCCTGCATGACTCTCATTTCTTTGTTCCATCTTCCTTCATTCTCTCTACTTTGTTTTTTTTTTAATTCTTTTTAAGCTCTTTGATGAGCTTTTGTATTTGAGTCCAATTCATAGACTGTTTTGAGATTTCCCTTGTGAGTGTTTTTTCACTAATTTCTTCTTCAGACATGTCATTGTTAACATCTTTGTCAGTAAAGTGTTTTCTGTAGTGAGTGCTCTTTAAACTTTGGTATAGGGAGTATAGATTCAATCTTTTTTTTTTTGCTGTGACTGGGGGATGATGCTTGGCTTGTTGTTGGCCAAGATGTTTGCCTATGCAGTCCAGGCTTGCCTAAGCATAGGTTCTTTACTTTATGTCCAGGTTCTGACTTATCAGTGACTTGATCCCAACACAGTCCTGTTTTTTATTTTGGTATTCCCAGTGTTCAGAGTTTGTTTGGGGTTGGGATTCTACCTGCTGCCTTGCTATCTAGCTGCTGGTCCTCTGCTGTCATCAAATTGTTGGGACCTGGATTGTACCGTGGATAAGAACTTCCAGCTGTTTTTTTCTGATCTACTTTCACTGAAGAAGGCAGACCTTCATTGAAGATTCTCCTTGATGTCTACCATTGAAAACTTCTTTGAAACTTCACTTTTTCTTGGTTGGTTCTGTAACTTGAATGCCAGACTAGAGGCTTCATTAATATTTAGTAGGGAAAAGGGGCATGTTAGCTTCATGATGACATCTTGGTTCCACCCTAGCAGTCCCCATGATTTACTTTTGTAACAGAGACAGTCCCAGATAATATGATTGAAAGGATGGCTAGAAGCCTGACTACTACCTCATTGAACATTCTGGTCCCAAATGTTCACAGAATTACAGAATTAGAGTGGAAAGGGATCTCAGTGATTATATTTTAAAAAAGCACATATACAGGAATCATTACTATAGCATACATGGAAAATGGTTATTCAACTTCTACTTGAAGACTTCCAGGGAGAAGAAACCTACCATCTCCATAGGAACCCACTTTTCAATTTTGGACATCTCTAACTGTTGGGAAGATTATCCTGATGTAATTTACATATGGTTGATGTTTGGTTACTTTTAGTTGTGTCTAGCTCCTCAGGATCTTATTTGGGATTTTCATAGCAAAGATACTGAGGTGATTTTCCTTTTCTTTTTCCAACTTATTTACAGATGAGGAAACTGAGGTAAACTGGATTAATGCACTGTGTGATACTGATGCAGAGAATTATGAACAAAGAAAATAATCTTTAATTCTGTTAATTTTGTTAAGGTCTAGAAGGCTGTTTGCTCCTGAGATGTAAACTAATCTCTTTTTGTTTGTATCCTATCTCCCCATTCCTCCTTTACCCAGATTCCAGTTCCCAGTTACTTGACTTCACCCACTGATGCTGGCATGACAGGAAATGACATGTTGAACTTTGAGGTCACACATTTTGGGACAGGAAGGACCAGTATGTCGCTTCCTATTTGGAGGATAACTGGGGCAGTGCTAGACCACACCCTAAGTGCCACCCTTTTTCCAACCCACTACAGAAGTATATTTAAGAGGAAGTGCCACTTCTTCTTGATTCAATCTTCTACCCTCCAGGATGCAAGACAGGATATTTGCATCTTTCTTTTCTTCCTAAACCATGTGCTCCTATGCTAGGCCCTGGTGGTTCACCACAGACCCTCCCCCCCCATGCCATGTGGCTGGGGCATGCTCTCTCTCTCTCTCTCTCTCTCTCTCTCTCTCTCTCTCTCTCTCTCTCTCTGTCTCCTCCCTCACTCTCACTCAAACTTCACCTAGCTTATCCTCAAAGTGCTTACTGCTTTTCTAATTTTAACTTGTCTATCTTGTAATAATTTGTAATAAAATCCTGAGCAGTTTTAAAACCCCAGAGAGCACTCAAATTCCTTTGTTTTTCAGTACCCTCAATTTCTGTCTTTAATTGGTGACCCAAAATCTCATAGTCAACAATTCCAGTAATAAGTATCTGAGGTTAGATTTGAATTTACAAAGATGAAGTCCATTTCTACATCCACTGTGCCACCAGTTATCTCCACAATTAGAATGTTACTCTCTTATTCTTGGAAGATGTGTCTTTCAATACAAACTATTATTATTTTAGCTTTTTTTGGTTGTGACCTCATACTACTGTTTCATATTGAACTTAAAATATCCATTTATTAAACAAGCCATCAAAAATATGAATACAAATCTTGAATATCATAATGCTACATGATCAGGTGGGTATTGTCTAAATTCATTCAACTAGCAATGATTAATTATACACTATACAGGAACTGGGGTACATTTTCTGCTTTTTTGAGGTACTTATAATCTAAAGAATGATATAAGAGAGCTGTCAATTTGAAGTCATAAAACCTGCATTTGAATCCTGAATTCACCAACTTGTGTGCTTTAGCATCCTTATCAGGCCTACCTCTTTGATCTTATTTTCATTTAAATTCTAGAGGATATAGATGTATCACTCATGTCATTCCAAGGAAAAACATAAAGACAAAAGCAGTCTTGGCCAGCAAAATTAACCTCTCTAAACCAGTTTTCCTATCTTTAAAATAAGAGTCCCTTCCAGGTCTATATCTATGACCACCATGTTTTATTGTATATTTTAGTTCATAAAACTTAGAGCTTGAAGAGATTTTATAAATCATATAATCTAATTTCCCCAATTAAAAAAATTGAGGTCTAGATAGTTTAAATCACTTACGCAATGTCACATGTGTGGTAATAATTGGTATTATAAAATACCGTGATTTTGGGGCTTAATTTGTCTGTCAATGGGAAGCAATGAAGGATTTGAGTAAGGGAAACTGATATAACTTAGGCACTATATTTTCAGTAAATCAGAGAATGGAGTGAAATCTATTAACATTTAAATTAAATATATTATGTAGTAAGTGTTTTGTTGTTGTTCAGTCTTGACCAACTCTTCATGATCTCATTTAGAGTTTTCTTGGCAAAGATACTGGAGTGGTTTGCCATTTCCTTTGCTAGTTCATTTTAATGATGAGGAAATGGAAACAAATAGGGTTAAATGATTTACCCAGGGTCATACAGTTAGTAAGTGTCTGGGACCAGAGTTGAATTCAAGAAGATGAGGGAATCTTTCTGAATTCTGTCCCAGTACTCTATTCAGACCATTTACTTGGTGTTGGAATTTGACAATAAATAAAGTTTTAAGACTGATTCTAGCATAGTGAAATACAAGAAGTATAATTTAGACTAGGGGATTCATGTTCAAATTGACACTACTTCTTTGCTATCTTGTATGAGTTTGAAAAAATAAACTTCCTGAGTCTCAGTTTTCTCTTCTGTAAAATGAGGAACTTGTATTATATGTCTAAGGTCTCTCTTTCAGTTCTGCCTTTTCAAATTTAAAATTTCTTTTTTCATTTTCTTTATAAATATAGAGCAATTGGCTTTGGAATTAGAAGACACATGTTCAGAGTCTACTTTTATTATTTAGTAGATGTCTGACTTTGGGTAAGTTACTTTTCTTCTCTGGGCTTTGGTCTCCTTCATCCTTAAAAATAAGTGGTTTTGGCTAGGGGACCTCTAAAGTCCCTTCCAGCTCTAAAGCCTATAAAGGCTTGAAAAACTTGAAGTAATTTTGCATTAGATAGCAATGATTGGATGCCATCTTATTTTTATTCTCTAGGTTTAAACAACAGCACATATTAGGCTTTGGCTGAGGTATAGAAAGTCCACATTTGTGCTTAATTTTAGTTGGAGCCTGAATTCTTAGTGTGCCATGAAAGCTTGCCTCTGTCTGGTATGCTCACTTTTGACTTTGACTTGTAAATTCACAGCTTGCCTCTTGTATATAGAGGTAACTTACATGGTAAAAACTTTATATACTGATGTGGCATGACACAGTGCCTAGTTTTGAGATGCCTAATTCTTCAAATCAGAATAAGTCCAAGTGAGGTAAGAAGGAAAAATGCCATCTTTCCTACTGACCTCAAATGCCTTAGCTAAGAATGTTAACTGAAAAGCCAGGAGAGGATTCCTCTGAGATGCTGATGAAGCATCCTCCCTTTGAGAATGCCAAAGCTTTTGATGAAAGCTAATTATTGTGAGCCACAGGAACCTGAATTTCTTCTTTGTGGAAAAAGTATGGGAAAGTATAAGGCTTGGCACTATCCTCCTTTGAGAATCTAGGTGAGGAGTTCAGATTTTCTGACCATTTGGTTACAGAAAGTCAAATCAATTTAAGTCAAGCAAAATTGTACCACTCAATGAAATTGTACCCTAAGCTGTAAGAGGCATTATTTTCCTCTTTCCCATATAATCTGAAACCATTAAACATAAAGAATGTTTTTCCAGGGAGGAAAATATTGATTTAAATGTAGCCAAAAGAAACTAATTTGTTTGCCATTAAGATGAGAAAGTACATTTTTATTTCAGAGAAACTTGGCATGATATGAAGAGTTCTTCAGAACTGGCTTGGAATGCTTTCTTCAGTTCAGGAAAAATGTATCAGGGTAATAACATTAGAGCAAAATAATAGTAATACTGATATTTCTTCATACTACAGTATTTTGTAAAGAGCACTGTGTTTGGAGTTAATAGACCTGGATTTAAGTGGTTACACTGAAATTTATAAGCTATGTCATCTATGAGCAAATCACTTTACCTTTGAGCATCAATTTACTGTTATAAAATAGGGGCAAAATTTATAGTACCCACCCCATAGGTCTATTATTTACCTTACCTGAATTCATACAGTAAAGCACAATAAAGTCTCAACTCTTATCATAATTATAAAGATGATCTTTGCCTATATTGAGATTATTTTTGTTTTATCTTTTCAATACCTGCTTTTGCAGGACAAGAGCAATAGGGTCAATGCAACAGTTTCTGAAGAATTTAGAATGAAGAGTACATGCAGAGAAGAGGAGGTAGCATGGGATGGAGCCCTGTGCCTAGAGTCAGTAAGATCTGAGTTCAAATTTGGTCTCAGACACTATTTATGTGTTATTGGGTAAATCATTTCACCTCTTTTTGCCTTGGTTTTTCACAACTGTAAAACAGGGATAAAAATAGCACTTGTTTCCCAGGGCTATTGCAAAGATAAAATGAGATACTATTTGTAAAGTGCTTTGCAATGTTAATGTGTTATATAAATGTTAGCTAATATGGTGGGTGTGAGCAGGCTGAAACATATAATCAATGAAGAACTTGGAAGTATAAGATGCTATTTTTTTTTTAGGATTCTGCAAGGCAAATAGGTTAAGTGGCTTTCCCAAGGCCACACAGCTAGGTAATTATTAAGTGTCTGAGGCTGGATTTGAACTCAGGGACTCCTGACTCCAGGGCTGGTGCTCTATTCACTGTGCCACCTAGCCTCCCCATAAGATGTTATTAAGGAATTACCCAAAAGGAAGTGGAGATGGACTATTCCTTGAAAAGGGTAAAAGATTAGACAAGATCAACCCAACTGCTACTTTGGTGTAACCTTACAGTTTTAGAAGAAAACCTCCTACATATTGGATGGGCTCCCTATGGTAAACTTCCAGAAGAATCTGTTTCACAGTATAGGCAGGCATAGGGGCATCATGATATGCATCACTGGAAGTATTTGAAATCACTGGAGTATTTCTGTTCTTGGAATTAGCATTTGAGGTCTTAGAGTGAATAATGAGCTTTACAATGATCTCATTAATATGGTGATGATGTTTGTCCTCAGGGAACTGGTGCCATGACAAGCACATGAATTGGATTTGAGTGAGGAGTGCTGTGCTAAGTCACCAGCCTCAGTTTATTCTCCAGAGTCATCTGAGCTAGTTTATAAATATGAATCACTACGACTGGAGATGGTCTTAGATGGAAAGTAATTAGGGTTAAATGACTTGTTGAAAACACACTGTCATTAAGTGTCAATTGTCAAGAGATTAGATTTAAACTTCTGTCCTCCTGACTAAAAGTCCAGTTCCCTATCCACTACATCACCTAGGTGCACTTACATGGAACCTTAAGATAAAGACAGGAGAAATTCTTGGAGAGTGGTTCCACATCTTCCCACACAGTCTATTCTGATTTCCCTCACTTACAAATCACTGAACAAAAAAAAAATACCCCAAGCCTACTTGAGCCATGACTATACAAAAAAAAATATTGAATTTTCCTTAGTTTCCTCTACAAATTTTCATCTAGGTTAATGTACCCTTCCCACCTGCCCAATTTAAAGAGTAACTTCCATTTTTAAAGTTCTTCACTGATTACATGTTGCAGCCTGCTCACACCTACCATATTTATATAACACTTAAACATTGGAAAGCACTTTACAAATATTATATCATTTTATCTTTACAACAGCCCTTAGAGCCCTATGTAGTCCTTTACCCAACCTAACCCAAGTGACTATCCAAATCCTCCAGAAAATTCTCCCTTCTCTTTTTACTTATTCTATGCCTCAGATAAGCTCCCTACTCATCTCAACTCTGTTTTTGTTTTTGTTAAGAACTCTCCTCCAACTTAGCCATCAAGCTATATTCAATAAAGAACTATAATCATTAATTTTTTAAAAATAAGAACTATATTAAACTATTGCTTCTCCTGAGTTGGAACAAACCTTAAATGGGAGACATCCTTGCATTAGTAACCTACACATTGTTCAGGAATCCATGCAAATATATCATGTTACTTGGGGTTAAGATGTGACTAAGGGCCCAGGCATTTGGGCAACTAAGTGTAGTCAAACAAGATAAAAATTGGAAATATTTAAAAACTAACTAACTAAATAAAATAATGTTAATACATGATTTTCTAAGTAAAAATGGAGCCCTTATATATGATACAGTGGTCCCCATTTCTATGTAAACTTGACAACACTGCCTTAGGGTATCCTCACAGCTGATGATAGTAAATATTATGAACTGTGTTCATTTGATTAAAAAGAAAAGTTTTAATCTATTAATGTATGAAAGACAACATGGTAGAAGGTTTGGACTTGGCTCCATTTTTGTCTCCCATTGATATTTATTGAATAACTCTGCACTTAACCTTTCTGGGTCCCATATATTTTATATATCTATATATATAATGATATATAGATATTTAAATATATATCTATATAGATATATTTCTAAATATCTATATCTATCTATACAATGAAGGGGCTAGATTCAGTAAACTTTGTCATCCCTATCTCTAAATCTTTGATGCTATAACTTTTTCTGAGCATTAGGAACCTGATTTATTATGTTGTTTATACTTTTAGGAGGCCTAATATTACAAATTTATGGGGATTTAACACATTAGAAATTTTAACTTTCTTATTCATCCTGCAGAAGAGATGATTAAAAGGAGCTAAACCTTATGAGAGCTTTAGAGTTAGAAGATCTGGATCTGAATATTAGTTCTTTCACTTACTGGGGGGGCTAATCATTTTACCCTTATTAGTTTTGTTTTCTCGCCTCTAGAGTGAGGGGGAGTTGGATCAAAGAATAACTAAGATTTCTTTAACCTAACCTCTCCTCTTTCCTCTTCTCCTCTCTAGGATCTCTTTTTTGCTTTGATTCTGAGATGAGAATGACATTGATATCTTTTCAGAAACGATTTCATAGTATATACAGTCTGCTGAACCTAAGGTTTAACTTATTATGGGTATGGGAAATTGATGAAGGGTTTGATAAAGACCATGTTGGTGGTTGAGAGATTGGGCAGATCAGAGAGTCAAGGGAAAGGAAACTCTTATGACCTATTTGAGGAATAGCAGACCCCTAGAATATTTTAAAATATACCTTTTTCTTGATGGACAAATGTTCTCTCCCTGGAATACAACCAAAAGACATGAGGGCAAATGACTTCTCACCTGCTATTCAATTAGTAACCTTTTATTAAGCATTGATTAAGGGGGTGTGAATCAACTGAAAGGAAAAGTTGCTTGATGTGAGTGACAGGTAACAATGAGCACAAGCTACTCTGCCATGAGAGAAAGAGGATTATAAAGAACCAGACATTATATCAAGTACTTGAGATACAAGGATAGGCAAAAGAGTCTCTTTTCCCATGGAGTTCATAGTCCTATGGAGACCACAGGAAAACAACCACCCTTAAACAAGATATAGATGGAATAAATTAATATAATCAGCAGGGGGAAGCTGCTAATATAAGCAGCAATGGGAAAGACATTGGGAAAGACTTCTTGTAGGGGGAGTCCAGAAAGCTCAAAGTTTTAAATCTCTTTGAATGGCAAACATAGAATTTTGTATTTGATCCCTGGGGTCATAGAAACAAAGTTTTATTGATGAGGGGAATGATATTTTCAGATTGGTGCCTTAGAAAGATTAACTTGACAGCTGAGTAGAAAATGGATTAGAAAAGGGAGACACCAGAAAGGGAGACAAATGGAAATGTTACTACAATAGGCCAGGTAGGAATTCTTGACTGCTACCATCAGGGTGATGGCATTGTCAGGGGAGAGAAGGAAGCTTTTATAAGAGATATTAAGAAAGTAAAATTGAAAGACTTTGACAATAGATTGTATATGAGAAATAAGAGAGAATTAAGAGCCAAGAATAACATGCAGGTTTTGAACCTGGGTGACTGGGACTATGATGTTACTTGTAATATCAATAAGAAACTTTGGAAGGTGGGAGGATTTGGTGGTGGGGAGAAGGATAGTGAGTTCAGCCTTGGACATGTTGCGATTAAGAAATCGATTGGAAGGGGTGGCTAGGTGGCGTAGTGGATAAAGCACTGGCCTTGGAGTCAGGAGTACCTGGGTTCACATCTGGTCTCAGACACTTAATAATTACCTAGCTGTGTGGCCTTGGACAAGCTACTTAACCCCATTTGCCTTGCAAAAACCTAAAAAAAAAATCGATTGGAAATCCAGGGCGAGATAGATATTTACATCGCTATTTCAGTAGAAAGTTTTAAAGAAAAGGAGACATAGGGGCAGCTAGGTGGCGTAGTGGATAAAGCACCAGCCTTGGAGTCAGGAGTACCTGGGTTCAAATCCGGTCTCAGACACTTAATAATTACCTAGCTGTGTGGCCTTGGGCAAGCCACTTAACCCCATTTGCCTTGCAAAAAACCTAAAAAAAAAAGAAAAGAAAAGGAGACATAAAAGCATGACAACAATGAGATACATTTTTTTCCTTTTCTTGAGACTATAATGTCTAATTGGGTAGTTTCCCAGTCTTCCTATGTCTACTAGAAAAGGCTTGAAAGTAAGAACTGATTCTTGGAGTGAAGAAATCATGGGAAAGGGGTGTGAATCGGTTGAGAGGAAAAGTGTTTTGAGTGGTTTCCAACAATGGGAACATGCTAACTCTTCCTTGAGAAAAGGAAGATTATTAAATCACTGCTCTTGTCCCTGAATTAAATTGTATGAATGACTGCAATAATCCTTTACTTCAGCTCTAGATGAAGATGGCAAATATTTTCTTTTTTCTTTTTTTAAAGCTTTTATTTATTTTGAGTTTTACAATTTTCCCCCTAATCTTACTTCTCTCCCTCCACCCCCCATAGAAGGCAATTTGCCAGTCTTTACATTGTTTCCATGGTATACATTGATCCAAATTGAATGTGATGAGAGAGAAATCATATCCTTAAGGAGGAAACATAAAGTATAAGAGATAGCAAGATCAGACAATAAGATATCAGTTTTTTTTTTCTAAATTAAAGTAAATAGTCCTTGATCTTTGTTCAAACTCCACAGTTCTTTCTCTGGATACAGATAGTATTCTCCATAGCAGAGAGCCCCAAATTGTCCCTGATCGTTGCACTTATGCAATGGGCAAGTCCATCAAGGTTGATCATTGCCTTTATGTTGCTGCTGGGTCTACAGTGTTTTTCTGGTTCTGCTCATCTCATTCATCATCAGTTCATGCAAATCCCTCCAGGCCAGATATTTTCTAAGAAAGGGAATTTCTTAATTCCCTCTCTCTTGCAGATGAGAGATTGAAGAGAATCCTGAACTCTAACTTGAGAGGCAGGATTTACCTTGGAGGGGGGGGTAGAGTTGGGAAGTGTTTAGATTGGCACATGTTATGGTACAGGTGGTTAAATCTTTGTGGATTTTACTATGCTTTTACTAATCCAATCAAACCAATTATTTACCTGTGACTGAACTGAGGTCTGAGTTACTGAAAGCATGCACCGAATCTTAAAGAAATAGCATGGGCTGAGAGGTATGTGCTGAGTTGTTGAAATATAATTCATGATTGACAGGTACACTTAAGGTAAAAAATCTGAGATTTAAAAACCAGGGGTGATATGCTAAGTTAATCATGATCACCTGATTCAAAGCTTGTATGAGATAGTAGAAGCCATTCTTGCTAAAAGGATTACCCTGGACTTCCTTATTGCAACAGTAGAGTCCTTCTGGACTAATGAATGTCCATTAAAGTCTCTTAGGATCCCTTAAAGGTTACTTCAATTTTTGTTTCTTGGGTGTTTACTGAGTACCTATAAATATGCTAATATGTGTGGAGAATTCAGAAGACTATTAAAACATAGTTTGCTCTTAAATAACTTATTGTCTTATTAGAGAGATAATACATGTAAATGAAAGTCAGAAAATAAAAGAATTCATATGAGTGTTAAAAGTATTGGCATGGTAAATGTAGATCAAAGAATAGAGAGGACAGCATAATAAAGGAGAATACCTGGAGAGGTGGAAGAATTGAAGATTGCTAGAATCCTAAGGGACCTCAGCAGTCATCTTGTCCAACTCATACCTGAAAAAATACCTATTATAACTTATACAACAAGTGATCATTCAGCCTCTTTTGAAGACTTCTACTGAAAGACTTCAAAAGAGGGAGCATTTACTACCTCTTGAGGCAGGGTTAATGATTGCAAATAGGGTTAGGATTATAGTTATCCAATCAGAAATTCCTGGAAGCTGTGATTTTCTTAATAAAGTCAACCTTTACATAAGGTTATTATTTTTTTGGTCTATCACACCACACTATAAATGTATATATATATATATACTCTTACTAGTATACTCATACAAACTCCTGTCTAATCATGTTCCTTCCAATTTGTATTTGTGAACTCGATTTTTAAATATTCAAATGTCTTTAATTCTAATTCAATTTCATCTTATTAGATTCAATCCAATGATTTAGTCTATAAATATTTTTTGATCCTGACTCAGTTATCCAATGTTGTATGTTAGCTATCCCACTTAAATTGATGTTATCTGCAAATCTGATGAGGATGCCACGTTATGTCTTTGGTTAAAAAAAAACATATTAAACAGAACAGGACTAAGTACAAATCTCTGAGGTACCATATTGGGAAATTTCTGATGTTTAAAAATAGAACCATGAAGGATTATTCTGAATTCTTCTGGCTGTTTAATGGTGTTAATGTCTAGTCCACATTTCTCTATCTTTTGAACAGGAATAGTATGGATACTTGGTCAAAGACTTTACAAACATATACATGAGCGATGTTTACAATACTCCCCTCATGTACTAATTTAGCAAGCTTCTTAAAAAATACATTATTCATATATTGTCTTTTTATAATCATTCCTTCATTTTCTCTAGTAAACAGTCATTAGCTACCTTTTTTAATAGCCCAATCTAATTTTTTTTTCAGTGAATCAAAGTCAAGATCTTTGGCCTATAGCTTTCAGACTCTTTTTTAAAAAAGCGGGATATCACTTGTCATTTACTAGTCCTACAGAACATTTCTGATTTTCCATGATTTTTCACTGTCAGTAGCTCAACAATCACATCTACTGGTCATTGTAGTACCTGATGATAGAGTTGTCTGGGTCAAATGATATGAATTCAGATGAGGAAATTGGGACCCAGAGAATTTAAGTGATTCATCCAGGATCACTAAGGAAATGATGTTACCTTGAGTTACATTGAGGGATGGGTAGAATTTGGAGAGGAGTAAGAAGAGGACATGATGATAAAATAAAATATATAGGATTGTATAAGTTATATGTAGGGGATATTCTGACTATAGTGAAGGGTGCATGTTGGAGACTAGGAGGAGACAACTTATAATAAGTATGATAAATTCCTATGATGGACAATGATGAGTACAGGGGTGGGGACTTTGAATTTTTTCTCTTGGTTATGAGAGGCCCTGAAATCTCTAGAGGAGTTAAAGTAGCTGAAGTAATGAAAATCCAGGTTTGAAAAACATTGATGATCATTGTTTTTAAAAAGTTCATAGTGCTATGGCTTGACACGAGTGCTACATTAGACAGATTGATAGATGCATGCATGCATAAACAGACAGAATATATATTAAACTCTTACTAAATGCTGTGCTAAGTGCTGATAATAGAAATTCAAAGAATCAAACCAGAGTCAGCCCTATGTATCATCCTCAGCTTCTTACCATTTTTATCCCTCACATCTGTGTGTCATCGACTCCTGTCAGTTTTGCTTTTGCAATATTTCTCATATAAGTCCTCTTCTCTCATCTAACATTGCCACCTCCTTATGCAAACTCTTATCACCCCATATTGGGATTATTTCAATAATCTGTCTCAAGTCTCTTCACACTTTCATCTATCCCCCACTCAGCAGTCAAATTGATCTTCCTAAAGCACACTTCTAACATCTTATCTCCCAGCCCTATCACAACTAAATAAACACCTTGCACCTTCACTATCAAATTAAAAAAAGTTTGGTTTTTAAAGTCCTTCATAACCTGGCTTTTCCAACCTTTTCAGTATTATTACATCTTACTTCCCTCCATAAACTTTGTGATCCCAATAGAATTGCTTCCTTAAGATTCCTTTCATGAGACACCCCAAATCCCCATTCTTGGAATTTTCATCAATTGTCTCTCATGCCTGGAATTCTCTCCTTTCTCATCTCTGCCTCGTGGTTCAGATTCCTTCAAGTCTCAGCTAAAACCTTATTTCCTGAAAGAAGACATTTCAGTCATTTTAGGGACTTCTCTCACGGATCATCTTAATTCATCCAGTATATGTCTTGTTTGTACATAGGTGTTTGCATGTTATTGGTGAACTTGAGAGCAGAGATTATTTTTTAAATCTCTTTTGGTATCCTTAGCATTTAGCACTTACTGGTCAGTAGTAAACACTTACTAAATTTTTAATAATATTAATTATTAATATAATATAATATTAATTATATAAATACTATGAATGAATTATCAATAAATGTTTGTTGAATTGACTTGGACTGCCTTAAGGACTTAACATTCTCATGGGGGAAGATAACATATAGAGGGGTTATACAAAACAGAAGATCAGTAGGGATAAAAATACAACAGGGTAGTGTGGAAACCTGCACATAAGGCAAAAAGCTGGCCTCTAAGAGTCAAAGGACCCAGAATTGGATTCCAGTGTTCTTTCTGATGGGAAGGGCCAAGGATACTGACTGTAGAATGTTCAGAATTTTAGGGGAAAAGTCAGATACATTGGTGAGCTGCCTTGTGGTTGACAAAAATGATACATATTTATTTGAACTGGAACTGATGGAATTTGAATCTCCAAGTGTTTTGAAAGTATTTACTTTTATTCTTTGATCATGTTGAGTGTAACCTGGCAATTTAAAGTAGAAAACCAGCTGAATTGCACTTTGATATCATATTTCAAAACTCACCTTTATTTTAAACTTGAGTAGAGAAAATTATAGCTAAAATTGAAACCATCAACATTTTGGGAGAATCTTTATGTCTTCAACACTGTAGGAATATGAATCTCTATCCCAGCATTTTTATTTAAAATGTCTAAATAAAATATTATCATAAAAACAGATTCTAGGTTATATTCCTCAGCAGCATTCTTCTACTTTGTAATATACTCACTTCTCTGTATTATCCTGAAATGATTTCCAGAGACTGGAAAGAATTAAGGTTGTTTGGAAAAGTCAAAATAGTAATTTCATAGACTTTTTTTCCCTCTTAAGAAAAATATACTCTTTCAACTCATGTTATAATTTGACCAATGGAGTTGATTTTTAGGTAGATTTTAATTACAACTCCAGATTTGTTATGAGATGATGATCAGAGAAATAGATTGAAGGACACAAAGAAACTGGAGTCTTCACATCTGGACAAATTAAAGATGGGCAAACTTATGGAGGAGGATTATAGAATAATAAAAACAGAATGTTCAAGGTAGATGTAAATTTAAAGACCATCTATTCAAACTCTTATTTTCAGTTGAGGAAATTGGGGCTCATAAAAGTAATCATTTTATATAACCATATTTTATCTTCCATTCCTAGACAAATGCCTTGAAATATCAATTGTGTCCTTTGATTGACAATCAAAGGTAAACACATTGGTGGAGTTTGTCAGGTAATTTTAGAGGATGCAGATCCACAGAGTTCCTTGGAGCTGGAGTAGTCATTTAGTGACCTGCTTTGAGAGTTAGTGAATGGCCCCAGGTTCTACATTAAATTGCTAAATACAATAGCCATCTTATCAGTCTATAGAGAGAGTAAGAGTCATACTTTAATAAGATAGAGATTTGTTTTCCAACCTTGTAAAAGTACTCCATTTTATTATAAACCTTTGTTTTGTGAGAGTTCTTTTAAATAATAATAAAAGAAGAATGTATGTGGTATGATAGAGTAAACAACATATGCATGTTCTTAAACAGTTGATTAACATGTGCTTTACCTAATGAGACAGACCATCAATAAAAAAATTAAACAATTTTATCAGTAGTTTATATAGTTAATTAGTAATCAAATTATAGGGTAAATATAATAGGAACCACTATAACTAAAACAATTTTTTAAGGTAAACAACACCTCACCTGAAACTGTACCTGTCAACCTATCCCTAAGTCAACAAGAGTACTGACTCCTGCAGGTTCTCCACACTTGGGACTCTTATAGTCCTTGTTCACTTGAGGGTAGTGTTGAGTAACAGTAGTCACAGGGTCTCTGACCAGGCAAATAGGGGATCATATCAAGTGACCAGTAGAAAAAGCTTATCAGAATCACTAAGATATAGTTTAGAGGTTTGTTCTTAGAGAAGACTACTTTGATTATTAAAGTTTGATTTTATGCATTGAAAAGTAGAAATTTAATGAGTTTTTCCACTGGGCTAGTTAGCATAAGTAATAATTAAATTGCCTAGACAAGTACATGTAATATTATAATATGGTCCTCTTCATTCTTCACCTTAATATATCTGATATTATAAGGGTCACTCACTTCTCCTGGGTGCCTTCTTTTTTCTGTTTATATAACGTTTATCTTTCCTATTTCTTCTCCTACATGTCTGATAGCTCATTTTTGGTCTTTTTTTTTTGGGGGGGGGGGAGGATTGCTATTTATATCCCATTCCCTAAGTATGGTTGGCTTTGTCGTAGGCCTACCATGGTAGACTTTAGTTCATTTATACCCATATAGATCTATTTGAATATTTAGCTCTTCTTTCTTTCTTGGTTTCTAGTACTATATTACTAACTGCTTGCTTGACATCTATGTCTGGATAGTTCATAGCAATATTAGATTCAAATTGTCCAAAATAGAATAATTTTCTTTCTCCTCAACGCTTTACTTTTCTCATCTTCTTATTCTGTTGAGAGCACTTATGTTTCCAGGCACCCAAGTTCAAAACTTCAGAGTTATACTTGACACTTTTCTTTCCCTCACCTCACCCAGCACTGCTTTGGAACATCTTGTCCATTTTACTTCCATGACATCTGTCTCATCTATCTCTCCATTCAAAACTACCACTCTAGTTCAGATCCTTATCACCTCTTCATTGTACAAATGCAAATATCTTAATTTGTCTCTTTGCATTCAGTCTCTCTCATCTCTAATTTTCCTTTCATACAGATGCCAAATTGATTTTCATAAAGCACAAGTCTGACTATATTACTTAGTCTTTGGTTAACGAAGTTTTACTGGCTTCAAATTATCTTGAGTAAATTTGAGTCCTCTATTTAGCATATAAAGCCCTTGACAATTTGGCACCAGTCAATTGGCCTATTATTTGGGAGAATTCTTAGAGATTACTGAACCCTTGAGAGTTGATAAGATGGCACAGAGAGAGAAAGAAAAGAAGAGGACCCATAACAGAGTTTTGGGGGCTGTCAGGATGAGGAAGTTGGACATGAATGGTGATCCATAATAGGTAATTAAGGAATGATCAGTTGGGTATGATAAGACATTTAGTCTTGGATGTTTAGTTAGAAGAGTATAAAAGAGGAGATGGTTATCAACAGTTATCAAACACTTCAAAGATAGACCTTCAGATTTAGTTATTTTGCAATCATTGATTACATTGGAGAGAGATGTTCCTGTTGGATATAAAAATCAAAAGCCAGAGTGAATAGGTTGATAAGTACAAAAAAGGAGTATCATACCTGGGATTACACTTAACAGAATTGCAAATCACCAGAGTAGAAGTGGAGTAGAGAGATTTTTTTACAACACTCATAATGTTATTTTTTTAACCATGTAAATCAACTCAGGAGCAAAATCAAGATAGGGTGACTGAGGCTGTTGAAACTTTCCAGTTACCAAAATTATTTTATTTATTACATGTGATTTTATTTTATCAACAAGATTGACTCAGCTAATTTTCCTTTTGTACACATTACACAATAGATTTCTCCATTCAATTCAAATTAAATTACTAAGTGTTTAGAGTTTTTCCTTCCATTTTCCTCTTCAGTGAAATTATACATTTCATATTTTTATTCTTTGAGCATAATTCTTTTTTATCCCCGTCCATTAAAATCTTTCTTTTTCTTATGAGATTTAGTTTAGGCTCTAACTTCTCCATGAATCATCCCCTTATTTCCTTTTTCTCTAGTTGAATTATTTTTCCTGCTCAATTATTATATCTTTTATATGTGCTTTTAAAAAAAGATCACTTCCCTCTGCTTCCTTCTCCTAATAGAATTGATGCATACCAAATATGTATGCATACAAATATGTATGTAATAAAAACAAATGCATAAATTATTCATATCTGAAAATGTAACAATGATTACAAACACTCACTTCTCTGCTTTGAGACATTCTCTGATTTTTCTAGAACATTTGACTAGTCTCTCTCCCTCTCTTTTGTCTTGTCTTAAACAGATTTAGGAAGGTTTGGAATATCAGGAAAGGCATCCATCTCCCTAATCTGCTAATTATGTTGCCAGGGAAAAATGTCCAAAATTTGAACAGGGCCTAGTCACAGCCCTGGTGACGAGGAGAAAGAGATGGGGGAGGGATCCTGAATGACTGGGAGATGGCTCAGCACTGGATAAACTGCATTATTAGATAGGACAAAGAGAAAGTTTAGGAAGCAAACTGTATTGAAGGTAGAATCTCCCATAGGAGGGTGATCAGAGAAGATGGAAACACAACTCAGTTTTCTGGGGACCTCGATGGAGCTAAACACTCAATATGTGTGAAACAGATTGGCTTTTCATAGAATTATCTGGGTCAAACAGGACCCAGGCATTAAGGAAAGGGAGTGGGATTATCTAATCTAGATTGTAGATCAAATTTAAATCCTGGTGCTAATTTGTGCTGGGTGTTGGGTGTGAAGTTAGATTCATGGGTATTTGGTACCTAGTTGATATTACTTCGAGTTTTCTCTAGGGTTTGGAAGTTCTTTTTTAAGGAGGCTGAGGTATTCCTTACATGTATGTCTTATAGCATAACCTACTTAGCATATATTTATTTGTTTCAGGCATAGTCTCCTTAGTAAATTATAACCTTATTGAGGTCAGTGTCTATGCCATTTTTCCTCTGTATTTGAGCACTCAACACAAAACTTTAAATGATCTGTGCTTATCTCTGTATCTCAGTTAGTTCATTACATATATCAGATGTTAATTAATTGATGTTAAACTGATGTTAAATGAAGGAGTAACTTGAGCTGTGTACTATCCAATTTGATCCCATTGATAGTGACACTGGTTGATAGGTTCCTTGTTTTGGTATTTCCCCACGAATTTTGCTGGCAGTGCCCAAACCACCTGTAGTGCCTGCTGCTACCTCCAGATGCAGGAAGCCAGAGATTACCATCTACAATAGTTTGGTGTTGGCATATGGATTATCAATTTATTTTGCATTTGAAAGGAGTGACCAGAAAGCCGGAAACTTCTTTTGTGCCATAGAAGAGGAAAAACAAAACCAACCTAAAAGGTGCAATCACCTCCTTTGACAGAATCTACTTTTCCTCCTCTTATCCTCTTCTGTCCTTGATGAGCAGTAAAATATCCCCTTATTTGAGAACAAAGCTCTTAGGCAGTTGAGAGCAGGATGGGGAAAATAATGCTTTCAGAAGCTTCATCAGTCCCTATGGTTAGAGATGTCAGCAAAAATCCTCTCATTCATGCTCCTCTTCTTTTCCTTCCCTCCTCCCTCCTCTTTACTACCCCAGACAAAAAGCCGGCTGTGTTGATGATTCTCTGTGAACAGTTTCATTGCTGCTGATTAAAAACAATACATGTCAGACTTTGGGGGCATTGACAAGCTGGCAGTAAATCTAAGAGATGACATCCGCAGGCTTTTAAAAATCTCTTAGCATGACCTTTTATTCATTGTTCCTTGATAAAGACATCTGATTCTGATGAATTCCTGTTTTTTGAAAAGCAGGCAAGGCAGATGTCATTTTATTATAGGGTAGCAATCTAATTTTTCTAATGAAATATTAGGATTTTTTTTCTTGCTGAATTTTAGGAAGACATAGCAAATATAGGCCAATAATACTACACAGCTTCTTTCTGAATAACCTTCTTCCAGACCCTATGTAGTTCCTACTAAGAAGTTAGAATATGAAGCTGTTTTGGAGAATAATGATCCAAATCTCCTACTAGAGTTCTACTTTCATGCCTCATTTTGGTGTGGAGCTTTCACTAGGCTCTCAAAGGCTATATTGTAATGCAAACTGGAAGGCTTTGTATATAACCTCAAGTTGGACTGTGTCATTCCAAGGCTAGGCTAAATTAGGAGAACCTCTCCACCAGAAAACAACATCAGGTGATAGAATATTTGTGTGTAGCAATTCATAGAAATGGCAAATAAGACATTCAGGAAGTTTAATCTATTTGGTGAAAGGACTTGAAGTGGGTACCAGCAGATTTCTTTTAGGAATTCATCTTGTTGCTGTTCACCCCCCCCTTTTTTAAAAAGGATTATTGTAGGTGATTGACTTAATATGAAATGATGTGGATATCACATTATCAGGAGAATATTGGGATTAATAATATAGGACTTTTGTGGCATGAAACAGATTTGGACAATTGAAAGTATTGTACAATTTCCCCAATTTTTCAACTCCTATTCAGATTTGGAACAAACAAACAAAGATAACATTAGCTGGTATTTATATAGCTGTTTAATGTGCACAAAACTCTTTATATAAGCTTATTTTATTCTTATAATAATCCATGGCACAAGTGAATAAATATACCTATTTAATAAATGAAGGAATTTAGGCAAATGCTGTCAAATGGCTTGCCCATGATCTCTTTTTTGTAAAGTCATTTTTGATCCTAGGTATTCATGATTTAAAATATAACACTCTACGTACTGTCTCTACTACCTTTCAGATAAAAGCCCATGGAGCCACAAGCTGATTTAAAGAGAATTCTTACCCACAAATTATTTAGAGTCTGAAATAGCTTTTTCAGAGTCCAATGAATTATACTTGACCAAAGTAGTTCCAGAGTTGGGTCTCTACCTTTGGATTGATTGATTACTCATTATCAGTTAGATAAGATAATCTTCACATATGCCTGAGAGTAAAAATGTTATTTATTTTCAGTATCTTTTGTTCTCTAAGCCAAATCACAGACCTACTAAAAAAAGCACTGCTATCTTTTATAAGAGAGAATCAAGTTTTACTTTGACCACCTTTGTAGAGGAATGCTTAGAAAATCCATCTGTGAACATTTGAGTCTATATACCAGGTGATCATTTATCTTCTTATCATTTAATTTACATATGTAGTGAGGATTGCATATTAACTCTAGAAATACAGTTTCATTGTCCCAGATGTACTTATATGGGAGGCAAAAATAGCACTAAAGAAAGCAAGGTTTAGTAAAGCATCTGGACTCTACCAGGTATTTAGAGGAAAGGTCTTTGCTGGAAGTGACACAATTATGATAATATTAAGAGATTACTTCTCATGGTATCTAAAAGTAGTTGATATCAAACACATGGGGGAAAGACCCACCTAGAACCTTACTTATACCGAAAGATAATCAACAGAATATGAACTACTCTAGACCTCTATATCTTCTTTCCTATCTATGCAAAATCTTTTTGGGGAATAATCTTTAGATACAATAAAAATATCTTTATTGAAGATATTAGGCAAAAGATAAACTTTAGCTGTTGATATCCTATAGTAGACCTCATCTTTATCAACACATAATTGACTGAAACTTTTGAAGAATTTCACTGTGATTATTAATAACTAATCAATTAATTCAATCAATCATCTATCTATGTATTATAAGGAAAATATCACCTTAAAGGTTCTTTTTCTATAAGGTATATCATATGATTCTTTGTTTCTTTGAAAGTATAAAAAGAATAAAAATGGAAATAACCTTGCATATATATAATATATATATATATATATATATACATAAAAGAATCCATTGTCATATAAGAGATAAACCAATGTGATGGAGTGCAAAGTAAAAGTTGAAAGTTTATAGATATTGAGGTTCTTTAGGTATTCCTATTGTGTTGGTTATCTCAAGTCATTAAATATTGCAGAGCCAGGTGGCCAGAATTCAAAAATCACATAAATCAGTTTAGTGAAATCATCCATAAAATGAAGAATATCTATTTTTCCAGACTATATATGACATAGTAAGATGGGTAGCATGTAGAACTCATAAATTAGTATCTATCTTCAACAAGCATTACATAATATATATAATGTTTGGTCCAGAACAATGTAAAAGAGTTAGAAATTAGAAGGTGTTATTGAAAGATAAAAATAGTTGAAAGGGATATATTTGTAGACTAGCATTCAAAGCTGGAAGTCTAGGTGAGTTATATTTCATCCTTCTCTAATGTCATCTGGTCTCTTTGGAAGATTGCAGTAGTCTCTTAACAATGCCATTGGTTGAAAACCTTACTAATTATGTTCTCCCAGGTATTTCAGTTACATTTAACCCATTTACAATCAAATTAAGTATTACAAAAGGATATTTGCTGCAAAAGTATAGAAAGAAAAAACATATCAATTTTTCCTTCCAAGACCTTCGGAAATCCTCCCTCCCAAAATAAACCTTGAACTCTGGAGAGGGAAGGGGGAATTAGATGCAGAGCTTACCTTATTTCCTGTAAGGTAGAAGTCCCACCAAATTCTAAGTCTAAAACCACAACTGGGATTATATCTAAAGACCCTGGTTTCTTGAATTATCTCTATTGGATTGGTTACAATATAGAGCCTGGAATTTGGGGCTGCAAGGTTACAATGGCATGAACTCCTAGGCCTGGAATGCCAATCCATGAGCCTAAATCTGAAGAGGACCCACAAAACAAGGCCAAAACCTTGTGTCCATTTCTGAGAACCATGGAGTCTCAAAGAATGGGGAAGATGATTCCTGCTGTGAGTGAACAAAACCATTATCCTTGCACACCAATGAAACAAAGGGGGGGGGCAGAGACAGACAGACAGACAGAGACAGCCTGACAGAGAGAGAGAGAGAAAGAGACAGACAGTTAGAAAAAGAGAGAAAGAGAGCTGTCTTAATCTCATAGTTTTTAATAATATAGCTATACAATCATTGGAAAGAGGCTGTTCCACCCATGTGGTCAGTCAACAGAGAAGCAAGTTCCTGGCGTCTTCAGTTTGAATATATCTAAGTGATCTGGGTGTAAGTCAAAACCTCATTACATCAGTACAGATCCATTTCTAAAAGCTAATTGATTTTAACTGCTTATTGAAAATATTGAGGAGATAGTAATATGTAAATGATATTGGGACAATAATTGCTAACAATTGATATTAATGGGCAATGCACCAAAATATTGACAATGATGTTAGAAGGATACCCTTATCCTTTCAAGGGAAGCCCTAGAAGCCTGAGGACAAGATGTAGTGAGACACTCTTAATACCTCTCATCATAGGTAGCAGTTAGCAAAATGAATAGAGAGATGGACCTGAAGTCAGGATGACCAAAGTTCAGATCCAGTCTTAGGCATTTGTTAGGTGTGTGACCCTGGGCAAGTCATAACCTCTGTTTGCTTCAATTTCTTTCAATATAGAATGGGTTTAATAATAGTGCCTAACTTACTTGTTTTGCAATAAAATAAAATAAAAATCAAGTGTAATCTTTCTCCACATGACAACTCTTCAAAGACTCTCTCCCACTGAGTTTTGTCTTATCCAGGCTAATCAAACCCATTTCTTCCACTTGTTCATCACATATGATGTACCCATTTGAATATCTTATGAGTGTTTGCTATTATAAACCATTGCCATTCATTTTCTGGGGAACGGTCTTCCTTTTTCATCTCTGGTCATCAACATTGTACATATTTTCACTGCTCAGGAAAAATACTACATCATTCATGAAGACTTTTTTGGATTACTTATTCCTGTATTGATTGTGCCCCTCTTTACAGCTCCAGTTGCACAATCAATCAGTGGTTTGCCATTTCCTTCTCTAACTCATTTTACAGATGAGGAAATGAGGCACAGGGTTAGGTAGATCACACAGTAAATGTCTGAAGCCAGATCTTCACTCAGGAAGATGAGTCTTCATGACTCCAGGATAGGCACTCTATTCAATGTGCCACCTAACTGCCCTAGACACCTTTTCACCTCAAAATATGCCTGAACTCACAATTCATCAATATTAATAATTAATTATCTTTTTTGGTTGCTGTACAGTAGACTTTTGTAAATTTTTATGACAAAAAGTAAGAAGTAATGAAGAATGATGGAAAGAGTCCTGTATTTGGACTCATGGGAATCTGAGTTTGAATCCATCTGTGATTATATTCCTTTTTATCACTTTTGGTCTCAATATCCTCATCTGTAAAACAAAGTGTTTTCATTGGATGACCTTTACATCCACCTTATATAAAAGTATAGCTCAGCAACAATCTGTGAGATAGGATAAAAGTTTATTGATAAATCACTTTTCTATTGTTATTGGTGTCAAATTAATCAATCAACAAATATTTATTAAATGCCTACTACATGTTACAAACACTACTAAACTGAAAAGCATATACAAATTCTGATGTAGTCAGAGAATATGCCTCAGAAAATGAATGAATATCAACTTCTATTATTTTCTCTATTTGTTATAAAATGACTCAGTGATGAATGATTCTGAAATTTTGAGTACCTATATATATGCAAATATAAGAATGTAAACATTCATCCCCAAAAAAGCTTCAGTGATAAAATTTTAGTCATCACCAGATATTTATTGTAGCCTAATTTTGTAACATGGCTTGGAATTATTTTGTGTTTCTTTTGAAATTGTCTAATAAGAAATAAATGTTGGGAATAAGATAATAAATGTCAGCATGTACTGCTTCTTTATAATAATGATGAGGATTTTGATAATGGTGAAGGTGATATATGTCTTATCCAGGCTAATCAAACCCATTTCTTCCACTTGTTCATCACATATGATGTACCCATATGTACATCATATGATGTACCCATTTGATAATGGTGAAGGTGATAACTAAAATTTATATAGCCTTTACTATAAAGACTAAGTTTAATGAAAGAAGTCAGTCAAAGGAATTCAATGTCAGGATTATTAACGTCATTGGAATAATTCATATGAAAGGATGACCCCCTTCCTTCCCTGGCTATGCACCATCAGAAAAAATGGGTATTTGACATTTTCCTTTACCTGCTCAATATTCTGGTTGCTAATGCAAATGGCTTCTGAAATTATTGTTGCTTTGCCAAAATAACTTCCTGAAATTTTTAATAGCTAATGCAATACTAGCCCTCATTCCATTAGGATGCATTAATTCCATTTGTGAACCGGGTAATTTTCTGGCCTTCTTTGGGAATTAAAATTACAACTATATTTATTCTTGGTGAGTCAAAGATATAACATACAGTAACAGCACCATCTTGTGGCAGAGAATAAAAATCTCCCCTTTAATGGTCACACTCATGAGAGAAGATGACCCAGTTCAGGGTATCCAACCTTTTAGCTCTTGGAGCTCATTGCTCACAAAAATTTATCAAGGGATGAATATAGAATTTAATTTTTATTATAGGTTGGACCCTGACATATGTGAAGAGCATTACAAGTGCTTATAGGAACATAGTCAATTTTAGAGCTGGAAGGAACTTAAGAGCATATTTAGTTCAGTCTTCTCATTTTATAGTTAAAAAATTGGAGGCCAAAACAAAGCAAAACAACAACAGCAAAAACCTTTCAGAATCTGATGAAAGCTACATTTAATTTCTTAAAAAAATTATTGTGTATTTCTTTCCCTTAATCCTAATTCCTCATACCAAAAATGACTAATCTTGTAAACATGTTTAACACAGATGTGTATGTACAATACTAACCTGACTGTTTGCTGCTGAGGGGAAGGGGATGGGAAGGGAGAGTGGAAGGAAATTTTGTAACTTAAAAATATACATATATGTATACATAGGAATGAATGTTGAAAATATTCATAATCTGTATGTGGAAAAATAAAATATCAATATCAAATTTTAAAAATAGAATTAGAGGTTCAGAAAGGATAACATCTATAACAAAGGAATAAGAATTTGTTCTCTCAAGTATACATTATGAAAAAAGTGTTAGATGAATTTGTAAGCAAATCTTTTCTCTGGTATTTGCTATATGACTTTGAACAAGCTTTCTTTGACTCCATTTCTTTATCTCTAAAATGAGACTATTGAACTAAATGACCTCAAAGCTTCTTCTAAGATCTAAATCTTTCCGTATACAATAAGACCTGGAAACAATCTTTATAAAAATACTTATAACAGCTCTTTTATGGTAAAAAATTGAGAACTAAGAGAGAATGTTCAGGTTTGGGAAGGGATAAGCAAATTATGGTATGTGAATGGGATGGAATATTCTTATTATTAATACCATAAGCAATGCTTAAATGGACAATTTCAAAGTAAACTGGGAAGAGTTATATAAAATGATACAGATTGAAGTGAGAAAGAGAACAATTTCTACAATTATACCTTTTAGATTTAAATCTAAATCTATAATCTAAAGGTCTTTTATCACAAATGTTCTTAACCTAGAGAACTCCTTAATCTTTTCTTATTTTAGAAGCTTAGATAGTGGAATCAACAGAAACTTTCTCCTTTTGACCTTCTCTGACTTCTCAGGGATGAAATTAGGATTGGTCTGATGCCAAGGAATTATTCTTTCACCCTACCCCAACACCCTTCCCCATCTTTTCTTTGAAACCTGACATGATTAAGATGGTTCAAAAATCTTTTATTTCAATTTTCAATATATTTCAAAATAAAATTTCCCAAGGAGAAAGATTGTGCACTAATTTAGAGACTCACTAAACATTGAATGCAAGTTAACAGATCTTTTTCTGAAATGAAATTTTTGAAGCCAAGATGGCAGCATGAAGCTAACATGCTCTGGGAGCTTTTCCTTACCAAAGATAAATGAAACCTCTGTTCTGACATTTAAGCTACAGATCCCATCAAGAAAAAGAGAAGATTCAAAGAAGTTTTCAATGAAAACATCATGGAGGATCTTCAGTAAAGGTCTGTCTTTTTGAGGGAAATGGGCAAGTAAAGTCTAGGAGGTGAGAGTATGGGAAAGCCAGCAAGAGGCTCTTAGACACAGTGTAGTCCAGGTCCCAACAGCTTAACAACAGCAGAGGTCTGGGCAGTTAGATAGAAAGCCAGCAGGGAAGGTCCCAACAACAAGGAAGGTCTAAACCCAGGGAACACAAAAGGCAGGACTGGGTTGGGAACAAACCACTGTTAAGTCAGAATATGGACATAAAGGAGGAAACCTATGCAAAGGCAAGGCCTGGACTGCATAGGCAGTATCTTGGTCAATGACAAGCTAGGGATCAGACCCCAGCCCCAGAAAAATAAAAGCTTGGATCTATACTCCCTATATTCCAGGAGCAGAATTAAAATAACAAGAAATGGGATGTGCAAATTTAGAGAATCCAAATATTCATATAGACTATTTGTGCTGGACTTGTGATAGAGCATTCTGAATTCACATTTATTTGATCAGCCATGATCAGACACACCAGGTAGCCATGGTCAGACTCTAACATAGTGATGTCACTTTGAGAACAAAGAACAACAACTGGTTGAATTTGTTGGATTGAACTGAATCATGAAGTCATTTCTTCCAATACAAAATGAAATGGGAGACTTTACCTCTGCTCAAGTGAAACAATCGCACTTTTTGAATCAGTCTGATTGAGGCTCTCCCATGTTTACCTTCTGCCACCATATGATATAATATAACAATTTTTAAACTTCTAGGTCTCAGTATGCTGTATACTTCAAAATTACTCAAACCCCTTGTCCAGCCCCCATTCTTTGTTTATACTTTTTTTACTGTATTAAAATTAAAACAGATTATTATTATGAAATTTGTTTTGATTTTACAAATTCTCTCAAAGGGTCTAGAGCATGGATAAAAATTTTAACTCTCCTGGGCCACAAAACCCAACTAAAGTTTCTTGTTGAGGGTTGCATATAGAATTTAACATTTTTTAGGATTACAATATAACTCATATTACTAATGAGTATAATAATAACAAAATGTAATAACGTCACATGAATGGGTGATGAATTGACTTACCAAAAAGGTCACAAGGGTAGTAAGTAGCAGAGCTGGAATTCAAATTCAAGGTCTTTTACTTCAACTTTATATTCTTTTCCCCACCCCATGCTCCAATACACCTTGATGAGTTGTTGTTATTGTTCAGTCATGCCCAACTGGTGACCTATTTGGGATTTTCTTGGCAAAGATACGGGAATGGCTTACCATTTCCTTCTCCAGTTCATTTTTCAAGAGAAGAATTTGAGGCAAGCAGGGTTAAATAATGTGCCCATGTTCACATAGCTAGTTAGTATCTGATTTGATCTCAGATCTTTCTGAATTAAGGTCTAGTCCTTTATCATCCGGCTACCTAGTTGCTCATATACCATAATGATACTTTCTATCTAAATGGCATTCTTCTTGTTTTTTCTGTCGAACCTTTTGAATAAAAGCTAACAGATGTTCTATTAGATGTTTGTTTCCCATGATTCTTTTCATGCTTCTTGATTATGACTAGAATGGCTTTTTGTTTTCTCTTTCCCCTTTCTCTCTGTAGATGAGATTTTTTTTTTCTTCTGTAGATGTGATTCCAATGAGATAGCCTCGGAGGTCCCTTCTAATTCTGAGATCTGAGATTCTGTGGTTTATCTTCAAATCAGAATGATTTCTCCTATTGACTTCCAAATAATAAGTGTTTTCTGAGATTAAGGCTGGCTGCCTCATGTGGTGGGGAATTATCTTCCCTTGCAGGTCTTCAAGCAGAGTGGATCACTACTTGATGAGCTTGTTGTTATGGATGATTTGGACTACATGGCTTCTGAAGCCCTTCCAAAAATTTTGTGATTTTATGAATTAAGGGATTTAAAAGTGATTCCACGGAAGAACTTGCATTGTACAAAAACTACAAGCCTTTGATCTTAGGTATTAATGTTTTGCTCTTTATCAAAAGGATACTGGACATTTGATTCAGTATTTTGATTTGGGGTCAGAAGACCTGGGCTCAGTTCCTGACTTATTTTTAGGTTTTTTTTTTTTTTTTTTTGATTGGCTTGCCCAAGGCCACACAGCTAGGTAATTATTAAGTGTCTGAGGTCAAATTTGAATTCAGGTACTCCTGACTCCTGGGCCAGTGCTCTATCCACTGAGCCACCTAGCCGCCCCCAGTTCCTGTATAAAGTCAGTTGTATGACCTTGGGCAAATCACTTAACTCTTCTTGTTCTCTATTTCCTCACCTATAACATGAGTTGGGCAGCTAGATAATACAGTAGAATGCTGGACCTGAATTCAAATGTGATACTTGTTAGTTTTGTGACCCTGGACAAATCACTAAACTTTGCTTGCTTCAGTTTCCTCATCTGTAAAATGAACTGGAGAGGGAAATGGCAAACCACTCCAGTATCTTTGCCAAGAAAGCCTCAGATGGAGTCACAAATAGTTTCATATGACTGTAACAAGTGAACAGCAATATGAGGAATTGACATATCTAAGGTCCTTTCTGACTCTAAACCTTAAGATAGCTATGTTTTCTATGATCAAATGTTTTCAAGATAATACCTGCCCTAGATCAGATGGTACTTCCAAGTAAGACAGATTGAATAAAAATTCAAAGTAGCTTCTGCACCTCCTCAGGGAATGTCAGTGGCATTAGCAGCTTAGAAACTTCATGAGGTGAAAGGTGCCCTTGGCATTTTCCCTATATAAAAGGTTTCCATTGATTTGCTAAGGTAGTTTAAAGTAGTTCCTTATTTCTCCAGTCACAGCTCAGTAACCCCAGAGTTATCAAACCTCATCTCTAGGCAAGAGAATTAGGGCAGTCAGCAAGAATGATTCATATTTGCTATTTGGAATGAACTTTCTCAGGCTTTTATTCTGAAGTCGAGCTGAAGCTTGCTTTTATACAAGGTATCCCTCTAACTAAGTCTGACTAAATGGATAGCAGGGGAATACTTGGCTCATTAGAGGAACATTATTAATTGCCTACAGATGGTGACTGGATGAAGCAAGCCCTGTGTATTTGTAAATAGTGTGATCTCATGCAATGGCCAATTCAATATAGGGAGTTGCAAAGAACATTTTTTTTTGAGTTGCTAGTATAAAGTCATAGTTAGAGAAACTTTCTATCTTGGACAATATTTTAGGTCTTGTAGACTAAATCAATATGGTATTTACTGGTGAGAGAGGAGGTAGGACATGGGAGTGAAGGGACTTGATATTTACTAGCTGACTGACCTTGTGTATCTAAGTCAATTAACAGAGAACTCATTTAAGTTATATAAAAATAGGTTGAAGGAGTATCTACCATAGAGGTTCAAAATTGAATGTCCTTAAAGTAGTGTCATATTTAGTGGTACACAAATACACACGCACACACACACACACAGTCACACACACATGTGGTATGGTAAAAAAGAATTCTGAATGTAGAGGTATAAGTCATTGGTTCAAATTCTGACTGCCACTTTCTACTGTATAATTTTAGAAAAATCCTTTAACTTTTTTGGGTTTATTTTCTCTATGGTAAAATGATGGAATTGAACTAGATGAACTTTAAAATCCTGACTCTAAATCCTATGATCTTTTGATTCTATGATCATTGTGAAGTTAGGTACTGTAGGAAGATAACAAATAAAACAAGACCTGGACTATAGCCATGAGATCTCGTAGCGGGAATGGTATCAGATGAGAAAGAACTAGGTTTTTCAAACTGTCCAATTCACCCAGTTGTTTTTACTCAAAAAAAAGAGAAAGAAACTATGGTTTCCTCATCTATAAAGTGGCAATGTCCTCTAATACATGGCCTCTTAGCTAAGTCTCACAATAAGTTCACCATGTAGTCAAGGTGGGGGGGGAGGAGAGGGATTAGTGTCTTTTTAAAAATGAGGAAGCCATGGCCTGAGTTTATATACGCTAGTCAATATAGATCATAGAACCAAAGACATAGAGCTGGAAGGAAATTTAGATGTCTTCTAATACAAGTCTTTCATTTTATAGATGAGAAAAATGAGTCCAAAAGAAGTTACATGACTTGTACAAGACTATACAAGAAAACAGTAGTAGAAACAAGCCAAAAGTAGAGAGGAACATTTCTCTTGTGTTGTAGATGGTCTAAAAGTGTCAGTCTTAATTATCTACCCTTGTCCAGTAGTCTTGTATATAAGGTAGGATTTAATAATTCCAAGATTTACTCTGCCAAAGTTTATGTGTAGGGTTATTTGTTTTGTTGTTGTTTTGCAATGGCCAAACATTGTTATGTTTTACTTACCTCAAACTAAGTGAGAAACATTAAAATCTACTTATAAGTACTCTCTATGTCTTGAAATTCAAATAATTTTTCTCTTGAAGATGCTAATGCATTTGGTACATATAATTTTAATATTGATATTGGTTTATTGTCTTTGGCTCATTTCAGCATAATATACTTTTTTGTTTATCTGTTTTTAAATTGTTGATTTTTTTTCTTTGTCTGACATTATGAATGGCTTTTTTTGTTTTGTTTTTGAATCTTCCTGATACATAGTAGATTTTGTTTTGACTGCTCATCTTCATTATATCTATGCCTTTGATTTTTAGGTACTTTTCTTATAAGTAAAAAATTGTGAGAGTTAATATATGCATATATAAATACAATCTATTTTCTTTAATTTTATTGACTTGTTTAATCCATTCACATTTGAAGTTATGACTTAAATTTAGATTTTCCTCTTTTTTTTGTCTGAATTAGGGATGGGAGGAAAGCTTCCTCTTTCTCTGCAAATATGACTTTTTCTCTGTGTCTTTTTTTCTTAGACTACTTTAAGGCAACCATTTCCCCTCATATTCTTTTTCCCTCACCTTTGCCCCCCCTTCCCACATTCCCAGTTTTTAAACTAATTTTCTTTTAGTTATAAATAAAATCATTTTAAATAATTTAAAAAATTCTCTCTCCTTTCCTTTTCTTTCTCTGGAGGTAGTTAGCATTTTTTCATCTAATGTCTTTCTGAGCTGTCTTAGATCATAGTATTTCTGAAAATAACTAAGTGATTCACAAGTGATCATTGTACAATGTTACTTTTATTGTGTACACTGTTCTAGCTCTGCTTACTTTACTGTGCATCAATTCAATTATAGCTTGTCAGGTGTAGTTATTCCCCAATTGATGGCTATACCCTCAATTTCCAACTCTACCACCACAAATTTTTGTACATATGGTTCCTTTTTCCTTCTTTTTTCTTGGGAAGGAATTCTTTGGATATAGATCTAGTAGTGTTATTGCTACATAAAAAGGTATGCATGATTTTATAGCCTTTTGTGATAGTTTCAAATATTTATCCAGACTGGTTGGATCATAATGAAGTTCATAACTTTATTAATAGTGCTTTAATGTTCCAATTTTCCCACATTTCCTCCAGCATATGTAGCATATGTAATTTTCCTTTTTTAATAATTTTTGTCAATTTGATAATTGTGAAGTAGAGCCTATTAATTGTTTTAATGTGCATTTCTCTAATCGATAGTAATTTAGAGCATTTTTTCATGACTATAGATAGCTTTGATTTCTTGTCTGAAAGCTGTCTGAGCATATTCTTTGACCATTAGCAACTGGGGAATAATTTGTACTTTTTATAAATTTGATTTGGTTCTCTATATATTTGAGAAATAAGATTTCTTCAGAGCAACTTGCTATAAAATATTTTTCACAGTTGATGATGACTGTGTAATCAATTCTATTTTTTCCGTTTCTCTCTCTGCTGTCTGTCTCTTTCCTTTTGCCCTCCCTCTTCTCAAAAGTTCTTTGCTTCTTTTTACAGAAAGGAACTTTGTGAACATCTCATCAATTAGGAAATGATGCACAATTTTCTTTTATTTTCTTTCTTGCCCAGAAGTCCTCACTTAGTCATTTTATCCTTGCTGTTTCCATGAGAAACAGCATGTTTCTTCCTGTTGGGATTTTAGGGTAGATATTAGCGAAAGGGGCTGTTTTTGTTCTTTAATGACTCATCAGAACATCAGACATGTGACTTAGCATGCATTGTACATATTTATCACCAGAAAAAAATAGCAATTATATGAAGACATGAAAATCAGCTTCTCCAAGTTTGGTAACATTAACTGAAGACTCGATATCACGAAGTGGACCCCAAGATAACAGATTAGGGGTATCTACCCAGCTGAACTCTTCCAATATTCCCTTTCAAACAGTCAAATTTTGGACTTTTCCAGCATAAGAAAATTTAAGGAGTATCAGAAGTTTGTGGAGAAAGGATGAAAGCCTTCTTGGAGCCCATGCATGGGCATGGGTTAGCAACAACAGCAGGTAGAATAGCAGTAAGTGGAAACTCTCAGCTCACATATAGGATCAGACAATTGGCCAGAAGGAGATTCCAGGGGACTCTTTGCTGGCACTGATTGACAACTGTATTGCCATACACATTTCTTAATTGTAGTTGCAATGTAGAGAGAGCAGCACTGGTGGTCAGTCACAAAGGAGCAGAGGATCTGTTATAGTAGCAGAGAAGAGAGGAGCACTAATGTTTGGGGCTGTCAGGGACCAGGAACCCTTTCTTTATAAAGCTCAGAGTGCAGACTAAGAGAGCAGTGACCACAACTCTCTCAGGATCATACCACCCTCAGACCCTCAGAACCAGCTCTGAAGTCATCAGCACAAAAAACTTTTAGATTGAAACAGGACCACCCCAACCTCAAGAGGAGCAGAGATGAACTCTAACAAAAAATTCAGTCAAGAAATAGGCTGGAAGGGGCCACTAGGTGGTGCAGTGGATAGAGCACTGTCCCTGGAGTCAGGAGTTCCTGAGTTCAAACCCAGCTGTAGCTATTTAATAATTACTAAGGTGTGGCCTTGGGCAAGCCACTTAACCCCATTGCCTTACCCCCCCCCAAAAAAACCTAAAAAAAACCCCCCAGACAAACAAAGAAATAGGCTGGAAAAATGAGTAATGACCACACAAATGACCATACCAATCTCCTACTGTGGCAGGGAAGACTAAGATATAGACCCAGAAGAAGACAATCATGTGACAAGTTATTTAAAAAAAACCCTCAAAAATACTAGACTCAAATCCATCAAAAATTCCTAGAACAGTTAAAGAAAGAGATGAATGATAGAGGAACAATGGAAAGAGATATGAGAGTGATTTAAGAAAATTCTGAAAAGACAATTAGTGATTTGATAAAAAGACACAAAAATTATTGAAGAAAAAAACAACTTAAAAAACAGAATGGCAAAATGGTAAAGGAGGCAAAAAAAATCCACTGACAAGAACTCTTCAAAAAGCAGAATTTTCCAAATGAAGTTCACTGAAGAAAATAATTCTTTAAACATTAGAATTGAGTAAGTGTGAATGGAATAAACTCACTCATAAAACAAAATCTGGAATATAATCCAGCAGAATGGATTATAAATCAGAATTCAATAATATGTTGTTTGCAAGTGAATACTTGAAACAGAAGGACATACACAGGGTTTTTTAAAAAAAGGCTAAACAAGAGTCTATTATGCTTCAGTTTATATAGAAAAGACAGGAGCAGCAAATATAATCTCAGTCAAAGTAAAAGCAAAAATAGACCTAATTAAGACATTTAAAAAACTACATTATTCCAAAAAAGAACCACAGAAAATGAAGTAATATCAAAATTTTCTATGGCAAATTTCTGACAAATGCATCATTTTAAAAATATATTCTGCATAGAACTAAGATAAATTTATAAAAATAAGAGCCATTCGCCAATTGAGAAATGGTCAATATATATATATATATATATATATGTATATATATATATATATATATACATACACAGATAATTTTCAGAAAAAAATTCAGTTATCTAAAGTCATATAAAAATGTTCTAAATAACTATTGATTAGAGAAAGGCAAATTAAAACAATTATAAAGTATCACCTCATACTTTACAGAAATAATAAATGCAGGAGGTGATGGGATAGTGAACTGATCCAACCATTCTGGAGAAAAATTCTCACACTAATTCCAAAGGGCTATAAAACTTTCTATACCGTTTGTCCTAATACTACTACTACTATGTCTATATCCCAAAGAAATTTTAAAAAAAAGAAGAGGACCAATAGGTACAAAAATATTTATAGCAACTCTTTTTGTGGTGGCAAATAATTGAAAATAAAGGGATCAACTGAGAAATGACTAGACAGGTTGTGGCATGTGATTGTATGTGATTTGGGAGTGGTTTCATAAAAACATGGCAAGACCTATATGGACTGATTCAAGGTGAAGTTAGAAGTTAGAAGAATCAGAAGATCATTCTTCATAGTAGCAGCAATGTTGTAATGATGATCAACTGTGAAAAACTTGTCTACTCTGATCAATACAATACAATTCAAGATTCATGATGAAAAAAATGTTTCCACCTCTTTAAAGAGAACTGATAAACTCTACATTCAAAGTGAAATAGAAGTTTTTCATTTTTCTTTTTTTGAAATAGAGCTGATATTGAAATGTTTTGCATGATTTCACATGTATAATTGATATATTACTTGCCTTCTCAGTGGGTGAAACAAAGGAGAGAGAATTTGTAACTCAAAATTTAAGAAGAAAAGAATGTCAAAAGCAAATAAAATGTGTGTGTGTGTGTGTGTGTGTGTGTGTTTAAAGACTAGATGTGACTAGAAGAACCACAATTAAACAACAGGTCTACAAGAGTTTGCATTTTGGTTAGTGAGGAGGATAGAGTGAGATAATATCATTATTATCTGAAAGGTATGGATTTGGATTGTGCCTCAGAATCTTATCATTGTATAATTCCAGTCAAGTCAATGAACCTCTCCAATCCTCAGGTTTTTCTTCTTCAAAATGAAAACAAACCCCATAAGGTTATTGGAAGCTTGGTAAGTCACAGATGGTAGTTTCAGTCCCTTGGAAAGTTCCTAAGTCCACAAAACTTTCTAAATAATTGCACATTTTGATTTCTCAGTTCAGTCATTATTAATAATATTAGTCCTAATTATTTGAGAATCTTATTGCTTAGAATGATCACAGACTATTTCTTTTTTTCGTTTTCTTATTAGGTTTTTGCAAGGCAAATGGGGTTAAGTGGCTTGCCCAAGGCCACACAGCTAGGTAATTATTAAGTGTCTGAGGCCAGATTTGAAGTCGGGTACCCCTGACTCCTGGGTCAGTGCTCTATCCATTGTACTACCTAGTCACCCCTAGATCACATACTATTTCTATTAAAAAGGTCATAGACCCAATATCCATCCTTATTCTTTATTAATTGATTGACTGGATTCTTTTCTTAATATTTCTACAAGTTGTAAAAAACAAAACCTGGTGTGATTCTTGATGTCCCACCACTCTAAATCTTGTTGTTTTAATGTCCATATCTCTTGTACATGTCCCCTTCTTTCCACAAACATCCAGCTGATTTCAGGTTCTCATCAGAAAGAAAAATTGAAAAGTTTTGGCAAATGAGTTGGGTAATATTACTTCTACATTTAGGGCTATTGAAAAGAGAACACTTTTAAACTGTTAAACACCATTAGATAAATAATTAGTATAGTTTGTGTTTTATTTTGGCATTGTACCTAATCTCTATTTCTCAATTAGATCTATGTATTCTTTTTTTTCTTTAGGTTTTTGCAAGGCAATGGGGTCAAGTGACTTGTCCAAGGTCTCACAGCTAGGTGTGAGGCTGGATTTGAACTCAGGCATTCCTGACTCCAGGGCCAGTACTCTATACACTGCTTCATCTAGCCACCCCAGATCTATGTATTCTTAATCTTCAGTCAGTGTGGGCTAATATAAAACCAGAGAGAATCAGGAAAATGATGACTATGTTGCCTTAGTTACCTAAACCATCAAATGGGTTTATCTATCCTGTGTTCCCACACAAAATTGGATGTTGGTTATGAACAATTTAAAATGCTATACAAATATAATTTAAATGGAGATTATTTTTTTAAGATGCAGGCATTCCCAATTGATCATATTTCTTCCATTTTTTTGTCCTCCTAGTTTTACAAAAATTTCTACTATTCCCATTCAAGTGCTAACAATTTTAATCTCATGGGTATCTCAGTAGACAGGGTTAATGAAGTGAATGAAGTGAAACTGGTCTCGGAAATCTAAAATCTAAAAGTAAAATGACTTGATCTAAAGAGTGAGAAGGATTTTAAAAAATTGTCATTTTTTTATTAAAAGAAAAAATTGCAAGCAGCTGTGATTTTTTTCAAGAAAGCCGGTTACCAAATCAGAAGACTCATGTAGAGCCAAGGCCATGCAGTTAGTCACCTTGGAATTGAAAAAATGGGAGATGCTTTTCTGACTTGAGTTCACTTGGAATTTGGCCCACAATCCTACATCACCCTCATCTCCTCTATGTGCCAGTTCTGGTATCTTTACCCACTGGACAATGAAACTAGAATCATATATAATTAAATCGGGAATGGCTTACTCACAAAAATGCCAGCTGCTCTTGTATTTTCTAGGAGTAATTTGCATTTCATGCTTAGCAATGCTGTTCCACAAAACTGAGAGTGTCTAATAAGCTGCTGAGCCTTGTCTGTGTGGTCTTAGGTGTTTGCCCTTCTAGCCAAGGTTCCTTTTAAATTAAGAGTTATTTCTTGGAATGATATAAATGATCTATTTGTGGTATGGTTTATAGACTTTAGAGCATGATGGATTTGGAGCTATAAAGGACCTCAACAATTACCCAGTCTCTCTCCCTCACTTCCTCCATCCCATTTTGCAGAGGGGAAAAATGAGTGCTAGAAAAGTTATACTACTTACAAAAACGTAAATGTAAGTGGCAGAATTTGAACTTAGGTGTTCTGACTATAGCACACTGAATCTTTTCACTATGAAACACTTCTTCTGCCTTTATACATCATCAAGTCCATTCCTCTTATTTTATGGGGGAGAAAATTGAACAATTCAGAAAGAAAGCAACATAAGGACACATCCTGAGGTTATGCTAGAGGTGCCACTAAAGCTTAGGACTTTAAAACTGAGTTTAATATGTCACAATTGTGACCCTTTTTTTTGTAAAGGGTTTGATTGTAATTGGTTTGTAATTTCCATCTTCAGTTCATTTTACTGAAAAAACTGAGACAATCAGAGTTAAGATATTTTCCCGGGTCACACAGCTAGTATATGTCTGAGGTCATATTAAAACTCAGGTTTGGGGCGGCTAGGTAGCGTAGTGGATAAAGCACCGGCCTTGGAGTCAGGAGTATCTGGGTTCAAATCCGGGCTCAGACACTTAATAATTACCTAGCTGTGTGGCCTTGGGCAAGCCACTTAACTCCATTTGCCTTGCAAAAAAAAAAAAAAAAACAACTCAGGTTTTCTTGACTGTAGCTTAGAGTTTCATCCATTGCCACCAAGCTGCTTAAAGACTGTATAAGTTCTCAAAGCACAAGTCCTCAAGAGTGAACTTGCTCTCAAAAATCTTAAATTCTCAGCTCCCATAGGGAATAAGTAGCATAGTTAGTAATTTAATCAAAAATTCCTGAATTCAGACCCTTGAACCTTTTCCTCTGGACCATGTTAACTCTTTCAGGTAACTCTTGAAGACTATACTTTAGTGCCTCAGTTAAAGAGAACTCAAGGTTACCCATAGTTCTTTCTGGAAAAACCTGTGATTCCAAATGTGAATGTTAGTCATTTTGAGTGAGTGAGTGACAGGGAGTTGTGTGTTGATTAGGAAAATATATAGGCATTTGTTTGGTGAGGAGACTTACAGGACAAGGAGTCTGCTTTTAGGTTGAGTTTTGAGTCATGATAGTATGGGACTAGGAAGAAATAAGACAAGGTTAAGCAAAGGCACCCACTCCCAACCTGGTGACCAAGTTATGAACTTGAGGGGTATTTGTAATAATCCTCCCCTATCCCCACCATTCTAGCATCTGGGGATAGGGATAGCAATACCTAATGATGCCATATTTTGTCAGCATAGTTCTGAGATCCCGGCAGTTCCTGCACAAAGAGTATTTATAGGGTGGGGATAGAAGTCTCTATGGAAGTTGACTCAAAGTTAGAGTGGCAGGGGTATGTGTCAGAGGGGTGGTCAGTAAATCAACAAGTATTTATCAAAGACTTGACATGAAATGGACTAAGTGATGGGGATGCAAAGAAAGGAAAAAGACAGGCCTGTCCTCAAAGAAGAAAACTGCCTTATAGTGGAAATAGCATGCCAACAATTAGGTACAAATAAGATACAAAAAGAATAAGTTGAAGTCTGTCAGTCAAGGGCAATAACTATCAATAAGGAGCCAGTGGGGAGATCAGTAGAGACAGCATTCCAACCTGGGAGACATGAAATATCTAGTTTGAAGAACAGCAAGGCGGCCTATGCTACCAGAGGGAAGAATACAGTATGCAAATAAGTTTCTGTGTGTTTGTGTGTGTGTGTGTGTGTGTGTGTGTGTGTGTGTGTGTGTGTGTGTGTTTCTAAAATAGTAAGTAGGCTAGAAAGGTATGAAGGGGTCAGGTGACCCCCCACTAATCACTCATAGATCTTTTGAAATAATGAAATATGTGTTAAACCTTAGGGAAGTAGATATGGGGGAAGCAAGGGAGCTCCTAGAATATTAGATACAGAATTAGGTGGAATGGCAGAGATCAAATAGAACAAGCCCTTTATTTTAAAGATGAGGTAACTGAGACCAGGGGAGGTTAAGTGACTACTTACTTAGAAGTGGCTAGTTAGGCAGAGCACTAGATTAGAGTGCAAGGCCTGGAATCAGGATGATCTAAGTTCAAATCTACCTTCAGATATTTACTATGTGTGTGACTCTGGGCAAGTCATTTAATGCTGTTTTCCTCAGGTTACTCAATTTTAAAATAAAAAATATATTCTTAAAAATTAACACTTATTGTTGTGAGAATAAAATGATCTAGCAGTTCCTTTTTTAAAAAAAATCACATTGTACTGCTACAATTTATAAATTTTCTTTCCCTTGCTCACCAGGTATCTAGTAGGGGCAGCTAGGTTGTGCAATAGATAGAGCAACCGTCCTGGAGTCAAGAGGTCCTAAGTTCAAATTTGACCTCAGACACTTAATACCTACCTAACTGGGTGACATTGGGCAAGACACTTAGCTCCATTTGCTTGGAAAAAAGCAAAAAAAAAAAAAAAAAAGAAAAGAAATCAGGAGGACCTGAGTCTGATCTTGGACACTTGGCACTAATTAGCTGTGTGATCTTCAGCAAGTCACTTAATCCTGATTGTCTTGCATCCAGGACTTGAATCTCCAGTTGTCCTAATTCAAATCTGGCCAGTGGATTCATGACTCTGGAGGAGAAAGTGAGGCTGGTGACTTAGCACAGCTCCTCCTCACTCAAATTCAATTCATGTACTTGTCATGGCATCACCTTCCCTGATGTCTTGGCCTTCTTCGAGGATGAATGATAAACATCAAGTAAATGATAGAACCACTATTAGAGTCAACTTCTTTGACTCCAGAGCTTATGTTCTTTCAGTTCTAATTCTGCCCTAATGGAGTTTACTATCTATCATTGATCAAATAAGATACTGTAGGGCTACTGTTCCTTAAGCTTTAAATGTTAATTATTGGCCTTGTTAGAAAGATTTCAATACATTGACAAGTATGCAGTGCCATACCTTAAATATGCAATGATGATTATAATTATAGTATAGAATAAAATACAACATCAAAAGTCTCCCATGACGACAATGTGTTCATTGTGAATCCTACTCAGAAGGATTAGCACATCTCCTTGGGATGTGCCTTAATCCCCAATGTTTGTCCCACAGTTCTTTATTGATAGGGAAAGGCACCTCTTTGAGGGTTCACTTGAGAATGCTGCCTACTACAAAAGATGAAAAGCTTCTTTTAATGATAGTTTATTTTGAATTAGCCCTCAAACAACTATTTGAGATGGAATAGAATTAGCATTTATGCTAAATGGTTTATAAATATTACCTCATTTGATTAAATCAGGGGAACTGATGTTCCTCTAATTTTGTTGTCCAACTCAAGTTTACATTGTAGATTAATTCAATCTTTCCTTGAAAAATTCGAATTTCATTTGTTCAGAGACAGGATCATCTAAATTTGCTTTGGAGTCATCTCCCTCAGTAGCAGCTAGGTGTTACAATGGGTAGGGTAGAGTGTTAGCTTCCTAAAATTAAGACGATATCTTCATGAGTTCAAATCTGACTTCACATGCTTACAAACTATGTGACTCTGGGCAAGTCATTTAATCCTATTTATATTAGTTTCTTATTTGTAAAATTAAACTGGTAAAAGAGAAAGATAAATAATTCCAGTATGTTTTCCATGAATCCAAAAAATTGTTTGATGGGATACAATTGAACAATAAAAACATCTTCCCTTATATAATGGAACTTGTTTAAATACACAAGAGTTGAGTATTATCTTAGGAGTATATATCTAAAATAATACATTTATGAAAATTAGGCATATACCTATAGGTATCAGGTATAAATTAATTACTTTGGATATTTAATTAAAAGTTGATTTTAAAAATATATTATTTTTTAAAGATTGAATTCAGAAAATGATGAACTGACTATGGATTTTTAAGCATATTTCAAGATTTCCTTGGTTCTATGGTTTCACTGGTACAGATACTATTCTTATTGTACAGAACAAAATAGATCCAAACGTTCTCATCCTATGAAACTACTTCTCAAATTATTCTTGCACTTTCCCCACTGGGACCTCACTTATCATACTGGAGACCTTTTTCCAGGTCTCTTGACATTACATGAATATGAATGGTGCACATAGAATTTATATTTGTCACTCTATATTTCCTAAATGACCTTCTTATCTCATTTTCTGGTCATTTACTATGTATCTGGAATAAATAGTATTGGAGAGTTTTAAAAAAAATTTTTCTTTCTTCTATCCATCCTTCATATTTGCTCTTCTTTTTCATTATTGTGTCATGTATTTAATTTATAGTACAGGATTGTTGTACAGTCATTATTTTTGGCATTTAATTTTTTTGATAGATTCTGGCATGTCAGTTTTATATTAGAAGTCTGTTGCTATATAGAGTTTTGGCACTCTGTATTTAAAGTCTGTTGCTAGTTGAAGTTTTGACATGATTATTACTTTTTATACTTTGCAAATGAAATGCACTAAATCTAATATTTCTTCCAAAATATCATATTAGATACTCTAGTATGAACTTGAGCAACTACATTCAGAAAAGGTGTGCTGATTAAGGATAAAATATTAGAAATTATAAAATCCAGGTATCCATTTCCCTAGAGACAGATTTAGAGGACTGATTTACTTCCTCCCCCCCAAAGTTCATCTATTTTTTTTAACATTCACCCATATGCATATGTATACTTTTAAGCAAGAAAATTTCCTTCCACCCTCCCTTCCCACACCCTCCCCTCAGCAGTGAACAGTCAGGTTAACACTCTACCTACATATTTTTGATAAACATGCTTACAGATTAGTCATTTTCAGTATGAAGAGATACATAAGAGATAATTTTTATAAAGTGTTTATCAGATTCTGGAGGGTTGTTTTTTGTTCTTGTTTTTTGTTTTGTTTAGTTTTTTCCCCCTCTGGATGGGGATAACATTGTCCATAGCTAGTCTAATACAATTGTCCTAGCTCTCTGAACTGTTGAGAGGAGCTGCTTCCATCAAGGTTGATCATCTCACCATGTTGTTACTGATATGTATGCTGTTCTCTTTGTTCTGCTTCCTTTGCTCAGCATCAGATACTCTCTTTCCATACTTCTCTAGAGTCTGATCATTTATGGGTTTTTTTTTCTAGTTTTTGCAAGGTAATTGGGTTAAGTGGCTTGCCCAAGGCCACACAGCTAGGTAATTATTAAGTGTCTGAGGTCAGAATTGAACTGACTCCAGGGCCAGTGGTCTCTCCACTGTGCCATCTAGCTGCCCCCACTTATGATTTCTTATAGAACAATAATATTCCATAGTATTCATGTACCCTAAAAGTTGCTTAGCCATTCCCAAATTGAAGGGCATCCCCTCAGTTTCTAAGTTTTTTTGCCACTACAAAAAGAGCTGCTATGAATATTTTGGAACATGTGGGACTTTTCCCATTTTTTTATGATTTCTTTGGGATATTAGCCTAGAATTGGAATTCCTGGGTCAAAGGGAATGAACATTTTTATTGTTCTTTGGGCATAGTTCCATATTGTTCTCCGGAATGGTTGGATATATTCACAACTCCACAAGCAATGCCTCGATGTCTCAATCTTCCCACAACCTCTCCAACATTGATCATTTTCCCTTTTTCTCATCTTGGCCAATCTGATAGGTGTGAGGTAACACCTCATAGTTGTTTCAATTTGCATTTATCTAATCAGTGATGATTTGGATCATTTTTTCATATGATTATATTTAGCTTTAATTTCTTCATTTGAAAAGTGTCTGTTCATATACTTTGACCATTTATCAATTGAGGAATGACTTGTAACCTTATAAATTTGATGCAATTTTCTCTATATATCTTAGAAATGAGACCATATGTTTTTATTATTTCTGCCTTTCTGCATTTAATTGTCAGTTTTTGTGCCCTAATACATGGCCAATTTTGGTTTAGGTGCCATGTACTGCTAAGAAAAAGGTATATTATTTTCTATTTCCAATAATTTTTCTTCAGAGGTCTGTCATATCTAAAAAGATTTCATTCACCTTCTTAAGGTCCTTCTTGTTTATTTTGTGATTAGATTTATCTAGTTCTGAGAGAGAGGGAGGTACCCCATTATTAAAGTTTTGCTGTCTATATCTCCTTGTAACTCACTCAGCTTTTCCTCTAGAAATTTGGATGCTATACCACTAGGCATATATCTCTATCTCTATCTCTATCTCTATCTCTATCTCTATCTCTATCTCTATCTCTATCTCTATCTCTATCTCTACCTCTATCTATCTCTATCTCTAATCTCTACCTCTACCTCTACCTCTATCTCTACCTCTACCTCTACCTCTACCTCTACCTCTATCTCTCTATCTCTATCTCTATCTCTATCTCTATCTCTATCTCTATCTCTATCTCTATCTATCTCTATCTCTATCATCTCTATCTCTATCTCTATCATCTCTATCTCTATCTCTATATTTTTTTGCTAGACAATGGGGTTAAGTGACTTGCTCAAGGTCACACAGCTAGGTAATTATTAAATTTTTGAGGCTGGATTTAAATTCAGGTACTCCTGACTTCTGGGGCCGGTGCTCTATCCACTGTGCCACCTAGCTACCCCCAATGGTACTTTTTAAGAAGATGTAATTTCCTTCCTTATCCCTTTTAATGAGCTCAATTTTTACTTTTACTTTATCTGAGATCAGGATCACTATGACTGTTTTTTTTTACTTCAGTTGAGGCATAATATATTTTGCTCCATCCTTTTACCTTTACATTATCTGTATCTCTCTGCTTCAAATGTGTTTCTTGTAAATAACATATTGTAGGATTCTATTTTTTAATCCATTCTGCTATTTGCTTCCATTTTATGGGACAGTTCATCCTATTCACATTTACAGTTAAGATTTCTAATTCTGTATTTCCTTCCATACTATCTTTCTCTTTATATGTTTCTCTTTCCTTTCCTCTTATTCCTCCTCACCAAAATTTTCCTGCCTTTCCCCTTTAACTTTCCTTTCAAAATTTAACTTTCAGTTTATTTTCACTTATATCTTCACCTTCCCTTTTATAAGTTCCTTCTTTCCTTATCATTTCCTTTCCCTGCCTTCCCAGTAGATTAAGATAGATTTTTAAACCCTAGTATGAATACATCTTATTCCCTCTCTGGGCAAAATCAATTGAATTGAATTTACATAGTGTTCATACTCTTCTTTCCCTCTAAAATTATAAATCTTTGTGCCTCTTCACCTGGTGTTATTTATCTCTCAAGTACTATTAATCACATATCATCAATAATACTTTGATTATTCAATTGTTATCAAAGTATTATCACAGAATGATTGTTTGATTGCTTGATGGACATCATTGTCTTAAATTACATAAGATTATAATTATTGCTAGGGACTGTTGTGTATGGGAGTACTGTAAATTATCTTCACCTGGTATCCTTGAGTACCAGAGCTTTATCCCCTCCAACACTTGCCTGGAGAAGATTGAGGGAGTCCTGATAGGGACTCAACAAATTATAATCATTTTTTACCTTACTCCCCGTTCAAGTACCCTCACAGGATACATAATCTTCCTCATGAGACAAAGTATCATTCAATGCCAAATCATTTCTTGAATTCTTTGTGCCCCTCTCCCCAGCCCTCTTTTCTCTTGAGCTTTACCCACCCTCCCTAACATGAGTACTTAACCCCTTGTTAAGTGAAGCAAGGATTAAGTCAATTCCTGATCTAATTAACTGCAAGAATCTTAAAGGACTCTAAGTACTAGGAGACTCTGAAGGTCTCACTTGAGAACTTTACAAATGATTGTATGCTATGAGATGTACTGACTCTGGACCATCCAGTTTACTATGCCCTCATCAGACAAAGTGCTAAGCTTTGTCAGCACAACAGAATTAAAGTGGGTCAAAGGATGATGAGACACTTAAGTTTTGAGTTAACATCCCTCCTTTTCATCAGGGATTTTTGTCTCAAACATAATGACATCATCTTGGACCTCTTCAGTAGAGAGACAAGACTCAGCTATACCCATATCCTTTAAGTACAATCTCTTCAATTATATTTGACCCATTAATAATTATCCTAAGAGAAGTAAAATTCTCAAGAATTAGAAGAAATACATATCTTCCCTTTTAAGATTGTATACAATTTGATGGTCTTGAACAACTTTTGTTTTGTTTTTCCTTCCCTTTTTTATTTACCATTTTTATGGAACTCTCAAATCATGTATTTGGTAATTGAATTCTCTGTTCATTTCTGATCTTTCTCTTAGGAAATTCCCGAAGTTCTATATTTCATGGAACATCCATCTTTTTCTCTGACAGTACATGCTGAATTTTACAGGGCAGTAAATTCCAGGTTGTAATCAAAGGTCCTTTACCCTCCAATATATGGTATTCCAAATCTTCTGGTCTTTCAGTGTTGAAGCTTATAGGTCCTGTGTGATTTTGATTGTATTTTTTTATATTTGAATTGTTTTATTTTTGCTGCTTGCAATATTCTTTGCTTTATTTGAGAGTTCTGGAATTTAGCTATAATAGCCCTTTGGAGTTTTTATACTGGAGTCTCTTTCTGGAGCGGTTCTGTATATTTGTTGAATTGTTATATTATCTTTTTTGTTCTAGAAAATTAGTTTTCCCTAATAATTTCCTGCATGATATTTTCCAGGTTCTTTTTTTATCTAGGTTTTCTAGTAGTATGATGATTTGTAGATTGTCTTTCCTGGATCTATTTTCCAGGTCATTCATTTTCCCTAAAAGGGAATTTTCTTCAGTTTTTTCAGTTCTTTAATTTTGTTTGATGGGACCCTGTAGTCTTGTAGATTCATTGATTTCTATTTGTTCAATTCAAAATTTTAGAGTTTTATTTTCTTCAATTGCCATGTGTTTCCTTTTAAAAGGTGTTGAATTCTCTGGTCAAATTTTCCTGCATGACTCTCATTTCTTTGTTCCATTTTCCTTCATTCTCTCTACTTTGTTTTTTTTTAATTCTTTTTAAGCTCTTTGATGAGCTTTTGTATTTGAGTCCAATTCATAGACTGTTTTGAGACTTCCCTTGTGAGTGTTTTTTCACTAATTTCTTCTTCAGACATGTCATTGTTAACATCTTTGTCAGTAAAGTGTTTTCTGTAGTGAGTGCTCTTTAAACTTTGGTATAGGGAGTATAGATTCAATCTTTTTTTTTTTTTTTTGCTGTGACTGAGGAATGATGCTTGGCTTGTTGTTGGCCAAGATGTTTGCCTATGCAGTCCAGGCTTGCCTAAGCATAGGTTCTTTACTTTATGTCCAGGTTCTGACTTATCAGTGACTTGATCCCAACACAGTCCTGTTTTTTATTTTGGTATTCTCAGTGTTCAGAGTTTGTTTGGGGTTGGGATTCTACCTGCTGCCTTGCTATCTAGCTGCTGGTCCTCTGCTGTCATCAAATTGTTGGGACCTGGATTGTACCATGGATAAGAACTTCCAGCTGTTTTTTTCTGATCTACTTTCACTGAAGAAGGCAGACCTTCATTGAAGATTCTCCTTGATGTCTACCATTGAAAACTTCTTTGAAACTTCACTTTTTCTTGGTTGGTTCTGTAACTTGAATGCCAGACTAGAGGCTTCATTTATATTTAGTAGGGAAAAGGGGCATGTTAGCTTCATGATGACATCTTGGTTCCACCCTAGCAGTCCCCATGATATACTTTTGTAACAGAGACAGTCCCAGATAATATGATTGAAAGGATGGCTAGAAGCCTGACTACTACCTCATTGAATATTCTGGTCCAAAATGTTCACAGAATTACAGAATTAGAGTGGAAAGGGATCTCAGTGATTATATTAAAAAAAAAGCACATATACAGGAATCATTACTATAGCATACATGGAAAATGGTTATTCAACTTCTACTTGAAGACTTCCAGGGAGAAGAAACCTACTATCTCCATAGGAACCCACTTTTCAATTTTGGACATCTCTAACTGTTGGGAAGATTATCCTGATGTAATTTACATATGGTTGATGTTTGGTTACTTTTAGTTGTGTCTAGCTCCTCAGGATCTTATTTGGGATTTTCTTAGCAAAGATACTGAGGTGATTTTCCTTTTCTTTTTCCAACTTATTTACAGATGAGGAAACTGAGGTAAACTGGATTAATGCACTGTGTGATACTGATGCAGAGAATTATGAACAAAGAAAATAATCTTTAATTCTGTTAATTTTGTTAAGGTCTAGAAGGCTGTTTGCTCCTGAGATGGAAACTAATCTCTTTTTGTTTGTATCCTATCTCCCCATTCCTCCTTTACCCAGATTCCAGTTCCCAGTTACTTGACTTCACCCACTGATGCTGGCATGACAGGAAATGACATGTTGAACTTTGAGGTCACACATTTTGGGACAGGAAGGACCAATATGTCGCTTCCTATTTGGAGGATAACTGGGGCAGTGCTAGACCACACCCTAAGTGCCACCCTTTTTCCAACCCACTACAGAAGTATATTTAAGAGGAAGTGCCACTTCTTCTTGATTCAATCTTCTACCCTCCAGGATGCAAGACAGGATATTTGCATCTTTCTTTTCTTCCTAAACCATGTGCTCCTATGCTAGGCCCTGGTGGTTCACCACAGACCCCCCCCCCATGCCATGTGGCTGGGGCATGCTCTCTCTCTCTCTCTCTCTCTCTCTCTCTCTCTCTCTGTCTCCTCCCTCACTCTCACTCAAACTTCACCTAGCTTATCCTCAAAGTGCTTACTGCTTTTCTAATTTTAACTTGTCTATCTTGTAATAATTTGTAATAAAATCCTGAGCAGTTTTAAAACCCCAGAGAGCACTCAAATTCCTTTGTTTTTCAGTACCCTCAATTTCTGTCTTTAATTGGTGACCCAAAATCTCATAGTCAACAATTCCAGTAATAAGTATCTGAGGTTAGATTTGAATTTACAAAGATGAAGTCCATTTCTACATCCACTGTGCCACCAGTTATCTCCACAATTAGAATGTTACTCTCTTATTCTTGGAAGATGTGTCTTTCAATACAAACTATTATTATTTTAGCTTTTTTTGGTTGTGACCTCATACTACTGTTTCATATTGAACTTAAAATATCCATTTATTAAACAAGCCATCAAAAATATGAATACAAATCTTGAATATCATAATGCTACATGATCAGGTGGGTATTGTCTAAATTCATTCAACTAGCAATGATTAATTATACACTATACAGGAACTGGGGTACATTTTCTGCTTTTTTGAGGTACTTATAATCTAAAGAATGATATAAGAGAGCTGTCAATTTGAAGTCATAAAACCTGCATTTGAATCCTGAATTCACCAACTTGTGTGCTTTAGCATCCTTATCAGGCCTACCTCTTTGATCTTATTTTCATTTAAATTCTAGAGGATATAGATGTATCACTCATGTCATTCCAAGGAAAAACATAAAGACAAAAGCAGTCTTGGCCAGCAAAATTAACCTCTCTAAACCAGTTTTCCTATCTTTAAAATAAGAGTCCCTTCCAGGTCTATATCTATGACCACCATGTTTTATTGTATATTTTAGTTCATAAAACTTAGAGCTTGAAGAGATTTTATAAATCATATAATCTAATTCCCCCAATTAAAAAAATTGAGGTCTAGATAGTTTAAATCACTTACGCAATGTCACATGTGTGGTAATAATTGGTATTATAAAATACCGTGATTTTGGGGCTTAATTTGTCTGTCAATGGGAAGCAATGAAGGATTTGAGTAAGGGAAACTGATATAACTTAGGCACTATATTTTCAGTAAATCAGAGAATGGAGTGAAATCTATTAACATTTAAATTAAATATATTATGTAGTAAGTGTTTTGTTGTTGTTCAGTCTTGACCAACTCTTCATGATCTCATTTAGAGTTTTCTTGGCAAAGATACTGGAGTGGTTTGCCATTTCCTTTGCTAGTTCATTTTAATGATGAGGAAATGGAAACAAATAGGGTTAAATGATTTACCCAGGGTCATACAGCTAGTAAGTGTCTGGGACCAGAGTTGAATTCAAGAAGATGAGGGAATCTTTCTGAATTCTGTCCCAGTACTCTATTCAGACCATTTACTTGGTGTTGGAATTTGACAATAAATAAAGTTTTAAGACTGATTCTAGCATAGTGAAATACAAGAAGTATAATTTAGACTAGGGGATTCATGTTCAAATTGACACTACTTCTTTGCTATCTTGTATGAGTTTGAAAAAATAAACTTCCTGAGTCTCAGTTTTCTCTTCTGTAAAATGAGGAACTTGTATTATATGTCTAAGGTCTCTCTTTCAGTTCTGCCTTTTCAAATTTAAAATTTCTTTTTTCATTTTCTTTATAAATATAGAGCAATTGGCTTTGGAATTAGAAGACACATGTTCAGAGTCTACTTTTATTATTTAGTAGATGTCTGACTTTGGGTAAGTTACTTTTCTTCTCTGGGCTTTGGTCTCCTTCATCCTTAAAAATAAGTGGTTTTGGCTAGGGGACCTCTAAAGTCCCTTCCAGCTCTAAAGCCTATAAAGGCTTGAAAAACTTGAAGTAATTTTGCATTAGATAGCAATGATTGGATGCCATCTTATTTTTATTCTCTAGGTTTAAACAACAGCACATATTAGGCTTTGGCTGAGGTATAGAAAGTCCACATTTGTGCTTAATTTTAGTTGGAGCCTGAATTCTTAGTGTGCCATGAAAGCTTGCCTCTGTCTGGTATGCTCACTTTTGACTTTGACTTGTAAATTCACAGCTTGCCTCTTGTATATAGAGGTAACTTACATGGTAAAAACTTTATATACTGATGTGGCATGACACAGTGCCTAGTTTTGAGATGCCTAATTCTTCAAATCAGAATAAGTCCAAGTGAGGTAAGAAGGAAAAATGCCATCTTTCCTACTGACCTCAAATGCCTTAGCTAAGAATGTTAACTGAAAAGCCAGGAGAGGATTCCTCTGAGATGCTGATGAAGCATCCTCCCTTTGAGAATGCCAAAGCTTTTGATGAAAGCTAATTATTGTGAGCCACAGGAACCTGAATTTCTTCTTTGTGGAAAAAGTATGGGAAAGTATAAGGCTTGGCACTATCCTCCTTTGAGAATCTAGGTGAGGAGTTCAGATTTTCTGACCATTTGGTTACAGAAAGTCAAATCAATTTAAGTCAAGCAAAATTGTACCACTCAATGAAATTGTACCCTAAGCTGTAAGAGGCATTATTTTCCTCTTTCCCATATAATCTGAAACCATTAAACATAAAGAATGTTTTTCCAGGGAGGAAAATATTGATTTAAATGTAGCCAAAAGAAACTAATTTGTTTGCCATTAAGATGAGAAAGTACATTTTTATTTCAGAGAAACTTGGCATGATATGAAGAGTTCTTCAGAACTGGCTTGGAATGCTTTCTTCAGTTCAGGAAAAATGTATCAGGGTAATAACATTAGAGCAAAATAATAGCAATACTGATATTTCTTCATACTACAGTATTTTGTAAAGAGCACTGTGTTTGGAGTTAATAGACCTGGATTTAAGTGGTTACACTGAAATTTATAAGCTATGTCATCTATGAGCAAATCACTTTACCTTTGAGCATCAATTTACTGTTATAAAATAGGGGCAATATTTATAGTACCCACCCCATAGGTCTATTATTTACCTTACCTGAATTCATACAGTAAAGCACAATAAAGTCTCAACTCTTATCATAATTATAAAGATGATCTTTGCCTATATTGAGATTATTTTTGTTTTATCTTTTCAATACCTGCTTTTGCAGGACAAGAGCAATAGGGTCAATGCAACAGTATCTGAAGAATTTAGAATGAAGAGTACATGCAGAGAAGAGGAGGTAGCATGGGATGGAGCCCTGTGCCTAGAGTCAGTAAGATCTGAGTTCAAATTTGGTCTCAGACACTATTTATGTGTTATTGGGTAAATCATTTCACCTCTTTTTGCCTTGGTTTTCACAACTGTAAAACAGGGATAAAAATAGCACTTGTTTCCCAGGGCTATTGCAAAGATAAAATGAGATACTATTTGTAACGTGCTTTGCAATGTTAATGTGTTATATAAATGTTAGCTAATATGGTGGGTGTGAGCAGGCTGAAACATATAATCAATGAAGAACTTGGAAGTATAAGATGCTATTTTTTTTTTTAGGATTCTGCAAGGCAAATAGGTTAAGTGGCTTTCCCAAGGCCACACAGCTAGGTAATTATTAAGTGTCTGAGGCTGGATTTGAACTCAGGGACTCCTGACTCCAGGGCTGGTGCTCTATTCACTGTGCCACCTAGCCTCCCCATAAGATGTTATTAAGGAATTACCCAAAAGGAAGTGGAGATGGACTATTCCTTGAAAAGGGTAAAAGATTAGACAAGATCAACCCAATTGCTACTTTGGTGTAACCTTACAGTTTTAGAAGAAAACCTCCTACATATTGGATGGGCTCCCTATGGTAAACTTCCAGAAGAATCTGTTTCACAGTATAGGCAGGCATAGGGGCATCATGATATGCATCACTGGAAGTATTTGAAATCACTGGAGTATTTCTGTTCTTGGAATTAGCATTTGAGGTCTTAGAGTCAATAATGAGCTTTACAATGATCTCATTAATATGGTGATGATGTTTGTCCTCAGGGAACTGGTGCCATGACAAGCACATGAATTGGATTTGAGTGAGGAGTGCTGTGCTAAGTCACCAGCCTCAGTTTCTTCTCCAGAGTCATCTGAGATAGTTTATAAATATGAATCACTACGACTGGAGATGGTCTTGGATGGAAAGTAATTAGGGTTAAATGACTTGTTGAAAACACACTGTCATTAAGTGTCAATTGTCAAGAGATTAGATTTGAACTTCTGTCCTCCTGACTACAAGTCCAGTTCCCTATCCACTACATCACCTAGGTGCACTTACATGGAACCTTAAGATAAAGACAGGAGAAATTCTTGGAGAGTGGTTCCACATCTTCCCACACAGTCTATTCTGATTTCCCTCACTTACAAATCACTGAACAAAAAAAAAAAAATACCCCAAGCCTACTTGAGCCATGACTATACAAAAAAAATACTGAATTTTCCTTAGTTTCCTCTACAAATTTTCATCTAGGTTAATGTACCCTTCCCACCTGCCCAATTTAAAGAGTAACTTCCATTTTTAAAGTTCTTCACTGATTACATGTTGCAGCCTGCTCACACCTACCATATTTATATAACACTTAAACATTGGAAAGCACTTTACAAATATTATATCATTTGATCTTTACAACAGCCCTTAGAGCCCTATGTAGTCCTTTACCCAACCTAACCCAAGTGACTATCCAAATCCTCCAGAAAATTCTCCCTTCTCTTTTTACTTATTCTATGCCTCAGATAAGCTCCCTACTCATCTCAACTCTTTTTTTGTTTTTGTTAAGAACTCTCCTCCAACTTAGCCATCAAGCTATATTCAATAAAGAACTATAATCATTAATTTTTTAAAAATAAGAACTATATTAAACTATTGCTTCTCCTGAGTTGGAACAAACCTTAAATGGGAGACATCCTTGCATTAGTAACCTACACATTGTTCAGGAATCCATGCAAATATATCATGTTACTTGGGGTTAAGATGTGACTAAGGGCCCAGGCATTTGGGCAACTAAGTGTAGTCAAACAAGATAAAAATTGGAAATATTTAAAAACTAACTAAATAAATAAAATAATGTTAATACATGATTTTCTAAGTAAAAATGGAGCCCTTATATATGATACAGTGGTCCCCATTTCTATGTAAACTTGACAACACTGCCTTAGGGTATCCTCACAGCTGATGATAGTAAATATTATGAACTGTGTTCATTTGATTAAAAAGAAAAGTTTTAATCTATTAATGTATGAAAGACAACATGGTAGAAGGTTTGGACTTGGCTCCATTTTTGTCTCCCATTGATATTTATTGAATAACTCTGCACTTAACCTTTCTGGGTCCCATATATTTTATATATCTATATATATAATGATATATAGATATTTAAATATATATCTATATAGATATATTTCTAAATATCTATATCTATCTATACAATGAAGGGGCTAGATTCAGTAAACTTTGTCATCCCTATCTCTAAATCTTTGATGCTATAACATTTTCTGAGCATTAGGAACCTGATTTATTATGTTGTTTATACTTTTAGGAGGCCTAATATTACAAATTTATGGGGATTTAACACATTAGAAATTTTAACTTTCTTATTCATCCTGCAGAAGAGATGATTAAAAGGAGATAAACCTTATGAGAGCTTTAGAGTTAGAAGATCTGGATCTGAATATTAGTTCTTTCACTTACTGGGGGGGCTAATCATTTTACCCTTATTAGTTTTGTTTTCTCGCCTCTAGAGTGAGGGGGAGTTGGATCAAAGAATAACTAAGATTTCTTTAACCTAACCTCTCCTCTTTCCTCTTCTCCTCTCTAGGATCTCTTTTTTGCTTTGATTCTGAGATGAGAATGACATTGATATCTTTTCAGAAACGATTTCATAGTATATACAGTCTGCTGAACCTAAGGTTTAACTTATTATGGGTATGGGAAATTGATGAAGGGTTTGATAAAGACCATGTTGGTGGTTGAGAGATTGGGCAGATCAGAGAGTCAAGGGAAAGGAAACTCTTATGACCTATTTGAGGAATAGCAGACCCCTAGAATATTTTAAAATATACCTTTTTCTTGATGGACAAATGTTCTCTCCCTGGAATACAACCAAAAGACATGAGGGCAAATGACTTCTCACCTGCTATTCAATTAGTAACCTTTTATTAAGCATTGATTAAGGGGGTGTGAATCAACTGAAAGGAAAAGTTGCTTGATGTGAGTGACAGGTAACAATGAGCACAAGCTACTCTGCCATGAGAGAAAGAGGATTATAAAGAACCAGACATTATATCAAGTACTTGAGATACAAGGATAGGCAAAAGAGTCTCTTTTCCCATGGAGTTCATAGTCCTATGGAGACCACAGGAAAACAACCACCCTTAAACAAGATATAGATGGAATAAATTAATATAATCAGCAGGGGGAAGCTGCTAATATAAGCAGCAATGGGAAAGACATTGGGAAAGACTTCTTGTAGGGGGAGTCCAGAAAGCTCAAAGTTTTAAATCTCTTTGAATGGCAAACATAGAATTTTGTATTTGATCCCTGGGGTCATAGAAACAAAGTTTTATTGATGAGGGGAATGATATTTTCAGATTGGTGCCTTAGAAAGATTAACTTGACAGCTGAGTAGAAAATGGATTAGAAAAGGGAGACACCAGAAAGGGAGACAAATGGAAATGTTACTACAATAGGCCAGGTAGGAATTCTTGACTGCTACCATCAGGGTGATGGCATTGTCAGGGGAGAGAAGGAAGCTTTTATAAGAGATATTAAGAAAGTAAAATTGAAAGACTTTGACAATAGATTGTATATGAGAAATAAGAGAGAATTAAGAGCCAAGAATGACATGCAGGTTTTGAACCTGGGTGACTGGGACTATGATGTTACCTGTAATATCAATAAGAAACTTTGGAAGGTGGGAGGATTTGGTGGTGGGGAGAAGGATAGTGAGTTCAGCCTTGGACATGTTGCGATTAAGAAATCGATTGGAAGGGGTGGCTAGGTGGCGTAGTGGATAAAGCACTGGCCTTGGAGTCAGGAGTACCTGGGTTCAAATCTGGTCTCAGACACTTAATAATTACCTAGCTGTGTGGCCTTGGACAAGCTACTTAACCCCATTTGCCTTGCAAAAACCTAAAAAAAAAAATCGATTGGAAATCCAGGGCGAGATAGATATTTACATCGCTATTTCAGTAGAAAGTTTTAAAGAAAAGGAGACATAGGGGCAGCTAGGTGGCGTAGTGGATAAAGCACCAGCCTTGGAGTCAGGAGTACCTGGGTTCAAATCCGGTCTCAGACACTTAATAATTACCTAGCTGTGTGGCCTTGGGCAAGCCACTTAACCCCACTTGCCTTGCAAAAAACCTAAAAAGAAAAGAAAAGGAGACATAAAAGCATGACAACAATGAGATACATTTTTTTCCTTTTCTTGAGACTATAATGTCTAATTGGGTAGTTTCCCAGTCTTCCTATGTCTACTAGAAAAGGCTTGAAAGTAAGAACTGATTCTTGGGGTGAAGAAATCATGGGAAAGGGGTGTGAATCGGTTGAGAGGAAAAGTGTTTTGAGTGGTTTCCAACAATGGGAACATGCTAACTCTTCCTTGAGAAAAGGAAGATTATTAAATCACTGCTCTTGTCCCTGAATTAAATTGTATGAATGACTGCAATAATCCTTTACTTCAGCTCTAGATGAAGATGGCAGATATTTTCTTTTTTCTTTTTTTAAAGCTTTTATTTATTTTGAGTTTTACAATTTTCCCCCTAATCTTACTTCTCTCCCTCCACCCCCCATAGAAGGCAATTTGCCAGTCTTTACATTGTTTCCATGGTATACATTGATCCAAATTGAATGTGATGAGAGAGAAATCATATCCTTAAGGAGGAAACATAAAGTATAAGAGATAGCAAGATCAGACAATAAGATATCAGTTTTTTTTTCTAAATTAAAGTAAATAGTCCTTGATCTTTGTTCAAACTCCACAGTTCTTTCTCTGGATACAGATAGTATTCTCCATAGCAGAGAGCCCCAAATTGTCCCTGATCGTTGCACTTATGCAATGGGCAAGTCCATCAAGGTTGATCATTGCCTTTATGTTGCTGCTGGGTCTACAGTGTTTTTCTGGTTCTGCTCATCTCATTCATCATCAGTTCATGCAAATCCCTCCAGGCCAGATATTTTCTAAGAAAGGGAATTTCTTAATTCCCTCTCTCTTGCAGATGAGAGATTGAAGAGAATCCTGAACTCTAACTTGAGAGGCAGGATTTACCTTGGAGGGGGGGGTAGAGTTGGGAAGTGTTTAGATTGGCACATGTTATGGTACAGGTGGTTAAATCTTTGTGGATTTTACTATGCTTTTACTAATCCAATCAAACCAATTATTTACCTGTGACTGAACTGAGGTCTGAGTTACTGAAAGCATGCACCAAATCTTAAAGAAATAGCATGGGCTGAGAGGTATGTGCTGAGTTGTTGAAATATAACTCATGATTGACAGGTACACTTAAGGTAAAAAATCTGAGATTTAAAAACCAGGGGTGATATGCTAAGTTAATCATGATCACCTGATTCAAAGCTTGTATGAGATAGTAGAAGCCATTCTTGCTAAAAGGATTACCCTGGACTTCCTTATTGCAACAGTAGAGTCCTTCTGGACTAATGAATGTCCATTAAAGTTTCTTAGGATCCCTTAAAGGTTACTTCAATTTTTGTTTCTTGGGTGTTTACTGAGTACCTATAAATATGCTAATATGTGTGGAGAATTCAGAAGACTATTAAAACATAGTTTGCTCTTAAATAACTTATTGTCTTATTAGAGAGATAATACATGTAAATGAAAGTCAGAAAATAAAAGAATTCATATGAGTGTTAAAAGTATTGGCATGGTAAATGTAGATCAAAGAATAGAGAGGACAGCATAATAAAGGAGAATACCTGGAGAGGTGGAATAATTGAAGATTGCTAGAATCCTAAGGGACCTCAGCAGTCATCTTGTCCAACTCATACCTGAAAAAATACCTATTATAACTTATACAACAAGTGATCATTCAGTCTCTTTTGAAGACTTCTACTGAAAGACTTCAAAAGAGGGAGCATTTACTACCTCTTGAGGCAGGGTTAATGATTGCAAATAGGGTTAGGATTATAGTTATCCAATCAGAAATTCCTGGAAGCTGTGATTTTCTTAATAAAGTCAACCTTTACATAAGGTTATTATTTTTTTGGTCTATCACACCACACTATAAATGTATATATATATATATATATATATATATATATATATATATATATATATATGTATATATATGTATATATATACATATATATATATATACTCTTACTAGTATACTCATACAAACTCCTGTCTAATCATGTTCCTTCCAATTTGTATTTGTGAACTCGATTTTTAAATATTCAAATGTCTTTAATTCTAATTCAATTTCATCTTATTAGATTCAATCCAATGATTTAGTCTATAAATATTTTTTGATCCTGACTCAGTTATCCAATGTTGTATGTTAGCTATCCCATTTAAATTGATGTTATCTGCAAATCTGATGAGGATGCCACGTTATGTCTTTGGTTAAAAAAAAACATATTAAACAGAACAGGACTAAGTACAAATCTCTGAGGTACCATATTGGGAAATTTCTGATGTTTAAAAATAGAACCATGAAGGATTATTCTGAATTCTTCTGGCTGTTTAATGGTGTTAATGTCTAGTCCACATTTCTCTATCTTTTGAACAGGAATAGTATGGATACTTGGTCAAAGACTTTACAAACATATACATGAGCGATGTTTACAATACTCCCCTCATGTACTAATTTAGCAAGCTTCTTAAAAAATACATTATTCATATATTGTCTTTTTATAATCATTCCTTCATTTTCTCTAGTAAACAGTCATTAGCTACCTTTTTTAATAGCCCAATCTAATTTTTTTTTTCAGTGAATCAAAGTCAAGATCTTTGGCCTATAGCTTTCAGACTCTTTTTTAAAAAAGCGGGATATCACTTGTCATTTACTAGTCCTACAGAACATTTCTGATTTTCCATGATTTTTCGCTGTCAGTAGCTCAACAATCACATCTACTGGTCATTGTAGTACCTGATGATAGAGTTGTCTGGGTCAAATGATATGAATTCAGATGAGGAAATTGGGACCCAGAGAATTTAAGTGATTCATCCAGGATCACTAAGGAAATGATGTTACCTTGAGTTACATTGAGGGATGGGTAGAATTTGGAGAGGAGTAAGAAGAGGACATGATGATAAAATAAAATATATAGGATTGTATAAGTTATATGTAGGGGATATTCTGACTATAGTGAAGGGTGCATGTTGGAGACTAGGAGGAGACAACTTATAATAAGTATGATAAATTCCTATGATGGACAATGATGAGTACAGGGGTGGGGACTTTGAATTTTTTCTCTTGGTTATGAGAGGCCCTGAAATCTCTAGAGGAGTTAAAGTAGCTGAAGTAATGAAAATCCAGGTTTGAAAAACATTGATGATCATTGTTTTTAAAAAGTTCATAGTGCTACGGCTTGACACGAGTGCTACATTAGACAGATTTATAGATGCATGCATGCATAAACAGACAGAATATATATTAAACTCTTACTAAATGCTGTGCTAAGTGCTGATAATAGAAATTCAAAGAATCAAACCAGAGTCAGCCCTATGTATCATCCTCAGCTTCTTACCATTTTTATCCCTCACATCTGTGTGTCATCGACTCCTGTCAGTTTTGCTTTTGCAATATTTCTCATATAAGTCCTCTTCTCTCATCTAACATTGCCACCTCCTTATGCAAACTCTTATTACCCCATATTGGGATTATTTCAATAATCTGTCTCAAGTCTCTTCACACTTTCATCTATCCCCCCACTCAGCAGTCAAATTGATCTTCCTAAAGCACACTTCTAACATCTTATCTCCCAGCCCTATCACAACTAAATAAACACCTTGCACCTTCACTATCAAATTAAAAAAAGTTTGGTTTTTAAAGTCCTTCATAACCTGGCTTTTCCAACCTTTTCAGTATTATTACATCTTACTTCCCTCCATAAACTTTGTGATCCCAATAGAATTGCTTCCTTAAGATTCCTTTCATGAGACACCCCAAATCCCCATTCTTGGAATTTTCATCAATTGTCTCTCATGCCTGGAATTCTCTCCTTTCTCATCTCTGCCTCGTGGTTCAGATTCCTTCAAGTCTCAGCTAAAACCTTATTTCCTGAAAGAAGACATTTCAGTCATTTTAGGGACTTCTCTCACGGATCATCTTAATTCATCCAGTATATGTCTTGTTTGTACATAGGTGTTTGCATGTTATTGGTGAACTTGAGAGCAGAGATTATTTTTTAAATCTCTTTTGGTATCCTTAGCATTTAGCACTTACTGGTCAGTAGTAAACACTTACTAAATTTTTAATAATATTAATTATTAATATAATATAATATTAATTATATAAATACTATGAATGAATTATCAATAAATGTTTGTTGAATTGACTTGGACTGCCTTAAGGACTTAACATTCTCATGGGGGAAGATAACATATAGAGGGGTTATACAAAACAGAAGATCAGTAGGGATAAAAATACAACAGGGTAGTGTGGAAACCTGCACATAAGGCAAAAAGCTGGCCTCTAAGAGTCAAAGGACCCAGAATTGGATTCCAGTGTTCTTTCTGATGGGAAGGGCCAAGGATACTGACTGTAGAATGTTCAGAATTTTAGGGGAAAAGTCAGATACATTGGTGAGCTGCCTTGTGGTTGACAAAAATGATACATATTTATTTGAACTGGAACTGATGGAATTTGAATCTCCAAGTGTTTTGAAAGTATTTACTTTTATTCTTTGATCATGTTGAGTGTAACCTGGCAATTTAAAGTAGAAAACCAGCTGAATTGCACTTTGATATCATATTTCAAAACTCACCTTTATTTTAAACTTGAGTAGAGAAAATTATAGCTAAAATTGAAACCATCAACATTTTGGGAGAATCTCTATGTCTTCAACACTGTAGGAATATGAATCTCTATCCCAGCATTTTTATTTAAAATGTCTAAATAAAATATTATCATAAAAACAGATTCTAGGTTATATTCCTCAGCAGCATTCTTCTACTTTGTAATATACTCACTTCTCTGTATTATCCTGAAATGATTTCCAGAGACTGGAAAGAATTAAGGTTATTTGGAAAAGTCAAAATAGTAATTTCATAGACTTTTTTTCCCTCTTAAGAAAAATATACTCTTTCAACTCATGTTATAATTTGACCAATGGAGTTGATTTTTAGGTAGATTTTAATTACAACTCCAGATTTGTTATGAGATGATGATCAGAGAAATAGATTGAAGGACACAAAGAAACTGGAGTCTTCACATCTGGACAAATTAAGGATGGGCAAACTTATGGAGGAGGATTATAGAATAATAAAAACAGAATGTTCAAGGTAGATGTAAATTTAAAGACCATCTATTCAAACTCTTATTTTCAGTTGAGGAAATTGGGGCTCATAAAAGTAATCATTTTATATAACCATATTTTATCTTCCATTCCTAGACAAATGCCTTGAAATATCAATTGTGTCCTTTGATTGACAATCAAAGGTAAACACATTGGTGGAGTTTGTCAGGTAATTTTAGAGGATGCAGATCCACAGAGTTCCTTGGAGCTGGAGTAGTCATTTAGTGACCTGCCTTGAAAGTTAGTGAATGGCCCCAGGTTCTACATTAAATTGCTAAATACAATAGCCATCTTATCAGTCTATAGAGAGAGTAAGAGTCATACTTTAATAAGATAGAGATTTGTTTTCCAACCTTGTAAAAGTACTCCATTTTATTATAAACCTTTGTTTTGTGAGAGTTCTTTTAAATAATAATAAAAGAAGAATGTATGTGGTATGATAGAGTAAACAACATATGCATGTTCTTAAACAGTTGATTAACATGTGCTTTACCTAATGAGACAGACCATCAATAAAAAAATTAAACAATTTTATCAGTAGTTTATATAGTTAATTAGTAATCAAATTATAGGGTAAATATAATAGGAACCACTATAACTAAAACAATTTTTTAAGGTAAACAACACCTCACCTGAAACTGTACCTGTCAACCTATCCCTAAGTCAACAAGAGTACTGACTCCTGCAGGTTCTCCACACTTGGGACTCTTATAGTCCTTGTTCACTTGAGGGTAGTGTTGAGTAACAGTAGTCACAGGGTCTCTGACCAGGCAAATAGGGGATCATATCAAGTGACCAGTAGAAAAAGCTTATCAGAATCACTAAGATATAGTTTAGAGGTTTGTTCTTAGAGAAGACTACTTTGATTAATAAAGTTTGATTTTATGCATTGAAAAGTAGAAATTTAATGAGTTTTTCCACTGGGCTAGTTAGCATAAGTAATAATTAAATTGCCTAGACAAGTACATGTAATATTATAATATGGTCCTCTTCATTCTTCACCTTAATATATCTGATATTATAAGGGTCACTCACTTCTCCTGGGTGCCTTCTTTTTTCTGTTTATATAACGTTTATCTTTCCTATTTCTTCTCCTACATGTCTGATAGCTCATTTTTGGTCTTTTTTTTGGGGGGGGGGGAGGATTGCTATTTATATCCCATTCCCTAAGCATGGTTGGCTTTGTCGTAGGCCTACCATGGTAGACTTTAGTTCATTTATACCCATATAGATCTATTTGAATATTTAGCTCTTCTTTCTTTCTTGGTTTCTAGTACTATATTACTAACTGCTTGCTTGACATCTATGTCTGGATAGTTCATAGCAATATTAGATTCAAATTGTCCAAAATAGAATAATTTTCTTTCTCCTCAACGCTTTACTTTTCTCATCTTCTTATTCTGTTGAGAGCACTTATGTTTCCAGGCACCCAAGTTCAAAACTTCAGAGTTATACTTGACACTTTTCTTTCCCTCACCTCACCCAGCACTGCTTTGGAACATCTTGTCCATTTTACTTCCATGACATCTGTCTCATCTATCTCTCCATTCAAAACTACCACTCTAGTTCAGATCCTTATCACCTCTTCATTGTACAAATGCAAATATCTTAATTTGTCTCTTTGCATTCAGTCTCTCTCATCTCTAATTTTCCTTTCATACAGATGCCAAATTGATTTTCATAAAGCACAAGTCTGACTATATTACTTAGTCTTTGGTTAACGAAGTTTTACTGGCTTCAAATTATCTTGAGTAAATTTGAGTCCTCTATTTAGCATATAAAGCCCTTGACAATTTGGCACCAGTCAATTGGCCTATTATTTGGGAGAATTCTTAGAGATTACTGAACCCTTGAGAGTTGATAAGATGGCACAGAGAGAGAAAGAAAAGAAGAGGACCCATAACAGAGTTTTGGGGGCTGTCAGGATGAGGAAGTTGGACATGAATGGTGATCCATAATAGGTAATTAAGGAATGATCAGTTGGGTATGATAAGACATTTAGTCTTGGATGTTTAGTTAGAAGAGTATAAAAGAGGAGATGGTTATCAACAGTTATCAAACACTTCAAAGATAGACCTTCAGATTTAGTTATTTTGCAATCATTGATTACATTGGAGAGAGATGTTCCTGTTGGATATAAAAATCAAAAGCCAGAGTGAATAGGTTGATAAGTACAAAAAAGGAGTATCATACCTGGGATTACACTTAGCAGAATTGCAAATCACCAGAGTAGAAGTGGAGTAGAGAGATTTTTTTTACAACACTCATAATGTTATTTTTTTAACCATGTAAATCAACTCAGGAGCAAAATCAAGATAGGGTGACTGAGGCTGTTGAAACTTTCCAGTTACCAAAATTATTTTATTTATTACATGTGATTTTATTTTATCAACAAGATTGACTCAGCTAATTTTCCTTTTGTACACATTACACAATAGATTTCTCCATTCAATTCAAATTAAATTACTAAGTGTTTAGAGTTTTTCCTTCCATTTTCCTCTTCAGTGAAATTATACATTTCATATTTTTATTCTTTGAGCATAATTCTTTTTTATCTCCGTCCATTAAAATCTTTCTTTTTCTTATGAGATTTAGTTTAGGCTCTAACTTCTCCATGAATCATCCCCTTATTTCCTTTTCCTCTAGTTGAATTATTTTTCCTGCTCAATTATTATATCTTTTATATGTGCTTTTAAAAAAAGATCACTTCCCTCTGCTTCCTTCTCCTAATAGAATTGATGCATACCAAATATGTATGCATACAAATATGTATGTAATAAAAACAAATGCATAAATTATTCATATCTGAAAATGTAACAATGATTACAAACACTCACTTCTCTGCTTTGAGACATTCTCTGATTTTTCTAGAACATTTGACTAGTCTCTCTCCCTCTCTTTTGTCTTGTCTTAAACAGATTTAGGAAGGTTTGGAATATCAGGAAAGGCATCCATCTCCCTAATCTGCTAATTATGTTGCCAGGGAAAAATGTCCAAAATTTGAACAGGGCCTAGTCACAGCCCTGGTGACGAGGAGAAAGAGATGGGGGAGGGATCCTGAATGACTGGGAGATGGCTCAGCACTGGATAAACTGCATTATTAGATAGGACAAAGAGAAAGTTTAGGAAGCAAACTGTATTGAAGGTAGAATCTCCCATAGGAGGGTGATCAGAGAAGATGGAAACACAACTCAGTTTTCTGGGGACCTCGATGGAGCTAAACACTCAATATGTGTGAAACAGATTGGCTTTTCATAGAATTATCTGGGTCAAACAGGACCCAGGCATTAAGGGAAGGGAGTGGGATTATCTAATCTAGATTGTAGATCAAATTTAAATCCTGGTGCTAATTTGTGCTGGGTGTTGGGTGTGAAGTTAGATTCATGGGGATTTGGTACCTAGTTGATATTACTTCGAGTTTTCTCTAGGGTTTGGAAGTTCTTTTTTAAGGAGGCTGAGGTATTCCTTACATGTATGTCTTATAGCATAACCTACTTAGCATATATTTATTTGTTTCAGGCATAGTCTCCTTAGTAAATTATAACCTTATTGAGGTCAGTGTCTATGCCATTTTTCCTCTGTATTTGAGCACTCAACACAAAACTTTAAATGATCTGTGCTTATCTCTGTATCTCAGTTAGTTCATTACATATATCAGATGTTAATTAATTGATGTTAAACTGATGTTAAATGAAGGAGTAACTTGAGCTGTGTACTATCCAATTTGATCCCATTGATAGTGACACAGGTTGATAGGTTCCTTGTTTTGGTATTTCCCCACGAATTTTGCTGGCAGTGCCCAAACCACCTGTAGTGCCTGCTGCTACCTCCAGATGCAGGAAGCCAGAGATTACCATCTACAATAGTTTGGTGTTGGCATATGGATTATCAATTTATTTTGCATTTGAAAGGAGTGACCAGAAAGCCGGAAACTTCTTTTGTGCCATAGAAGAGGAAAAACAAAACCAACCTAAAAGGTGCAATCACCTCCTTTGACAGAATCTACTTTTCCTCCTCTTATCCTCTTCTGTCCTTGATGAGCAGTAAAATATCCCCTTATTTGAGAACAAAGCTCTTAGGCAGTTGAGAGCAGGATGGGGAAAATAATGCTTTCAGAAGCTTCATCAGTCCCTATGGTTAGAGATGTCAGCAAAAATCCTCTCATTCATGCTCCTCTTCTTTTCCTTCCCTCCTCCCTCCTCTTTACTACCCCAGACAAAAAGCCGGCTGTGTTGATGATTCTCTGTGAACAGTTTCATTGCTGCTGATTAAAAACAATACATGTCAGACTTTGGGGGCATTGACAAGCTGGCAGTAAATCTAAGAGATGACATCCGCAGGCTTTTAAAAATCTCTTAGCATGACCTTTTATTCATTGTTCCTTGATAAAGACATCTGATTCTGATGAATTCCTGTTTTTGAAAAGCAGGCAAGGCAGATGTCATTTTATTATAGGGTAGCAATCTAATTTTTCTAATGAAATATTAGGATTTTTTTTTCTTGCTGAATTTTAGGAAGACATAGCAAATATAGGCCAATAATACTACACAGCTTCTTTCTGAATAACCTTCTTCCAGACCCTATGTAGTTCCTACTAAGAAGTTAGAATATGAAGCTGTTTTGGAGAATAATGATCCAAATCTCCTACTAGAGTTCTACTTTCATGCCTCATTTTGGTGTGGAGCTTTCACTAGGCTCTCAAAGGCTATATTGTAATGCAAACTGGAAGGCTTTGTATATAACCTCAAGTTGGACTGTGTCATTCCAAGGCTAGGCTAAATTAGGAGGACCTCTCCACCAGAAAACAACATCAGGTGATAGAATATTTGTGTGTAGCAACTCATAGAAATGGCAAATAAGACATTCAGGAAGTTTAATCTATTTGGTGAAAGGACTTGAAGTGGGTACCAGCAGATTTCTTTTAGGAATTCATCTTGTTGCTGTTCACCGCCCCCCCTTTTTTAAAAAGGATCATTGTAGGTGATTGACTTAATATGAAATGATGTGGATATCACATTATCAGGAGAATATTGGGATTAATAATATAGGACTTTTGTGGCATGAAACAGATTTGGACAATTGAAAGTATTGTACAATTTCCCCAATTTTTCAACTCCTATTCAGATTTGGAACAAACAAACAAAGATAACATTAGCTGGTATTTATATAGCTGTTTAATGTGCACAAAACTCTTTATATAAGCTTATTTTATTCTTATAATAATCCATGGCACAAGTGAATAAATATACCTATTTAATAAATGAAGGAATTTAGGCAAATGCTGTCAAATAGCTTGCCCATGATCTCTTTTTTGTAAAGTCATTTTTGATCCTAGGTATTCACGATTTAAAATATAACACTCTACGTACTGTCTCTACTACCTTTCAGATAAAAGCCCATGGAGCCACAAGCTGATTTAAAGAGAATTCTTACCCACAAATTATTTAGAGTCTGAAATAGCTTTTTCAGAGTCCAATGAATTATACTTGACCAAAGTAGTTCCAGAGTTGGGTCTCTACCTTTGGATTGATTGATTACTCATTATCAGTTAGATAAGATAATCTTCACATATGCCTGAGAGTAAAAATGTTATTTATTTTCAGTATCTTTTGTTCTCTAAGCCAAATCACAGACCTACTAAAAAAAGCACTGCTATCTTTTATAAGAGAGAATCAAGTTTTACTTTGACCACCTTTGTAGAGGAATGCTTAGAAAATCCATCTGTGAACATTTGAGTCTATATACCAGGTGATCATTTATCTTCTTATCATTTAATTTACATATGTAGTGAGGATTGCATATTAACTCTAGAAATACAGTTTCATTGTCCCAGATGTACTTATATGGGAGACAAAAATAGCACTAAAGAAAGCAAGGTTTAGTAAAGCATCTGGACTCTACCAGGTATTTAGAGGAAAGGTCTTTGCTGGAAGTGACATAATTATGATAATATTAAGAGATTACTTCTCATGGTATCTAAAAGTAGTTGATATCAAACACATGGGGGAAAGACCCACCTAGAACCTTACTTATACTGAAAGATAATCAACAGAATATGAACAACTCTAGATCTCTATATCTTCTTTCCTATCTATGCAAAATCTTTTTGGGGAATAATCTTTAGATACAATAAAAATATCTTTATTGAAGATATTAGGCAAAAGATAAACTTTAGCTGTTGATATCCTATAGTAGACCTCATCTTTATCAACACATAATTGACTGAAACTTTTGAAGAATTTCACTGTGATTATTAATAACTAATCAATTAATTCAATCAATCATCTATCTATGTATTATAAGGAAAATATCACCTTAAAGGTTCTTTTTCTATAAGGTATATCATATGATTCTTTGTTTCTTTGAAAGTATAAAAAGAATAAAAATGGAAATAACCTTGCATATATATATATATATATATGTATATAAAAGAATCCATTGTCATATAAGAGATAAACCAATGTGATGGAGTGCAAAGTAAAAGTTGAAAGTTTATAGTTATTGAGGTTCTTTAGGTATTCCTATTGTGTTGGTTATCTCAAGTCATTAAATATTGCAGAGCCAGGTGGCCAGAATTCAAAAATCACATAAATCAGTTTAGTGAAATCATCCATAAAATGAAGAATATCTATTTTTTCAGACTATATATGACATAGTAAGATGGGTAGCATGTAGAACTCATAAATTAGTATCTATCTTCAACAAGCATTACATAATATATATAATGTTTGGTCCAGAACAATGTAAAAGAGTTAGAAATTAGAAGGTGTTATTGAAAGATAAAAATAGTTGAAAGGGATATATTTGTAGACTAGCATTCAAAGCTGGAAGTCTAGGTGAGTTATATTTCATCCTTCTCTAATGTCATCTGGTCTCTTTGGAAGATTGCAGTAGTCTCTTAACAACGCCATTGGTTGAAAACCTTACTAATTATGTTCTCCCAGGTATTTCAGTTACATTTAACCCATTTACAATCAAATTAAGTATTACAAAAGGATATTTGCTGCAAAAGTATAGAAAGAAAAAACATATCAATTTTTCCTTCCAAGACCTTCGGAAATCCTCCCTCCCAAAATAAACCTTGAACTCTGGAGAGGGAAGGGGGAATTAGATGCAGAGCTTACCTTATTTCCTGTAAGGTAGAAGTCCCACCAAATTCTAAGTCTAAAACCACAACTGGGATTATATCTAAAGACCCTGGTTTCTTGAATTATCTCTATTGGATTGGTTACAATATAGAGCCTGGAATTTGGGGCTGCAAGGTTACAATGGCATGAACTCCTAGGCCTGGAATGCCAATCCATGAGCCTAAATCTGAAGAGGACCCACAAAACAAGGCCAAAACCTTGTGTCCATTTCTCAGAACCATGGAGTCTCAAAGAATGGGGAAGATGATTCCTGCTGTGAGTGAACAAAACCATTATCCTTGCACACCAATGAAACAAAGGGTTGGAGGGCAGAGACAGACAGACAGACAGAGACAGCCTGACAGAGAGAGAGAGAAAGAGACAGTCAGTTAGAAAAAGAGAGAAAGAGAGCTGTCTTAATCTCATAGTTTTTAATAATATAGCTATACAATCATTGGAAAGAGGCTGCTTCCACCCATGTGGTCAGTCAACAGAGAAGCAAGTTCCTGGCGTCTTCAGTTTGAATATATCTAAGTGATCTGGGTGTAAGTCAAAACCTCATTACATCAGTAAAGATCCATTTCTAAAAGCTAATTGATTTTAACTGCTTATTGAAAATATTGAGGAGATAGTAATATGTAAATGATATTGGGACAATAATTGCTAACAATTGATATTAATGGGCAATGCACCAAAATATTGACAATGATGTTAGAAGGATACCCTTATCCTTTCAAGGGAAGCCCTAGAAGCCTGAGGACAAGATGTAGTGAGACACTCTTAATACCTCTCATCATAGGTAGCAGTTAGCAAAATGAATAGAGAGATGGACCTGAAGTCAGGATGACCAAAGTTCAGATCCAGTCTTAGGCATTTGTTAGGTGTGTGACCCTGGGCAAGTCATAACCTCTGTTTGCTTCAATTTCTTTCAATATAGAATGGGTATAATAATAGTGCCTAACTTACTTGTTTTGGAATAAAATAAAATAAAAATCAAGTGTAATCTTTCTCCACATGACAACTCTTCAAAGACTCTCTCCCACTGAGTTTTGTCTTATCCAGGCTAATCAAACCCATTTCTTCCACTTGTTCATCACATATGATGTACCCATTTGAATATCTTATGAGTGTTTGCTATTATAAACCATTGCCATTCATTTTTGGGGGAACGGTCTTCCTTTTTCATCTCTGGTCATCAACATTGTACATATTTTCACTGCTCAGGAAAAATACTACATCATTCATGAAGACTTTTTTGGATTACTTATTCCTGTATTGATTGTGCCCCTCTTTACAGCTCCAGTTGCACAATCAATCAATGGTTTGCCATTTCCTTCTCTAACTCATTTTACAGATGAGGAAATGAGGCACAGGGTTAGGTAGATCACACAATAAATGTCTGAAGCCAGATCTTCACTCAGGAAGATGAGTCTTCATGACTCCAGGATAGGCACTCTATTCAATGTGCCACCTAACTGCCCTAGACACCTTTTCACCTCAAAATATGCCTGAACTCACAATTCATCAATATTAATAATTAATTATCTTTTTTGGTTGCTGTACAGTAGACTTTTGTAAATTTTTATGACAAAAAGTAAGAAGTCATGAAGAATGATGGAAAGAGTCCTGTATTTGGACTCATGGGAATCTGAGTTTGAATCCATCTGTGATTATATTCCTTTTTATCACTTTTGGTCTCAATATCCTCATCTGTAAAACAAAGTGTTTTCATTGGATGACCTTTACATCCACCTTATATAAAAATATAGCTCAGCAACAATCTGTGAGATAGGATAAAAGTTTATTGATAAATCACTTTTCTATTGTTATTGGTGTCAAATTAATGAATCAACAAATATTTATTAAATGCCTACTACATGTTACAAACACTACTAAACTGAAAAGCATATACAAATTCTGATGTAGTCAGAGAATATGCCTCAGAAAATGAATGAATATCAACTTCTATTATTTTCTCTATTTGTTATAAAATGACTCAGTGATGAATGATTCTGAAATTTTGAGTACCTATATATATGCAAATATAAGAATGTAAACATTCATCCCCAAAAAAGCTTCAGTGATAAAATTTTAGTCATCACCAGATATTTATTGTAGCCTAATTTTGTAACATGGCTTGGAATTATTTTTTGTTTCTTTTGAAATTGTCTAATAAGAAATAAATGTTGGGAATAAGATAATAAATGTCAGCATGTACTGCTTCTTTATAATAATGATGAGGATTTTGATAATGGTGAAGGTGATATATGTCTTATCCAGGCTAATCAAACCCATTTCTTCCACTTGTTCATCACATATGATGTACCCATATGTACATCATATGATGTACCCATTTGATAATGGTGAAGGTGATAACTAAAATTTATATAGCCTTTACTATAAAGACTAAGTTTAATGAAAGAAGTCAGTCAAAGGAATTCACTGTCAGGATTATTAACGTCATTGGAATAATTCATATGAAAGGATGACCCCCTTCCTTCCCTGGCTATGCACCATCAGAAAAAATGGGTATTTGACATTTTCCTTTACCTGCTCAATATTCTGGTTGCTAATGCAAATGGTTTCTGAAATTATTGTTGCTTTGCCAAAATAACTTCCTGAAATTTTAAATAGCTAATGCAATACTAGCCCTCATTCCATTAGGATGCATTAATTCCATTTGTGAACCGGGTAATTTTCTGGCCTTCTTTGGGAATTAAAATTACAACTATATTTATTCTTGGTGGGTCAAAGATATAACATACAGTAACAGCACCATCTTGTGGCAGAGAATAAAAAATCTCCCCTTTAATGGTCACACTCATGAGAGAAGATGACCCAGTTCAGGGTATCCAACCTTTTAGCTCTTGGAGCTCATTGCTCACAAAAATTTATCAAGGGATGAATATAGAATTAAATTTTTATTATAGGTTGGACCCTGACATATGTGAAGAGCATGACAAGTGCTTATAGGAACATAGTCAATTTTAGAGCTGGAAGGAACTTAAGAGCATATTTAGTTCAGTCTTCTCATTTTATAGTTAAAAAATTGGAGGCCAAAATAAAGCAAAACAACAACAGCAAAAACCTTTCAGAATCTGATGAAAGCTACATTTAATTTCTTAAAAAAATTATTGTGTATTTCTTTCCCTTAATCCTAATTCCTCATACCAAAAATGACTAATCTTGTAAACATGTTTAACACAGATGTGTATGTACAATACTAACCTGACTGTTTGCTGCTGAGGGGAAGGGGATGGGAAGGGAGAGTGGAAGGAAATTTTGTAACTTAAAAATATACATATATGTATACATAGGAATGAATGTTGAAAAATATTCATAATCTGTATGTGGAAAAATAAAATATCAATATAAAATTTTAAAAATAGAATTAGAGGTTCAGAAAGGATAACATCTATAACAAAGGAATAAGAATTTGTTCTCTCAAGTATACATTATGAAAAAAGTGTTAGATGAATTTGTAAGCAAATCTTTTCTCTGGTATTTGCTATATGACTTTGAACAAACTTTCTTTGACTCCATTTCTTTATCTCTAAAATGAGACTATTGAACTAAATGACCTCAAAGCTTCTAAGATCTAAATCTTTCCGTATACAATAAGACCTGGAAACAATCTTTATAAAAATACTTATAACAGCTCTTTTATGGTAAAAAATTGAGAACTAAGAGAGAATGTTCAGGTTTGGGAAGGGATAAGCAAATTATGGTATATGAATGGGATGGAATATTCTTATTATTAATACCATAAGCAATGCTTAAATGGACAATTTCAAAGTAAACTGGGAAGAGTTATATAAAATGATACAGATTGAAGTGAGAAAGAGAACAATTTCTACAATTATACCTTTTAGATTTAAATCTAAATCTATAATCTAAAGGTCTTTTATCACAAATGTTCTTAACCTAGAGAACTCCTTAATCTTTTCTTATTTTAGAAGCTTAGATAGTGGAATCAACAGAAACTTTCTCCTTTTGACCTTCTCTGACTTCTCAGGGATGAAATTAGGATTGGTCTGATGCCAAGGAATTATTCTTTCACCCTACCCCAACACCTTTCCCCATCTTTTCTTTGAAACCTGACATGATTAAGATGTTTTAAAAATCTTTTATTTCAATTTTCAATATATTTCAAAATAAAATTTCCCAAGGAGAAAGATTGTGCACTAATTTAGAGACTCACTAAACATTGAATGCAAGTTAACAGATCTTTTTCTGAAATGAAATTTTTAGATTAAGAGCTGACCCTTCCTTTGAAGTATTCTAGTTCAAACTCTGCACTTCACAACTGAGGAAATTGAGAGATTAAAACAAAGGTAAGAATTTGGACAAGACCCCAAAAAGGTAGAGTTTGCATAAATAGTTATGTTTATACTTTTGCTTGGATTGGAGTCCAAAACCAAGAAATTATGAAATGGCAGAGAACTTCTCTAATCTTTCTCTTTTCTAAAACCATCTCAGAGGTCTATGATGTTTCCTTTTTTTTTTTTTAAATATCCTTAATCCCTTGCTCAGTATCTTGACTTACTTTTTTGGTTTAAAGTCCTCCAGAAAAAGGAATTCTAGTCAGTAGAACTGTCAGTAGAAAGGTCAGATTTCCTGAACATTAAGTGGCCTTTCTTTCTTTTTTAAAATCTAAATAGTATTTTTTTTCAATTTCATGTACAGATAGTTTTCAACATTCATTTTAAAATTTTAATTAATTTATTTATTTTGAATTTTACAATTTTCCCTTACTCTCAATACCCTCCCCCACACTCCACAGAAGGCAGTCTGATAGTCTTTACATTGTTTCCATGGTATACATTGATTTAAGTTGAATGTGATGAGAGAGAAATCATATCCTTAAGAAAAAAAATAAAGTATAAGAGATAGCAAAATTAGATAATAAGATAATAAGATAATGGGCCTTTTTCCTAAATTGAAGGTAATAATCTTTGGTCTGTTCAAACTCCACAATTCTTTCTCTGGATACAGATGATATTCTCCATTGCAGATACCCCCAAATTGTGCCTGATTGTTATACTGATGGAATGAGCAAGTCCATTAAGGTTGATCATCACTCCCATGTTGCTGTTAGGGTATACAATGTTTTTCTGGTTCTGCTCATCTCACTCAGCATCAGTTCATGCACATCCAAAACTTCTCTGAATTCCCATTCCTCCTGGTTTCCAATAGAACAGTACTGTTCCATAATGTACATATATAGCAATTTGATCAGCCATTCCCCAATTGATGGACATTCATTCAATTTCCAATTCTTTGCCACCACAGACAGGGCTGCTATAAATATTTTTTGTACAAGTAATGGTTTTACCCTTTTTCATGATCTCTTCAGGGTCTAGACCCAGTAGTGTCAATGTTGGATTAAGGGGTATGCACATTTTTATTGCCCTTTGAGCGTAATTCCAAATTGCTATCCAGAAAGGTTGGATGAGTTCACAGTTCTACCAACAATGTATTAGTATCCCATATTTCCCACATCCCTTCCAACATTGATCATTGTCCTTTTTGGTCACATTGACCAGTCTGAGAGGTATGAAATCGTATTTCAGAGATGCTTTAATTTGCATTTCTCTAAAAAGTAGTGACTTAGAGCAATTTTTCATATGACTATGGGTTGCTTTGATTTCCTCTTCTGCAAATTGCTTTTGCCTGTCCTTTGACCATTTGTCAATTGGGGAATGGCTTTTTTTTAAAATTGATTCAGTTCTCTGTATACTTTAGAAATAAGTCCTTTGTCAGAAATACTAGTTGTAAAGATTATTTCCCAATTTACTACATTTCTTTTGATCTTGGTTAAGTGGTGTTGTCTGTGCAAAAGTTTTTTTAATTTAATGTAATCAAAATTATCTCATTTGTTTTTAATGATGTTCTCTATCTCTTCCTTGGTCATAAACTGCTTCTGTTTCCTTAGATCTGACAGATAAAGTATTCCTTGATCTCCTAGTTTTCTTATAATATTGTTTTTTATGTCTAAATCCTGTATTCATTTTGATCCTATCTTAGTTCAGGGTGTGAAGTGTTGATCTAATCCAAGTTTCTGCCATATTAACTTCCAATTTCCCCCAACAGTTTTTATCGAAGAGAGTTTTTAATCCCCAAAACTAGGCTTTTTGGGTTTATCAAACAGCAGATTACTACAATCATTTCCTGCTATTGCACCTAGTCTGATCCATCACTCTGTTTCTTAGCCAATACTAGACAGTTTTGATGACTAATGATGTATAATATAATTTTAGATCTGTTTGGGCTAAGCCACCTTCTTTTGAACTTTTTTTCATTAAAAACCAAATTCTTAACTTTTAATTTCTCCATATGAATTTACTTACAAATTTTTATAACTCAAAGTAATTTTTTTGAATTTTGATTGGTAGGGCACTAAATAAGTAGTTTAAGTAGAATTGTCATTTTTAATAGTTATTAATATATCAAATTATATATAATATAAATATATTTGTGATATAATAACAAATATAATATAATATAATTTATTAATATGATAAAAATTAGCTTGGCCTATCCATAAACAGTTCATATTTGCTCAGTTATTTAAATCTGATTTCATTTGTGTGAGAAGTGTTTTGTAATTGTTTTCAAAAAGTTTCTAAGTCTGTCTTGGCAGGTAGGTGCCAAGGTATTTTATACTGTCTGGAGTTACTTTGAATGGGATTTCTCTTTCAATCTCTTTCTTCAACTTTCCTAAAGCTACTAATTATTTCTAGTAGTTTTTTAGATTTTGGGGGGGGGGGGATTCTCTGGGTATACCATTATGTCATCTGTAAAAAAGTGAGAGTTTTGTCTCTTCCTTCCCAATTCTAATTCCTTCAATTTCTTTTTTTCTCTTATTGCTGAAGCTAACATTTCTAATACAATATTGAATAGTAGTGGTTATAATGGGCATCCTTGTTTCACCCCGATCTTATTTGGAATGCCTTTAGCCTATCCCCATTGCATATGATGCTTGCTGATGGTTTCAGTTAGATACTGCTTATTATTCTAAGGAACATTTATTCCTACATTCTCTAGTGTTTTTAGTAGGAATGGGTGCTGTATTTTGTTAAAAGCTTTTTCAGCATCTGTTGATATAATCATATGATTTCTGATAGATTTGTATTGATATAATTAATTTTATTAACAGTTTTCCTAATATTGAACCAACCCTGCATTCCTGGGATAAATCCTACTTGGTCAAAATGTATTATCATAGTGATATCTTGTTGTAATCATTTTGCTAAGATTTTTGCATCTATATTCATCAGGGATATAGGTCTATAATTTTCTTTGTCTGTTATAACTCTTCCTAGTTTAAGTATCAGAACCATATTGGTGTCATAGAAAGAATTAGGCAGAGTTCTGTCTCCATCTATTTTTTTCCAAAGAGTTTATATAGAATTGTAACAAATTGTTCCTTAAATGTTTGATAGAATTCACTTGTAAATCAATCTGGCTCAGGAAATTTTTTTCTTATGCAGTTCAATAATGACTTGTTGAATTTCTTTTTTACTGAGATAGGATTATTTAGATATTTAATTTCCTCTTCATTTAATCTGAGCAATATTTTTTTTGTAAATACTAATCTATTTCACTTAGATTATCAAATTTATTGTCATAGATTTGGGCAAAATAATTCTGAATCATTACTTTAATTTCCTCTTCATTAGTGGTGTTTATCTTTTTTTCATTTATGATACTAGCAATTTGGTTTTCTTCTTTTTTTAATCAAATTAACCAGAGGTTTATCAATTTTATTTTTTTTCATAAAACCAACTCTTGATTTTATTTATTAGTTCTATAGTTTTCTTGCTTTTAATTTTATTAATTTATCCTTTAATTTTTATAATTTTTAATTTGATATTTAATTGGGGTTTTTAATTTGTTCTTTCTCTAATTTTTTAGTTGTATATTTAGTTCACTGATTTCCTCTTTCTCTAATTTATTCATGTATTTAAAGATATAATATATCCCCTGAGAGCTGTCTTGTCTGTATCCCGTAAGTTTTGATATGTTCTTTCACTATTGTCATTTTCTAGGATGAAATCATTAATTCTTTCTATAATTTGTTGTTTGATCCACTCATTTTTTTAAAGTGAGTTTATTTAGTTTCCAATTAATTTGTTTTAGGTTTACTTGTCCCTGTCCATTATTGCATGTGATTTTTATTGCACTATGATCTGAGAAAGGTGCATTCACTAGTTCTGCCTTTCTGCAATTGATTATTAGGTTTTTATGCCCTAGTATATGGTCAATTTTTGTGAGTGCCATGTACTGCAGAGAAAAAAAAATTATATTCCTTTCTATCCCCATTCAATTTTCTCCAAAGGTCCATCATGCCTAGGTTTTCTATCAATATATTTACCTACTTACCTTCCTTCTTGTTTATTTTATGGTTAGATTTTTCTAAATCTGAAAGTGGGAAGTTGAGGTCTCCCACCAGTAGAGTTTTGCTGTCTATGTCTTCCTGTAACTCCTTCAAATTCTCCTCCAAGAATTTGGATGCTATACCATTTGGTGCATACATATTTAGTATTGAAATTACTTTATTGTCTATGGTACCTTTTAGGAGTACATAGTTTCCTCTTTTAACGAGATCTGTTTTTGCAGGTGCTTTGTCTGAGATAAGGATTGCTACCCCTGCTTTTTTTTTGCATCATCTGAAGCAAAATATATTTTGCTCCAACCTTTTACCTTTGCTCTATATGTATCTCTCTGCTTCAAATGGGTTTCTTATAAGCAGCATATTGTAGGATTCTTGTTTTAAATCCACTCTGCTATTCACTTAGGGAGAGTTCATCCCATTCACATTCAAAGCTATAATTACTAATTCTTTATTCCCCTCCAAGCTATCTTCCCTCTATTTGTATTTTCCCTTTTTTTTCACTTTATACATATTCCCCAGAATTTTGTTTCTGAATACCACCACCTTTAGTGTGTTTGTGGCCCTATATCCAACACCTCCCTTTTCTTTCCCCTTTCTCCCCTTTTCCTTTGCCCCTTCTTCCTTCTCTTCCTTCTGTTAGGTTCCCTTTTCCTTCCCCCTCCCCTTTTCCTCTTTTAATACTTGAAAGGTAAGATAAGTTTCTTAACTTAACTGATACATGTTAACTGAGGAGAGTAAGATTCAGGTGGTTCTCACCTACTCTCTTCTTCCCCTCTATTGCAATAGGTCCTTTGTACCTCCTAATGTAATGAGATTTACCCCATTCAATCTCCTCTGTCCCCGGATCTCTTTACTGTCCCCCTTTTAATGAAGTATAGCTTTTAAGCCATTCTTTCTGAGCCACAGAAAAGTCATGATAGTCCATCACCTCTGGCTAAGTAAATTTTCTCTAATAGTATTACAGTTCTTGAGAGTTATGAGTGTCTTTCTCCCAGGCTGGGATATAGCCAATTTCAGCTTATTGGATAGCAGTTTTTTTCTTTACCCTTTTTTGTAAACCTTTTCATGTGTCTCTTGAGTCTCCTGTTTGCTCCTATTTCATTTAATATCCATCTTTTCTCCTGGAAGAGAAGACTCAGTTTTCCTGGATAGTGAATTCTTGGCTACATTCCAAGCTCCCTTGCTTTTTGGAATATCTCATTCCAGGCCCTTTGATCAATTAATATTGATGAATCCATGTCCTGTATAATCCTTACTGGCTCCTTGATATCCAAATTGCTTCTTTCTGGCTGCTTGCAGGATTTTCTCTTTTACCTGATAGTTCTGGAATTTGGCCACAATATTCCCTGTTTTTTGTTCATTTGGGGATCCCTTTCTGGAGGGAATCAATATTTTCTTTCTATAACTATTTTCCCCTCTGTTTCCATGATGTCAGGAAAATTTCCATCACTAAATCCTATAATATTAAGTCCAGGCATTTTTTTCTCTTCAATATATTCCGGGAGCCTAATGATTCTTAAATTGTCTCTCCTAGTTCTATTCTCAATGTCAGCGGTTTTGCCAATGAGATATTTTACATTCTCTTTTCTTTTTTTGATTTTTTTTGGTTTTGTTTAACAGATTCCCGTTGTCTCATGAAGTCATCAATTTCCACAGAGTCCATTCTTTTTTTAAGAGAGGAATTTTCTTCATTTACTTTTTGTGACTCCTTTTCCAGTTGGTCAATTCTGTTTTTTTGAAGTTTTCCATTTGACCAATTGAGGTTTTGAGAGATTTATTTTCTTTTTGCATTTGTCTAATTGTATTTTGCAAGGATTTGTTTTCTTGTTGCAAGGTGTTAATTTTGTCTCCCAAATTTTCCAATTGATTTTTAAACTCCCTCCTGATTTCTTGATGGAAGTCTTTCTGGGCTGGAGACCAAATCGTATTCTCCTCAGAGGTTCTAGATCTCTCTAAGTTAGGGTCTCTGCTGGCTTTCTTCATTTTTCTAAGATCTTGTGTTGGAGGAGGGGCTGGTTCACAGTGGTTTGGTGTTGAGGTCCATAGAGGTTTTGGACACTGGGCTTAGTAACTCCAAGTGGGACAGCCAGTAGGGGATTCTGATTGCTTTCTCTGGAGTGTTTGTGACCTTAATTTGATCCCTTTCCTTGAACTGGAGGTGGTGGGTGGTGCTGCTGGATACTTTGATCCTTGAACAATGTGAGCTTTGCTCTGGGGAGAAGTAATTTTTATTATTCAGCTTATTCAGCTAAGGGAGCTCTACTGTCTATGCCTGAGCCTTGGCAGGGGTAGGGGGGTGGGGGGGTGGGGCTGTTACTGTGTTTGTTCTGGGAAGAGGGTTCAGCTGAAATAAATGTGTGGAGTCTGAGATCCTCTATTCCCGAGCAGCTGAACAGATCAATATCCAGAACTCTGCAACTCTCTGCACTAGTTTGCCCTCTAGCCCTGCTGGAGCACCCCAGACCATCAGTCCCACAGTCATAGCCTCCATGCCCCAGTTGGCTCTTGGACCATGGCTCCCACAGTCAAACCTCTGCAGCTGATCTTAGGTTAGTCCAGCTCTCATCCTGCCATGCCTGGGCTGGCTTTCTGTTCTCTGCTTCCAACTCACCCATGATCCTCAAAGACAGAACTTGTTCATGAATGATCTTCTCCTAGCTTCTTTTTCTGGGTTTTGTTGATTGAATTTCTGTTAAGAGGTTTGTTTCATATTATATATGATCAGTAGACCTTAGCACAGTGCCTGTCTTCTCTCTTCCATCTTGACTGGAATTCTTTCAGCATTCATTTTTATAAAATTTTCTCCCTACCTTTTTTCTCTTTCCCTTCCCCAAGAGAGCAAGTAATCTGATATAGGTCATACATACACAATCATGTTAAAATTATTTCCTTATTAGTAATGTGATAGAATAATCAGAATAAAAAGGGAAAATCACAGGAAAGAAAAAAATAACTAAATACAAAATTTAAAAAGTAAAAATAGTATGCTTTGGTCTTCATTCAATCTTTATATCTCTTTCTATGGATGTGGATGGCATTTTTCATCACAAGTCTTTTAAAATTATCTTTGATCACTATATTGCTGAGAAGAGCTAAGACTATTATACTTGATCATCACACCACATTTCTGTTTCTGTGTAAAAAATTTCTTGGTTCTGCTTACTTTTCTTAGCACCCGTTCATGCAAGTCTTTCCAGACTTTTCTGAAGTCTGTCCACTCATGATTTCTTACAGAACAATAGCACTCCATCACATTCATATACCATAATTTGTTCTGTCAGTTCCCAAGTCCCTAATTGTTGGACAGCCCTTCAATATCTAATTCCTTGCCACCACAAAAAGAGCTGCTATGAATATTTTTGTATGTGTGAGTCCTTTTCCCCTTTTTATGATCTCTTTGGAATCTACAGCTAGAGTGGTATTGCTGAATCAAAGGGCATGCATAAGGTTTTATAGAGCTTTGGGCAGTTCCAAATTGCTGTCCAAAATGTTTGATAAACTTACAAGTCCACCAACAATGGTTTAGTGTTCTGATTGGTGTGAAGTAGTACTTCAGAATTGTTTTAATTTGCATTTCTATAATTAATAGTGATTTAGAATATTTTTATATGCCTATGGAGAAGTCTAATTTCTTAATCTGAATACTGCCTGTTCATGTTTTTGACCATTTATCAATAAGTAATGACTTAAATTATTTTAAATTTGACTCAGTTCTCTATATGTTTTAGAAATGAGGCCTTTATTAGAAACATTGGCTCTAAAAATTGATTCCCACTTTCTATTTTCCTTCTAATCTTGTTGCATTGGTTTTGTTTGTGCAAAACTCTTTTAATTTAATGTAATCAAAATTATCCATTTTCCATTTTATAATGTTCTCTCTCTTTTTTATTTGGTCATGGATTCTTCTCTTTTCCTAAGATTTGATAGGTAAATGACTCTTTGGTCTCCTAATTTGCTTATGATATTACCCTTTACGTCTAAATCATGTACCCATTTTGACCTTATCTTTGAAAAGGGTCAGTGGCTTTTTCATTACACTGTGAAGCATTTTTAAGATTAAAAAAAATTGGTCATATAACTTTTTAGATGTTTGGTTTCCATCTAGAGTCATTGTATGCTCCAAGGGAATTATAATTGATGAAATATCAATTTATATTAGATCATATGAATTCCCATCTATTTGGATATTGGTGGATATGCCATCTATACATACACACAGACACCCAGAAAAAGACAATCACATACACACACACACACAAACACACACACACACACACACACACACACACACACACACACACACACACACCAAAAAGCTTCCAGATAGCAATTGCAAGGGTTAGCAACCTATTTAATATGCAGGATGATTTAGATTGGATGTCAGGGTTGAGAGAAAGATGAATATGTGACTAGAAAAAGAGATTTTTCCCTCACTGTCCTCCATTCACATGGATACTCATTTCCATTTCAATCAGTAAACGCATACTAAGTATCTGTTTTTGTCTAGGCATCAGAAACACAGAGAAAAATAAAACTTCCCTTGAAGAGCTTATATACTATAGAGGAAAGTTATAAGTACCTATGCAATTATTCACAAAATAAATGTAAAGTGATTTTTTTTTTGGTGGAGAAGGCACATCAGGTGGGCTGCTGACATCCTAAGAACTGCTAACTATAACTTTGCCAGTAAGCCGAGCTGAGCCTATCAAGTTGATTTTGTACATATACATGGAAACAGAATTATTGAATTTCAAAGATGGAAGAGATCAGATTTTATCTAGTTCAATTCACACATATGTATATACATGCATATGCACATGCATACATATATATATAGAGAGAGAGCTACCATATACATACCTACTATAAATGTAAATATGATATTATATATATATATATATGTTCAAGCATACCTACACACACACATATGCTCAATTTATACCTTCCATAACATTTAAAGTTAATTGTCATCTATCTTTTGTTTGAGATCTCTATTCAGGGAAAGTTTTTATATCCTCAAACAGCCCCTTCTATATTTATCCAGCTCTATAGGAATACTGTCCTTATATCAGGGTTAATTCTCCTTCTTTGAAATTTCAAAATTCTATTCCTAGTTAAGTTCTCTAGGGTCAGAAAAAACACATCAATCTCTCTCCCATATGATATTTTTCAAAACAATGATCAAGTCTTCTGAGTCTTCTCTCCAGAATAAACATTATTAGTTCTTTCAACTTATATAATGTAGTGTTCAGTCCCTTTCTCTTACAGATATTTTTCACCTTCTTCCCTGATTCCTTCTCCACAGGTAAGAGCAAGTACTGACACTTTGGTTACTTCTATATTTCTATCCCTTGCCCTGAGCTAGAAGAAATATTCAAAAACAAGTGTACAGTTTCAAGAAAATGAATAGTAGATAGAAAACTAGATAGAACTATAAAAAGAATATTTATTGGTGATTTCCAGAGTGGAACAAAGATGATGCCATGAAGCTAACCTGCTCCCAGAGTTTTCCCTACCAAAGATAAATGAAACTTCTACTCTGACATTCATACTACAGATCCCACCAAGAAGAAGGGGAGATTCAAAGAAGTTTTCAATTGTAGATATCGTGGAGGATCTTCAGTGAAGGTCTATCTCTTTGGGGAAAAGGGGAAGTAAAGCCCAGGAGGCAGGACAGCAGGGAGAGCCAAAAGGAAGTTTTTAGCCACAGAACAATCCAGGTCCCTACAGTTTAGCAACAGCAGAGGTCCTGGAAGCTAGATAGCAAGCCAGCAGGGAGAATTTCAACCCCAAACAAAGTCTAAACCCTGAGAGCACCAGGGTAAAAGACAAGACTGGGCCAGAAACAAACCACTGTTGAGTCAGAACCTGGACAAAGAGGAGGGAAAAAACCTTTGCAAAGAGAACCTGAACCACATGGGAACATCTTGGCCAATGTCAAGCCAGGGATCAGACCCCCAACCCAGCAAAAAAATAAGATATTAGATCTATGCAAGAAATGGAATGTGTAAATTTAGAGTTCAGATGGATTAATTGTGTTGGTCTTGTGATACAGCATTCTGAATTCACATTGATTGGATCAGCCATGATCAGACACATTGTCTCCTTGGAGCTCTCCCTTCCACCTCTCACACAGTCAAAACTTCCTCCCCTGTTCCTGTTCTAGGGTCAGTTCCCCAGCCTCACCCACTGCCCCTGCACTGGCTCTCTGCTCTCTGACTCCCCCTCACCCCACCCCCCATCTTGACATAGACCTTATTGTTAGATGTTCTTCCCCTTGGTTCTTTGGGTTCTGTGATTCCAAATTCTGTTAAGAGGCTTGGTTCATGTTAGTTCTGAGGGAAAGTCAGGAGAACTTAGCACAGTGCTTGGCTTCTCTACTATCTTGGCCAGAAGTTTGAATGTTCTATAATGAGTAGGGGAAGTCTATATCCTCTTGTGCCCTGGCAGAAATGGTGACTGATAAATGTTCCCTAGGTCTAATAGAACAAGCACTTTTCCAGTAATCTTGAATCAGGATTTCCTGAGTCCCTCAGTAAGTGGCATTTCTCACTTGAGGTATTCCTTCAGCTACTATAGTAATTTTTTTGAGGTGAAAACAAGTACAAACAGGAGGATGAACAATGGTCTGCTCTTGTCAGAAGATATAGATTTTGAAAGAATTGTTTAAGACAGTGGTTTTAAATATGAATGAATTGTATGAACCACATATTAGCTTAGAAAAGCATATATTAGCATTATCTATGTGGTATTGTATTTTTGTTGATGTTGTTAAATATTTCTCAATTGTATTTTGATCTAGTTCAGGTCCCATTCAGGAGTTTTTTAGACACATGTAATTCTGGGAAGCTGGTATTATATAGACATAATTTGATAGCCCATAATTGTTAAGAACCATGCTACTTTGTACTAGAGTATACAAAGGGGGTTTAAAGAGCATTTAAGAGTCACAAATCTGGGGTTAACAGACTTCCAACTATGCTTGAATATATTCATATGAGTCAGATAAAAAAATGAGTAGAATTCATTATGTCATGATGTTGCCTCTATTCATCCTTCCCTACTTATATGTCTTATAAACCTCTGAGATAAAAAAAAGCCTTACCCAGCAGGTCTATATCACCTACAAAAGAAATTATTGTTTAATTACAATATGGGAGGTAGATATTAGAAATTAGATATTGGATTGGAATTCTGAAGACCTAAACTTGAATCCTGGTTCTGTGTCACCTTTTAGAAGTCACTTCACTTTTCTTGGTCTTCCATCTCAGTTCTCATGGTCCTATGATTTATAATTATCTTTTGAAGTTTTTGTGTTGACCTTTGTTTTAAATATAACGGAGCCCAAGAGATTTTTTTTTTCAGTTTTCAGTTTTATCTTAAAGACCAACTTTACCTGTTGACTTCTGAAGCTTACCTGGCCACAGCAATAAGTATAATGGAGATTAATAAGTCACATTTCCATTGTATCTGAGGTTATAGAATGTTTGAACTGGAAGGAATATTAAGGATCATCTTAAACTTAAAACCTCACCAAGACTTTTGGGACATAGTGCATTAAGCATTTTTGTAACTCACTTCCCCACTTAGTGTTTGAATGCAGGCATTCCTTTGGGTGAAGAAAAATCATGACAAGAAAAAATGTAAAACCCAGACAGATTTTGGAAATCATAGAAGCATCACTTTTTTTCCACAGTATATAATTTTAAGAACCTGAAAATCTCAGGGTCTCTGCCCAAAACATTATTAAATCCTTCATGTTCAAAAGGAACTAGTTAAAAGTTCATTGGCAAGTCTCATCTCCTTAATTATCATCCATATGGTCCTCAAAATGAGATAGAAGAAATAGGTCTAAAGCACCTTGATAGGAGCATCTGAGAAATTGGAATTGTGGCCAATTAACTCTTCCTTTAATGGAAGATGTTAATGGAACTACATTTAAACACAATGACAACAACCAAACAAACTTCTTGACTTAATATTGTGCTTTCATGGCAATAAAATAGAAACCTCTTCATTAAACATCAAAATGCTTTCCTTTTTTTTTTTAGCATTAGCAACTTTCCTGTCAGAGAGAGACAGAGATAAAGACAGAGACAGAGAGACAACGAGACAGAGACAGAGAGAGACAGAGAGAGAGATTTAAGAAAAATCTTCATTGTATATTAAAAGAGATTGTCTATGCTGAGTGGGACTGAGGTGGCCAGCACATCATATCTTCAAGTCATCTCTCTTATCCTTTGAACTCAGCTATGAAATGAAGCTAATGGCACTTTCACTCTCTGCTTCAGAATAAAGTAAGGAAAACAGATAGCAGGGGCAAAGGACAGTATATTTAATATATTAGAATATAGGAATTCAAACCCTACTTCTGCAACTTACTGCCCATGTGACCCTGGGTAAGTCAAACCCTCTGGTTTTGTTTCCTTATCTGATAAATGGAGGTGGGGTGAAGGAACATGGTTGTCCTGAACTAGATTATCCCTAAGATCCTTTGCAGGTCTAATATTCTATAAAACTTTAATAATTGTAGAGATGTAATTCTTCTTCTTCTCTCTACAGAACTTTATTACCTTGTACCTAGATACAATCATTACTTTATAAATCAAGTCTTTGATGTTTCCAATCTTTTCTTATCCCCTAGAAGTTAGCCTCTTCCTCCTTTCCCCATGGGTGTTCAGGGTACTTTTTTTCCTTTATCCTTATGAATTCAAAAACTTGCCCTCAGGACGATCTGAGTTCAGTCTTTGATGTTAACTATAATGAATTTAGTCTTAGGGTTCCAGGTCCTTGGGGGTATTTCAATTTTAAGGATTTTTTTTTTAAATAAAGACTTGAAGGATTTAACATAGTATTGCATGAGTTAACAAGTGAGGGGAGATATTTATTGCACAGTGAACCTGAGAGATCTATAAAAGTATACCCTGGAGATAGTCACCTGATCTACATTTGACTAACCAGATGCTACTTAATAAATATGCAATTTACATTGTAGTTCTGAGTTTCCAAAGTGCTTTCATTTCCATTTTATCATTTGCTCCTCAAATTGGGGTGGGGATGAGGTATCATATTTTTTCATAGGTGAGAAAGGTAAAACAGAGAAGCTGAGAGACTTGTTCAAAGGTATATATTATAGTGTCAACAACCCACAGACTTCTGGGATTCAATGATCTGACATAGTCACAACCAAAAGAATATAGAAAGGCTCAGAGTTGTTATTTATATCCACCATTGACTTTGTGACTGATTATAGTCTACTCTTGGCTAAGGTTTTTATTTTATTTTATTTTATTTTTTTATTTTATTTTTTCTTTGGTTTTTTTTGGCTAAGGTTTTTAATAGTTGTACATATCAGTCCAAATGTATGGGATTTTGATAGGGACCATAGACAATATAGGAGAATGTGAAATAAGAGCTTTAAAAAGGCAATAAAATTTGGTGCCTTTGTTAAGGTTATTGTCAACAGCTACTGATTTTGTGCCCAATGGTCAATTGACCTGTCTCCTGAATTGTGTCAATATGTGGTGTCAGTGTCATGGAATCATAACTTGAACTCATTTCTCTTAATTCAGTGTTTCTCTAACTACCCCATATTCTCAATCCAGAGCAAGTTCCCACTGCTAACTTCCCCACCTTCACCTTAGTCTTTCTCATACCAAGTCCTAACACAGAGTTTGATCTTTAGAGATCTGATCTGGTTCTAAAATAGACTGGCTTACTTATTAGTCTTCAACATATAACCATTAAAACTATCTTCAAACCTAACTAAGTACTGGCCTATCTCACTTTTATAACATATATGCCACAACACTTTTTCACAATCATCACTAGTTCTTCTATGCGATCCCAGAACAGATCTCTCAAACTTTTGCCTGATCTTCAATATTCTAAAGTAGTTGCGGGGAACTTCAAAGATCTATATCTTCTGGAAACTTCCACGGGGGTACACTTAATTACCTGTTTTCTCCTTCTCTTTGCTCAAGGTTTACCAAATTCTTAGTGATAATTCCCTTCTGATTCTCTTTTCACCAGTTCCTTCTTTGAGTTCATTGCAGACTTTTTTTGGGGGGGATGCTAGGAAATGTTTTTGATAGCTTTTTAGGTTTTTTTTTTGCAAGGCAAACGGGGTTAAGTGGCTTGCCCAAGGCCACACAGCTAGGTAATTATTAAGTGTCTGAGGTCGGATTTGAACCCAGGTACTCCTAGGAGACTCCAGAGCCGGTGCTTTATCCACTATGCCACCTAGCCGCCCCTATTGATAGCTTTTTAAAGTGCTGCTTGGTCCCATTATTTCCTGTCCTTCTTTCTTTTGCTTCCACCACTGCCTCCACTACCTTCCTCATAGCCTACTATTATATATTCTACTGCTAAGATTATATTGTTTCTTCCCTTTTCCTTTCCTCACTATGTTCTATGCTCCTAAGGTAGAAGCCTAGATTGAAAAGTGCTAACAACTGGCATCTCCTTGATCCTACAACTTGTGTCCAGAAGGGTACAAATCCACTCTCTGGCCAGTACTACCCTCAATCTATTCAGGATACTAGCAACCTCACCTCTCCAGTAACCTATATTCAGCTTCCTTCAGTTCCAATGAAATCATGGGGAGGGTTTGTAATCCAAGTTAGGGTTAAAGGTATTGAGTAGATTTCTAGGCAATCTGTAGATAGACTATTTCAATGGACCAACTGCCTCAGTTCTTTAAAGTGAAAAACAGAAGTTAGATTAGGCATAATATGGTTGCTTTCTTGAGACATGAAACCTGTTTTTATCCTGCAGATGTTTTTCTACTCTCTGTAACTTGTAGGCCACCTTGCCTTCCCTCAGAAAAACCTCTTAAGTCTGATGGATGGACTGCTTTGCTATCTGGATGATAGAGTTAAATATCAAAAGGGAGACTGTGGCTTTTTCCCTCCCTTCTTTGTAGATTTATCATAAAATATGACTGGCGATGGAGAAGGAGGATGGAAATCATAGGTGATGAAAGTGTAGCTAGAATAAAGAATTGAGGAAGAGGGGGGAAAAATATTCCCTCCTCTGGTCCCGGTCTTTAGAATGTGGTTGTTGTTGGTCAGGTCCAGTCAAACCTTCTTTCCAACTATCAGGCACTTCCTATTACCTAATGGGAATAGCTCTCAACTCCATTCCTGCTCTGTGAACTTTGAGTGTTTATAGAAGGGAGCAGAAAGAGTAAGGCCACTTTTCCCAGTAGTTCAACCTTGTTCTAAAAAGCAAAAATAGTTCTTCTGGCTCATCTTTTGCTTATTCCTAAGGGAAAAAAAGTCAGATGTGCTTAAACTTTATTTTTTGGTAAATTTATTTTAAAAATTTGAATTTTTAATTCAATTTATTTTAAATTTGTTTATTAATTATTATTTTTAATTTAATTTAATTTTTAATTTAATTCTTTCAAATTTCCCTCTGTCTCCAACCAGGTGAAAACCTGGTCCTTTTTATTTTTATTTTTAATTTAGGTTTGTTTTATTTAAGTTTAATGTTAATTCCATGCTGTTTCAGTAAAAAATTACAGTTCTGTGGCTCTAGTCAGATAACAGTAATACAAATTAACTTCAGATTATACACATTGAGCAAAAGAGGTTCAGTGAAGGAAGGAAAGCATGGAGTGGAGATAAAGTGAAAGAGGGAAGGAGGAAAGACTAACAAATTGAACATGTATAAAGACATCAGTGATACCACTTTCAGTGATAACTGTGCAGAAAGGTTAAAATCAGAAGAAATAAACAGCCATGGATTGTTGGGTTGTTACAAATACCATTTTAGCATAGTTTGGTAACACTTTTTACAGTAAAATCATTACAATGTTTCAATGCAACTTATAGTTTCAATCTAAAACACCCAATTAATTTTAAGCCTAGTCATAAAATTCAAGTCTGGCATTCTTTTACCTGAGGTCTAACCAGCTTCTCTTCTGTATCTCTATATATAACACGGTCCACCACTGCTGTGTTCTCATTGTTTGTAAATAAGATAATATATAGATCAATAGCAGTTGCATGGGTCATATTTATTTAACTGGCAAAAGAATTTTTCTTTTTTTTGATAATTATTTTTTTCAATTACAGGTAAGGACAGCTTTGAATATTCATTTCTTTGAGATTTTAAGTTCCACATTTTTCCTTCTTTTTTTCCTCTTACCTCTCCTCCTTCCCAAGAGAGCAAGTAATCTGTAATAGGTTTTAAATAACATAAGAAATTATGCATAAACCAAAATTATAGAATTAACTTTATGCAACAGAATAACCTTGGGATTCCATTTCTGTGCTACTAGGCAGAGAGGAGAGGGAAGGAAACAGAGACATCATTTCCAATCTAGGCTTATTATCTCCCAAATCAATGAGTGTCCAACCTTTCCATTCTGGTCTCTGGAGAACTTTGCAGTGACTGGGAAACTGGAACCATGCTGGGCCCCTTGGGACTATTATAATCAGAGCTCTCAGTATCCCACTCTAGTTGCTTCTCTATCTCTTCAGTTGCTTGCAACACATGCCACTAGTCTTGCTGCTGAATTCAGTCAATGAGGAGTTCATTTCCTCTATTTCAAAGCACCCATTTTCCTTGCTGGGCCATTAGGTATTCTAAATCAGCCTGATTCAGAATACTGCTCCCTCCTTAGAGGTATACTTCTCAAAAGTCAGTTACTTTAAAGCAAAAATTTATAGTAATTTAATTTTTTTTTAGGTTTTTCCAAGGCAATGGGGTTAAGTGGCTTGCCCAAGGCCACATAGCTAGGTAATTATTAAGTGTCTGAAGCCAGATTTGAACTCAGGTACACCTGACTCAAGGGCGGGTGCTCTATCCACTGCACCACCTAACCACCCCTAATTTAATTTTTAAAAAAGAGAAGGACGGCCTCTTATCATGGCATCTAAAGATCTGAGGATAGGCAACCAAGTCAGAGGTCCATGTTTTTGACATCTCCCAACTCAGTAACAGAATAGGATTGGAAAATGGGGGGGGGGAGGGTATAAGTGAGGGGGCTGACTTCATTGGCACTCTCTGAGAATGGGGAGAGGTCAACATCACAAGTTGATAGTATTGCTCTAAGTGTAATTTCGTTTTAAGCTTGGGAACTAACCTAAACTCTCTAGTACTCCCAGAAAGTTTGCCAGGGTAAGGGAAGTTGGACCAAAAAGTAGAGCTAGTGATACTCTTACACTACTATCAATCAGCTCTGGGTTACTGTAAGACCTCAATTTCATTCAATCTTCATTCAGCTTATTTACAATCCTGGGAGGGAAGTATGCTTCAGTATGGACTGAATCATTCTTCTGTATATAGCCACTGCACCTACCTCCATACAGAATGCTATGGAAACTTCTAACTCTACAGCTATGGAAGTGTGATATAGTGGATAGAGCACTGGTCTTGTGGGACTTCTTTGAATTGAATTACCCAGTTTATGATTTACGATGCCATGATTTTGGAAAAATCACTTAACTTCTTTGGGTCTCAGTTTCCTCTTTGGCAAATTGTGAAGGAATTATACTAAATGACCTCTAAGATCCCTTCTAACTCAAGAATTGAGTCAATGACTTCTAACATCTCTTTCAGTTCTAAGTCTTATACTACTTTACATAGTTTCTATTTATTGTATAACATATGACTACATAGTGTAATCTAGTTTGCCTCAGTTTCCTCAACTGTAAAATATGCTGGAGAAGGAAAAGGAAAGCCATTCCAGTATCTTTTCCAAGAAAATCCCAAATGGGGTCATGAGGAGTTGAATAAGACTGAAAAATGTGACTAATAAATATGTGGTTTTCAAAGTCATCATGTCTTCCCAGTCCTAGTTCTATTTGAATTGCCACAATGGTCTTTAAGAATTAAGAAAATGATGAAGAAAATGTTAATAATGTAGATTACAATTAAAAGTGTGTTATGATGGTTTTGTTTTTCAGAAACTTGGTTGTTTAACATCTTACCATCACATGCTTGGGTGAATGATATGGTCTAGAAAGATAATTGTTTTTTTCTACTTTGTATTCTTGGGAATATAAATAAAGGTTACACTCCTTTAATTTTAGATTGAGTCTCTGAAAACATTTTTTCTGCCCTTATCTCTCCATTTTATTGTCTACTGTGTCATCCCTTTCACAAGCAATCAATCATAAGGGTCTAGTATGTGCTAGACACAAGAAAAACAAAAAAAGAAAAAAATCCAGGTCCTGCCATCAAGGAATTTCAGTTCATTTCAAAGAAAGATGTGTCTGTGATGTAGTTAATAGGCAGAATATTAGTAAAATTCAAAGAACCTTAGACCTCAGATTTCATTTGCTTTGTTTGGGATCTCAGCTGAGCCAGCTTCTCTTATCTTCAGTTTTTTTTTCTGCCTCAAATAAGGGGATAATAATTCCTAGCCTACCCATGTTACAGAAGATACTTTACAAGCAGAAAAGTTCAGTATAAATACAAGTTCTTCTTCTTCTTCTTCTTCTTCTTCTTCATCATCATCATCATCATCTTCTTCTTCTTCTTCTTCTTCTTCTTCTTCTTCTTCTTCTTCTTCATCATCATCATCATCTTCTTCTTCTTCTTCTTCTTCTTCTTCTTATTTCCCTGACTCCTGCAAATTATGACCCAATTTTTTCCTGGTAGTAATTTAGAGTTTTCAGTTTTCTATTGAGATGTGACATTATCTTTACTATTGTCAATGAAAATTACCTTAGGTCACCAAAACATAGGTAACTTAACCCACCCTCTCCAGGGTACTTCAGAATACTTAAGTAATTATGTGATAAATGTCTCATATCTTTCTAGAAGGCATGGAATAGTTGATGGAATTGAGGTCACAATTGGACTCCATTCCCCAGTAATGGGAGACAGTTAATGATTAAATGTTATCTCTCTGAAGTCCCCAGTCTTACTGATAAGGTAGAGATCTATTAGCACAAAGAAGAAAGTGAATTTTGGTGTTAATGGATAAATTTGGGTCATCAGCTATAAGGTTGACTACTAGCCCTCTGATTTTTTGCCACATTCTCTCTGGAAATGAGGCATGGGAGTGGGGTGGGGAATTTTGTGTTAGCTTCATTATATCATTTTTTCTAGTGAGTAATAAGGAAAGTAGTCTCAATGGATTTACTGAATAAAATTTAAAAATCTCTTTAGCTAACATGGAAATGAGGTTAGAAGGATTTTCATCAGGGTTCCCATTAATGTCCTCACATGAGGGTGAAACATAGGCCAGAGATAATAGTAGCTCTTGTCAAAAAGTAACCTCTTTTGAAATTGTTCCAGAAAGAAAGGATCATCTTTTAGCACTTCTTTTTAAGAGGAACCCAGTGAGATTATAAGATGGCACTAAAAATAGCTAGTTCACTCCAAATAAGAATCTTTCTCAAGAAAAATAGAGGAAAAATAGATACATCAAGTTCATCACTAACTCACACCTCAGATAAGTCATGGAACTCCTGTTGGCCACAGTTTCCTCATTTGGAAGTCCCTTTAAAGATTGGTCATTTTAAGCCATTCATTCACTGAAGGAAACCAAGGGAGTAGGAAAATGAAACAATATTAGGACCACTGAAACAAAGAGAAGTTCTACCCAGATGGAGGGGAATGATCAACCATATCACTTTCTTAGTCTATCCTTAGCATACCTATGAAAACAATTTTAATTTGGGGATAAGATGAGAATGGGGATGTGAATAATAGTGGGGAAATTTTGGGATATAATTGAGGTATAAATCTGAAAGTCATTTGTGCATTATGGAGATGAAAGTTCAAGGTATGGGAGTGGGTGGTAGGAGAGCATAGCAATAAGTTCAGGGGGTGTAGAAATGTAAAAATGGTAGAAACTTGAGGGATCATTTATTTTTTGAGAGCAGAAGTGAGCAAGTGAGATAGGAATAGTCAAAAAAGATAGGAGTACAATAAGAATACAATATCATAGAAACCGAGGAGAATGAATGAATGAAAAAGATTAGTGAGATCACCAGGGATGTGAGATGAATAAACTGATGGGTAAAGGCCCAAGGAGTAAGAGAATGTATTTGGTAGGTATGACATTAGTGAAATGATTAATTATGGGGTCTAATCCTGTTAGGAAGGCAAGTAATTAAAAACAAAGAAAGAAGGGGAGATGACTAAGGAAACAGGAAGGAGCTCAGGGGATCATAGATTTTTTGTAGCTTGGAGGGACACTTTCATGGTCATCCAGCTTAACCCACTCAATTTATAGTGCAGAAACTCCAATGGAGAAAGGGGAAATCTACTTTCCCAAGTCTACACCAGCTGTTAATAGTGCCACTCTCTAAACCCATGGTTCATAATACAAAATCTATTTCTCATTCCCTTAGTCTATGCTGTAGTCATGGTGAGGAAATGGACTGTTATACTAGGTTCTAAAGACATGAAAGAGTGGAGAATATGAATTTGTGATTAGAGAGAGATTTTCAGAACGTAAAAACTTAGGGGTTATGATTAAGGTAAATCAATCAATAAACATTTTTTAAGTGCCTGCTATTTTCCAGGCACTGGCAGTACTGGGATCAAAAAGATGCAAAAATCAGTCTCTAGTCAAGGAACTAAAATCTAATAGTTATGACATTAAACAGTTATCTACAAATAATATACACACGATAAATAGAAAATAATTTGAAGTCAGAAAACAGTAGACTTGAGAGATTGGGAAAGATTTCCTATAGAAGAGAAGATGGTAATTGGAAATTGAATCAAAAATTAGAATGCCAAGCAGAGAGGCTGTTGTCAGAGAGTGAAAGAGAAGGTGAAAGTGTCCATGGGAAATAAGCAGCTTGTCTGCTACTAATTAGCTATTGTTAGACACCTTATAATAATTAATATTTATTTAGTGCTTTAAAGTATGCAAAACAATTTATATAAACTCTCATTTGAACCTTCAGGTTAAGCTACCTTCTTATCCATACAATGCTATTAAGAGTCAGAAGTAGGATGTGAACCTGAGTTGTCCTGATGTTGTCTAGAATACTCTTCATAAAGGCACATTTGTTTTACTTAATCATCTCAGGACCTCAGTGTTCTATCATTCAATGCCCCAGGGTTCCATTGACTTTATCTGTAAAATGAGGGAGCTGTGGTTTGATAGACTCATCACTGGTCCTGGATTTATAGGATTTATAGGACAACCTCTGGTTGTCACTTCTTGCGTGGGTTATTCACTTAACCCACCTGTCCTGTGCATTTTCTCATTTGTATATTGAGGAGGTTGGAGATGGTCTCTGTGATACCTTCTTTGCAGTCTTGAAATTCTTATTCTTGTTTTGAAAGTTTGTTGGAAAAGGATTCAAAGGATATGTTATCTGTTTTCAAGAGAAATGTGGGTTTCATTTAGGATGATAAGGGAGAAAGAATTGTTAAGTAAAACTTGGAGGTAGAGGTGTTTGTTCATAATTGAAAAAAAAGGTTACAAAGGGCCTTTTGGAAGAGGCTGATAGGGGGTAAGCAGGAGTTGAGGTAGCCTGGTGAAGACCAGTGTGAATTGACTAAGTTTGAAAGTAAGTTTGAGATAGAAAAAAGAGGAAGGTTTATATCTAAAGCAGAAAACTTTCTTAGGATTTGGGGAGATAGATAGCAAAGGGCATGTTAGTGAGAGGGCAGGGAGAAGGTTGAATAGGAACAATTTGGTTAATTAGGAGGTAATAATTGTTTCAAGATTTCATTCAGAATGTTAATGTTATATTTGTTCTAAATTTTGAACTTCCAGCAGGTGGTTGACTGATAGGCAAGGTTGATCTTAGTGCAGGCAGAGGAGTTGACTGATTATCTCTGTAGTGGGATAAGGGACACAGTAAGGCCCAGATGCTCTTTTATCAATCTTCTATTATTCTGGGGCTAGCAAATGTGATCCCAAGTGTGGTAACTCAAAAGAAAAATCACAATGTTACATATTACACCTGACCTATTCTGAATTATCTCATACTAGCATCATAAATAAAGAGCAAATTAGAACCTTAGAGGCATCTCATCCCACCCCTTCATTGTACAATTGAGGAAACTTCTACTATTGGGGAAGAGAACATGATACACAAGATTCCTGGGGTAGGAGAGAAATATACCACAACCATCTCCTAGGGCTTAGTGCATTGTCAGAACACATAGAAAAATTCCCATACCAGCTATGATTCCTTTTATTACAATGCAGCTGTAGCCATATATCCATCATAGTTGAAGAACTGAATGAGACTTCAGTGACCATCTAGTCCAATTCATTTTATAGATGAGGAAACGTCAAAAGCTTGACCAATGGTCCATAAATAGTAAGCACCAGAGGCAGGATATAATACTTTCTCCACTAATAATCATCTTCTTTCCAGTCTTCCTTATCCTAACTCTATTAAAAAGGATGTTCCTTTAGAATATTTATAACTCACATTAGTACCAAGTAAACAATATATTTAAGCATACTAGCATCTCTGATTCTTCCCAGTTGTTCAAAGAGCTCTTCCAGGAATGCTTCTCTACTTTAAAATATCAGATGAATTTTGCCTCTTTTTGCCACTTAAACATTCAATGAACAGTTGTGAAGATGAACATTTTATTCTATGTTACTTTGTTACTTTTTCTAGGTATTTTATGTGACTGTGTATTGTGGATCCAGATAGAGGAAAGTTTACTCTTTCATCCCTTAAATCTCATCTCTCCTGAAGTTCCTGACATAGTATTCTCACTTTTCTTGCTTTCTAAATCAATCTTTTTCCCCTCTCCTGCTTAAAACTCCAGAGAACCAGTCAGTAAATCAAAAGACATTTATTAAGCATTTTCAATGTGTCAGGTACTGTCAGATACAAATACTAGTTATGGAACATGGAACTCACGTTCTAGGAAGGGTCCATCCTGGCCTAGTTTAGAAGCAAAAAATTGTATCTTGAATTTTTTTTTATCAGAGTCTCCCAATATACTTGGTCTGTGAGTAACCAGCTGTGTTTTTTTAAACTTCTCAAGAGTCATGGTCAGGGGGTAGCTTTTACTAAGTCTATAAATTTTGTAACAGTATCTTGCATGAATATCATATTTTATGATTTTTTTAATTGTGCCTGTGATTTCAGTGGAATAGGAAACTTTCAGTCAGTCAAGTTCAATGTAGATAAATTACTGCTCTATACTTCATAATCTGAATATTGCTTGGACCATTAAAGAGTTAAATATCTTATCCAGAATTGCACAGCCAATATATGTCAGAGATATGATTTGAACCCAGGTTTTCCTAATTCTGAGTCCTTCCATTCTTTGCTGAGTCAAGCTCAGAGTTATAGTATAGTCCCAAAGAGTAGAATAGTATTGGGAAAATGATGGTTCTTGGAATATGCTTCTGGGACCAAATGGTCTAAACTAAATTCGAGTTGTAATGGTAAGAAGTCAGAAATAGAGCTATGATCTTGAGGAGTAAACCTAAACCTTATCTTTTGCTGGTTCTGTGAAAAATGAGTTATGTGAACAGTACAGGTCCAAGGAAGACAGTTACCTGATTGTCCACCATCTATAAGTTCATTCCCCACATGGGGCTATCTGAAGTCTCTGGTAGTGCTATAACTATGGTCAAATATAAGTTCCTGGACAGAATTCTGTATAAATTTTACTGGAACATTTCTTTTCCCTCACATTTCCTTAAGTCCCACTATATACAGATTCATTAATGATTCTTCCTTAGTTTCTGTCTTTTAACTAGTTTCAAAATCATCAATCTGTTATTTTCCATTAATTTTCTCCATATTGTTCACAAAAGTAAAAGAAACTTTTTCCAAGTTCTGAAATGAAATAATTTTACTCTATTTAAAGCACACCAATGATTTATTAAACCAAAAATCTTATTAATAAGGAATATTGATTTTACCTACTTATCATATCTTATAGCTGCATTCTCTACTTTATTCATATGACCATCACTCTAGTACTGATCTTGGTAATGGAGGTAGATATAGTGGAGAGAACAAGTAAGAAAGAGGAACTCTTCCTAAGTCACTTTTTGAAATAATATCATGCCATATTGAAATTATAGAATCTCAGAATTGAAAGAAACCCTATGAATTACCTGAGCTAACCTCTTCTACTATATAATACTATCCCTAACATATGTTAGATCATCCCAGACTTGATAGGCTCTCTCCCCATAGAAAAACTTTGGGCTATTGTACTAGCTCCTAAAAAAGACTTCAAAATCAGCTTTCCCATTGTGGTCAGTATCTTCTTCCTTATGTATAAAATTGAGTCAAATTATTTCTAGACAGACTCATTCATGAATTTGTATCACCCAACTAGAAAAGTTCAAGTTATTTTGTCTTGGTATTCCAGTTGTTACATACTATGTCATAACTCTACCTTTGTATCCTTATCTCTTAGCTCTATTTATTTCCACATTTAATCAAATCCATTCAAACTGGATTATTTACTACTTTGTTTATGTTTTATTTTCCCACTTCTGGGCCTTTGTTCACTCTGTTATTTTTGCCCCACATACCCTCACTTCTCCCCATTGTTGAATTCTTAACCATCTTTGAAAGCTCAATACAAATTCCCACTTCTCTAGGAGATCTTCTCTCATCTTCCTTGTTGTAGACAGATATCTAGTCTAGCTTCCTGTAGCAAATTTGCATCTTTTTAATTCACAATAGCATTTATACTGTAGTATTTGTATCATATTTCCTAAACTCTGAGAGGTACTAAGTATTGAAATTAGGAAGATGTTGGTTCAAGTTTTGCCTTGGACACCTATGTATGATCATATCATTGAATCTCTCAGTATCCAATGAAATTTATTATAACTATAAGTTACACATGAAGTTTCTCATCTGTGTCAATGGATGTTATTTCCATACCAGATGTTCCATATCATGATAAATCATTGATCCAAACCCCAAAACAGATCCCCAAAATATAAGATCTATGAAAGCAGAGATTGCCAGGGGCCAAGAAGCCCCCATAAAAAGAGCAAATAAATTCCAGACATACCAGGAGCCAAGAAGCCCCCTGTCAGATAAGATAAAAGGAGCAAACAAAATTCCAGGCATACCAAGGGCCAAGATAAAGGAAGGTCACCCTCCATTATCAAGAACAAACTGACCACAGACTATCCCTTCTCTCAGGCCAAGGCATACCAACTCCACCCCTAAGCTAATCCCCTTGTTCCTTCTCTACAAAATATAAGCAGGTATTTTTCTCAAATAAACTCAGACCTTATCCACCATCCTTGGGTCTCACTCTCCTTATTCTCACCCATTCCATTTCAGGCTGGGTCCTCCTCGACACCCCACTTTTCTGCCCCGCGGGTCGGGGCAAGAGATGATTTTTTAAATCTAAAATGTTCAAGTCCCTATCATCTGACAAAATGATTGTGATTGTAAGCACTCTAAAAATGTTTGTTAGGTTTAATAGAATTAGACAAAAATATTCAGTTCTTTCTTTAAAAAGATGAGATGCTAAGATCTCTAAATCATCTGGAGATGGGAAAAGTATTAATATTTACCTTATAAATATGACCAATCCATCTTAATTGAAAAAGATATAAAATGTGATCTTATGTCCTAAGAATAATTCAGGAACCAAAACTTAACCAATCATTTAGTTGTTTCAAAACTTCATCTTGCCTTTATACATGTGTTTGAATTAATTCTTGTAAAACTATCTAAAATTCTCACTGAGAGTCCTTTTTTTCATACATACATACATACATACTCTAATAGCTAGGCATTCATCCAGAACCCTAAACTTCCACATCCTTTAAAGTCTGCCAACTTTGAAGTTTAATTCATTACTTAAAACAATTGTGAAATTTTGTCAACATGACACATTTGTATTATTTACATACCTGATCAGTAGAAGGCCTGAATAATCTACAAAAGACCCACCGGAGCAGTATGAGAGCCAGGGGACTGACTGATGCAGTAGAGAAGGAAAGGTAGACAGAGGGACTAGCAATAATATTCCTAGTGCTTTTTCTGAACAATGCTATTCCATGTCAAAATCACATAATCTTAGAATTGGAAGGGACTTAATAAGTCACTCAGGTCAACCTTTTGCCCTCTCTAATAGTATCTCTGGCAGATGTTTTAACATTGTAGATTTGATAGAATACCTCTCTGGAGGTATTGTAAGATAGCTGAAGACAAAGCAAGGTTGTAGCATGTATAATGAAAAGTGACATATTCAGGATAATTGACCTGAATTGAAAACCTGACTCTATTTACAATTTGTGTGACTTTGCCATGTCACCTAACTTTTTAATTGCAGTTTCCTCATCTGTAAAAAATGAGGGAAACTGGAATAAATGACTTCTAAGTTATCTACTAGCTCTAAATATATTATTTTAATTGTTTTTAAAACTGAGCTGTTTTTGGTAATTTCCAAGGCAAGAATATACCATGGCATAGATGCAAGGATACAAGATTTAGAGTCCAAAGACTTGGGTTCAAATACTGCATCTGCTACTTAATATGTATATAATCATACATATGTATGTATATGTAATATATTTATATGATTTTAAAGAAATCACTTTCTCCCTCCCTCTCTTTTCATCTGAAAAAAGAGTTGAAATGATGATCAGCTAGATGTGTTACATGTAACTCCTGGCAATGACATCATTAACTTTCCCTCATTTAGTTTTGAATTATGTTTCTCATTGGTTGGATATATGGATGGATGGATGGATAGATAAATGCATAGATTGATGGAGCTGAATTATTTAAAGATACAAAGAAAGATATGCATGTATGGATATATGTATTTATGTATAATCTTACTATCAAAACTTGCTCCTAGAAAACAATTCATTGGAATATTAAGGGTCTATGATCTTGATCATATAAGGAACTGCCATTTTGAGGTTTCCCTCCAGCATTAGCAATTACAATCCATCTATGATTTAGTATATATCATAAGTAATTACCTAAGGCACATAGGGATGGAGTGACTTGCTCAGAATCACATAAGTATAAGAGGTTTAATTTTTAGCCCAGAATTCTGTCCTTTTGTCCAGGCTCCCTCTACAAACTCATTTATAATAAGATATAAATAAGTGAGGAGACTGAATGTTAGTTTACCCCACCCCCAAAGAAGCTGTCATTTTATCTGGGGTGTTAAAAGATCCATGTGTAGTTAAAAACTGAAGATTTAAACTCCAACTATGGAATTTTTAGGCAGCAGCCAGAATGTTGTTGTTGTGTTAGAACAAACAACTGTTTTATAGTCAGAGTCTAAGCTTCAATCCCAAGGAGTAAATTGGCACAAGCAACAGAGAATCAATCCATACTTTTTTTTTTATCTCAGCCTCAGGGACTTCATTGATACAAATTGATACTGGAATACAAGATAAAAATGAAAAACTTCAAGCTCTCAAAAGCAAAAAAGCAAACCCTCTTTGGTCTTCATTTTCCTCATGTAAAGAGAGGATTGTACTAGATTCAGTAACAATAGATTTGATCTCTCAAGCAGTTATTAAGTATATTCTATCAAGGCACAATTGGATTGTTTGTAGTCCTTCACTTTGGAAGAGGACAACAATGGCATCACTATATTGGGGTGAAGATATAGTGTGCCTGACTGGCTAATCAGACCAAAACTAGCTTGGAAGGTTTTATCACATGTTGGGCATAAATAATCCATATGGACATTTGAAGTAGAGATGTCTTTAAATTTGTGCATCTCATGTTTCTTTTGAAGTATTTCAATTATACTTTGTTCTTAGAGTTCAAAACCCTTCCTTATGCAAGCACACCATGCTGGAATGTCCTATGCCAGTATCTCCAATGTCTCACAACTGATTCCAGAGTTCTTCATTGAGACTGTCCTTGTATTGCTTCTTCTGACCTTAATGTGAGTACTTGTTTTGTGTCAGCTTCCTATAAAAGTCTTTTAGTAAAATGTACTTTTTTCTAATTAGTGTTTTTCCAAATATGTTATTAAAGTTTTTCAACATTCATTCACATGCATTTCTATATTTTTAAGTTACATAATTTCCTTCTACCCTCCCTTACCACACCCCTCCCCTCAGTGGTGAACAGTCAAATTAATATTGTACATGTACAAAAGTATTAAACATGTTTACAGATTACTCATTTTTTATGAGAAATTAGAATTAAGTAAGAAATTTTTTCAAAACTGAATTTAGAGAACATCAGATTCTGAGAGTTTTGTTTTTTTTGTTTTTGTTTTGTTTGTTTTATTTTTCTTCCTCTGGATGGGGATGGGGAGATAGCATTATCCATAGCCAGTCTAATAGGGTTGTCCTAGCTTTCTGAACTTCTGAGAGGAACTGCACCTATCAAGGTTGATCAGCTCACAGTGTTTTTGTTAATATGTAGAATGTTCTCTTGGTTCTGTCTGCTCCCTTGGCTCAGCATCAGATCCTGTAATTCATTCCATGCTTTTCTAGTGTCTGATTGTGTGGGAAAGTTTCTGGTGAAGTCCTCTCAGGGTTAAGAAATGTTTTTGTCAAGAAAACCTTGCATTCCAAAGGAAGCTCAGAGCCACCTGTTTTATAAGACTATTTTTACTGACTTGGAGAACATTTCAACCATTGACATTACTTAATTCTGGTTGATAGTTATTGAAGGTCGCTAGGACATTTTCATCTGGTGGGAAAAATATTATGAAAACATTTTATTCCTCTGTAATTCTGTGCTGCCAGAATGCTACACCCCCCCAACCCACTTCTCACTTGATGCTTGTAGCCTTTGCCCTGGCTCTAATCTCTCAATCTTGCACAGGAGCAGAAAGAGGAACTAAGAAAAAGGACGAATTAATAATAATAATAATGATAGAGTCATTTTATGAATATTTGGTAAGATAGTTGTTAAAAAGAGAATTTATTTAGAATTAAAAAGAAACAGAAAACAGACAGTACCAAAGGAATGGTATCATGAGTTCATGTAAGTATTTGTGCACAAGCCCAGGAAAGCAAGACTTGTATGTAGTCTAGGACCTGGACAAGATTAGGTAGCCCCTGCAGGACCTGGTCTCTGCCTCCCCTAAGCAGTTAAAGTCTGTAAAGATGGAAGCAGATAAGTTTCCAAGCACCTAAAATTTGTAGATAATCCAGAGACATCCTCTAAATAGTTGAAGCCTGTAAGGGGTCCAGAGACACCCTCTAAGCAGTTAAAGTTTGTTAGAGGTTCGATATCCTGAGGGATTCAAATCCATAAGAATGAGAAAGTCAAATTCAAAGTTAAGCAGCAAGAAATCAAATTTACTCCCCAAAGTACTGACTGAGAACTCTAAGGTCTGGACATAGTAAGTAGGAAGAAAGACCAAAGGAAAAAGGAAAAGTGCAGGAAATGATTAAATGCTGTTGACTTGCTTTTTCTCTGTAATTCTATGCTGCTAGAATGCTGCTTCCCCCCCCCCCCCCCGGCCCCCAATGCCCTGCCACTTGTCACTTGACACTTGTAGCCTTTGCTCTGGCTCTAATCTCTCAGCCTTGAACAGGAGCCGAAAAAGGAACTAAGAAAAAAGATTAATTAATAATAGAGAAAGTTATTTTATGAAGATTTGGTAAGACAAATGTTGAAAGGACAATTTATTTAGAATTAAACAGAAAACAGACAGTGAGTATTACCAGATGGGAAATGTTTGTGTTAAATAAATAAATCATGAAGCAAATACCAGCATTGAAAAAACTTTGAGGAATCAAATTCCAGGAGGATGTGAGTCATGTCTTTGTCCATAAATTGCACATAAATTGACTATACAGAAATGCTAGAAAAAGGAAAACTGAAGTATGTGCTGGAAATAGTTGATCATTTAACATAATGAATATGTTTGTTCTATGGTAACATTATAGCTTCAGGAGTTTATTAGTGAAAATATGGATTCTGATAATGTTATTTCATTTCTAAAATTTACAGAAAATAATGGGACAATTGAGAATGTAAGAACAGAAGAACCTCCAGAAAACTTAGGACTATTCCCTTATGAGAGAAGTTATTTGGAGAAGGGGTCAGGAAATACTTTAAATAGGCTATGAGATTTCTGAGTGGCTGTTTGGCTTCTTAAAAGTTAAACCAATTAAAATCAAAAAGTGTTAAATATTAAAGCCTTTGAATGGAAAGGTGTATTGTGAAAAGTGGAATCATGCATTATAATGTAATCTATAAAGCTGTAAAAATGAAGTTTTAAATAAATGATGGGAATCTAGTTCAGAACAGCATGTATTAAAATCAAAAGAAATGGAAAAGAACAGTGGAGCAGTATATTATGGGCAAATGTAAGTTGTATAGTCTGAATCATGGCTTTAAAAGGCTTGGGAAGATAATAAAAGGATTTCAAGGGAAAATGAAGAGGCATAGAGAAAGTTGGTGTTCTTGAACCATTTGGGAAGTATGGAAATTAGTTAAAGCATGTAGAAAGAAGGTATTAGCAAGTTTGACTTTGTATAAGTAAAAATAGATGAATTTTGGGAGTGCTGAGAAGTGATTCAAAAATCAATGTAAAAAGAGGAAAAGTATGGAATTAAAAGTCAATTGATAAGCCATGGTTATAAGCCAAGTGGTTGATAAACCAAGTCTTATGGTTCTGTATAACCCAGATTTGTGCTAAATTAAGATGTGGTGTTTTTTTTTTAAACAACGTTGTGGTAATTTGAAAATTGCATTAAACTGCCACTACTACAATATCTGGCAGTGAATTGACTGAAAAGTAAGAACCCCTATAACCTGAAAAGTTTGATATGAAAGCAATTGCTAGGTAAATGTTAATTTTTCTTTATTTTATTTTATTATTGTTTCTTCAATTAGATAACTCTATAATGGGCTGATATTCTGTAGAAAGTAATCTGAAAATACATGTAATTCAATTAAAGGGTTTGTAAAAATGTACAATTTTGATTATGATGTGGTAGAATTCCTAAATGTTCTAAAATTAAGAAATGTTGATCAATAAGGATAAAAACTCTTATAAGTTAGAGCATTGAGAAGTTAGAATTGTACTGATAAAGATAAGAATTTGCAAACTTTTAGATTTTTGAAAAGGAAAATAATTTAAGGCTATTTTGGATATGACTTTTAGAATTTATAAAATAGTTATGAAAAGTATAAAGAAAATCTTACAACCATAAGAAGAGATTTTTAGAAACATCTGGTTTTAAGAATTTTCTGTGCTGCAAAGTTCTAGTGAGCAAAGGTAATATACATGAAATTGTATAATTATTAAACTTTGTATAGAACATATTCAAATTAAACTTATCTAAGAATTTAAAACTGTGTTGAAATTACTATGAATGCATTGAAGTTTCATCTGTCACATTTGTAAAGTTTTGTTATGAGAAAACTAGAGAATGCCTTGTCAGCAGTTTATATCTCTCAAGGTCTTTTTGGCCCAGAGATTTTATGAAAAGCTTTGTTTTCCATCCTGTGTTTATGAAAGGGAATATTTATATGTAAATTCAAAATAGCTTACTTAATATCTGTTATTTAAGAAGAAGAAGAAAATGTATTTATTTGAGATCTTGTTCTAAGTAAATGGAACACTGGCAAGGGGACAAAGTTTACATTGGGATTTTGAAATTATCATATGTATAAGATTAAATTCGTGAAGAATCTTATTTTCTTTTTGAAAATTGAAGTGTATTTGGCATAAGAGGTAAATAATCTCATAAAATAAAAATGTAAAATAAATTTGTGTGTAAAAGATATTCAGTTATAAAGTTAACTTTAAAAGAACCTGTTGTTTTGTTTTGCTTTAAGAAAATGAAATGAGACACATAATAATTACCTAGCTGTGTGGCCTTGGGCAAGCCACTTAAACCCATTGCTTAGCCAAAAAAAAATGAAATGTCAGCATGGAAAACTTATGTTTCATGTAGGTTAAGAATTAAATGTTCGATTTTAAAGAAGTAAAATTGTAGATCCCCTCCTCCCCCCATGTTAGTTGTAAACTCAAAAGGGTAGTGTATTGGGGAGTATATCTTAACTACAAGATACCCTTCCAATATTATTGATTAAGAAGAGCTCTGAAGAACAATTGTAAAAATTAAAATTTATGTTACCCTAGTTAGATGACTTATTCATATATTCATGAGTAAGATGTTGGAGAGTTTTTATTAGTTATGTGATCTACTTTTATAAATATAAATTATTTCTTAGTATACAATGAATAAAACTTATTCAGTCCAAGAAGTAGAAAAAAATTAACTTGGTAGAAAATATTTGAGTAAAGATCAATGGAGGGAACAATAGAAGTAGTTTTTTCATCAATGAATATACTGTAGGCCAATTAGATAGAAATAGGAAACAGATGAGGCCTTTGGGAATTAGATCTTAAGGTTGACAAAAAAAGTATGCTATAATAGTAACAGGGCTCTTCACCTGTCCAAGCAACTGCAAAAGCAGCTGAATGAGCAAGTACCCTATTATGAAACAAAATCCTGGTGTTAAGAAAGCCTCCCTTAGGAAACCCTGACAACTGACTCAGTATCCTAACTAACAAGCCTGCATATGAGCAGTTTTTCAGAAGAAGAAGAAAGGGCCTGAGGACCTAATTTCAGCAAGTACAGATGATAAGGAGAATTATTTAGTGATTTGCAGAGAATACACTGTATTTGAGTTTCTTCTATTGGCAAGTAACAGTGATTTATGTACAAATGTCAATTTCACTAACTGAGAAAAGACTTGGGGTGGCTGGCATTGGGGAAATGCTTTACTGTCTATGCTGTTATGAAGAATGATGGGGTCCTTGAAAGAAAAGCTTCAGGGGGAAAATAAGACAAATATTTGAACAGCAAAAGGGAACTCTTAATTTGTTGCAGAGTAGGAGAATGTGACTCAGAGAAGGAAGAGAAATGGGAACCACTGAATGTAGGAAGGTCGAATGATTAAAATATTGAAAACAAAGGAAGACTTGAGTTCAAATACTGCCCCAGAAACTTACTAACTAGATAAACCTGGGCAAGTCACTTCACTTGCCTGTTTCTTCATTTGCAAAATGGGAATATTAGAGCCCTACACCTCAAAGGGTTATTATCAGAAGTAAACAAAAACAAAGTGCTTTACAAACCTTACTATATAAATGAGAGCTATTATCATTGTTATTATCACTACCACCATTGCAATTATTTTCACCATAGTAGTATTGGTAAAAATTATTCCCTTGGAGAAAGAATCAGGAGGAAAAACCTTGTAGGTTCTAAGGAATGATGATGTGGGAGAGACTGCTTCCAGGAAAGAAGATTTAGGACTGATTAGGAGAAAGAGAAGTAAGTAGCAGTAACTGTTGATTTCTTATTGAAAGTTAATATGTGCATGATAAATGTTCAGTTTTGAATACTCCAGCTTTAGGAAGGACTGATAAGCTGTAGAATTTTCAAAAGTCTTCTGTTTTCTTATGGCAGTTACCCAGGACATGTCAGAGAGGTTCCTAAGACTTCTGAACTATTAAGACCATTATCTACTTCTCATGATTCATATTACGTCAAATGCTATGTCCTAAAGGAACCAAGAAGGTACGGTTAAGACATTACGAACTTATTGATTATAGGGGATGCTACACAAATTATGAGAAAGAAATGATGAATATATTTTATCGAATATATTACATATATAAAAGTCACACATTTTTGGATGTGATAAATATAGGGATATGTTTTGATTGACTATGATTATTGTTACAAGACTTTTCTTTTGTCTTTTGGGGAGGAAGGCTAGATATAGAAGAAAAACTACTTGCCTATTTAAAAAATTACTTGAAAATGATATTATAAATGGGCAAGCAGATGAAAATATTAATAACAAGGACTTTACTACTATTGAATGAAAGTTAGATTTTCAGATGAGAAAAAGTTGATAGGAAAATGAACATCTGGTTAAAAAGATATGTTAGATCAGGATTTGTCTTAAAAATAAAGAAATGATAGACTTGAGCAGTAATCAAGTGTAGCTAGTTAGCAAAGACCAATAAAAATATATTTGTCTGGAATCTTTTCAATCTAATCCAGAGCTTTAAACTAAAAATGGAGAGGGAGGGAGAAAACTACCCATTTCTGTCAGGTAAGCTTGATCATGCAGAGAGTAGCAAGTATAGCTTGGGGAAGAAAATATGTGTAAAGAGAATGGGTAATTCATGGGTCACAGTATATAATAAGACAGCCATCAAGAAAAAAGAGTATTTTTGGGATGTCTAGGTGGTGCAGTGGATGGAGCACCCACCCTGGAGTCAGGAGCACCTGAGTTCAAATCTGGCCTCAGACAATTTAATAATTACCTAGCTGTGTGGCTTTGGGCAAGCCACTTAACCCCATAGCCTTGCAAAAATCTAAAAAAAAAGAGTATTTTTAAGAAAAACATCTGGGCTGAAATCCTCACTGCCATTTACTAATTTATAACTTTGGACTGTTTACTTTTGGGTCTTAGTTTTTTTGCACCTCTATAAAATGAGGGGCTTAGAGGAGATGAGCACTAAGCTCTATACTCTATCATACTATATACTCCTGGTCTCTTAGAAATGTATGAAGTTTGAGGGATTACAGATCTTATTGGGACAGCTAGATGGCACATTGGATAGAATTCTGGGTCTGGAGTCAGAAAGACCTGAGTCCAAATTTGTAACTATACCCTGAGTCTAAATCTGATCTAAGATACTTACTAGTTGTGTGACCTTGGGCAAGTCACTTGAACTTCTATTTAACTCTTTTTGCTCATCTGTACAATGGGAATAATATTGATACTTTCCTTCCAGGATTGTTATGAAGATTAGATGTGATAATAATTGATGTAAGACAGCACATAGGTATTGCTGAAAATCAAGAGTAGAATATGGCTAATGGAATTTAGTTAGAGAGGACCTCTTTACACTTACAGTAACAATAAGTGGGGAATGGAGAAATACATTCTCCAAATCTTTTAGGGTACTGGAGTATTCTGTGAGAGAGATGAAATCTAACCTACCTGGGGTAAAAACTTCCCAGTGTTATAGGTGAGGCCTTGTCTAGAATAAAACCGGGCTCTGTGCTTTTTCTGGGACCCTGAAAACTCTAACTATAACATGTGTAATGTCAGTATGGCAACTGCAGGGTTAGAGATTGCTGCAAAGGAAGATCGATTAAAGATCCTGGAAATGTTTAGAATTAAGAAGATTTGAACATGGGTTGGATAGAATGGGATGTAATGACTGTTTTCAATTATTCAAAGGACTGTCCTATAGAAGAAATATTAAGATTTTATATATATATATATATATATATATATGATATAATGGAAAGATCAGTAGGTCCATGATTAGGGATCCTGAATTTGGATCTCAGCATTGTTACCTTTTTTCAGTATCATCTTTGATTTAATCACTTAATTTCTCATGTTTCTGTAAAATGAGGAGTTTCAATGATATAATTCTGAGGTTCTTCTAGCTGTATATCAATAATTTTTGGTTGGTCCCAGAGGGAAGAAATGGTCCAATGGTTGGAAATTATCGAGCCAGATTTAGGCTTAATACTTTGGAAAAATGAAACATAACCTAAACAAAGGAAAACTAGTTCTATTTAAGGTGAAATGGGCAATTGTAAAAATAGAAATTTAAAGCTGGAAGTGATTCTACCAGTCATCTATTAAATGTCTTCTTTTTATTAATGGTATTAACTCTCTTTGTATCTGCAACACTTAGCACAGTTGCTTAGAACATAATTGGTGCTAATAAATGCTTCTTCTAAATTAAAACCTCCTGTAGTCACATGAAAAAATTATTTGAAATCATTATTGATTAGAGAAATACAAATTAAACAATTCTGAGATACCACCTCACTCCCATTAGATTGACTAAAATGATAAAGGAAAATGATCAATATTGGGGAGGGTGTGGAAAAATCGGGATCATTATTGTTGGAATTGTGAACTGATCCAACCATTCTGGAGTGCAATTTGTAACTATACCCAAAGTACACTAAAACTGTACATGTCCTTTGATCCAGCAATAACACCACTAGATCTATATTCCAAAGAGATCATAAAAAAGGAAAAAGACCCTCAGGTACAAAAATATTTATAGCAGTTCTTTTTTTTGTGGTGGCAAAGAATTGGAAATTGAGGGGATGCCCATCAATTGGGGAATGGCTGAACAAATTATGATCAATGAAAGTTATGGAATGTTATTGTTCTTTAAGAAATCATGAACAGCTGGACTTCAGAAAAATTTGGAAATACTTCATGAAATGATGCTGAGCCAAGAGAACATTGCACACATTAGCAGCATCATTGTGAGATGATCAATGGATCCTCTCAGCACTTCAAGATCAAAGACAATCATAAAAAACCTGTGATGGAAAATGCTACCTATATCCAGGAAAAAAAAAACTTTCTGGATTCAGGGAAAGTTCACTTTTTGGCGGATTTTTGCAAGGCAATGGGGTTAAATGATTTGCCCAAGATCACACAACTAGGTAATTATTAGGTGTCTAAAGTCAGTATTTGAACTCAGGTCCTCCTGACTCCAGGGCCACTGAGTCACCTAGCTGCCCCTCTTTTAAAAAATTTCTTCTATTATTTTTCCTTTCTTTCTCATTTTTTTACTTTAGTTCTAATTCTTTCACAACATTACTAATACAGAAGTATGCTAAATATGATTTTATGTGTACAACCCATTTCAGATTGCTCACTGCTATGGGGAGGGGAGGGAGAGAGGAGGGAGGTAAAAAAAAAATGTGAAACTCAAAAGCTTGCAAAAAGATGAATGTTGGAAACTATTTTTGTATGTAATTGTAAAGAATAAAGTATCAGCTTCCCCCCCCCCAAAAAAAGAAAAAAAATGCTTTTCTTTGTGGATGGTATACTTTAAGAGACTAAAGGTTAGAGGGCAAGTGACTTGCCCCAAACTGCACAGATAAGGAATAGAAGAGCCAGAGTTAGAATTCATATCTCTTCAACAATCTGTCTATTAGCATTAGATCTTCCTTCACAGGGAATCTTTACATATAGAGCATGTATATGCACTTGGAGATAATGAAGAGGAAATTTCTGTTCAAATGGGCTAAATGACTTCAGAGATCTTTTACAACTAAAATTCAATGATTTTGTGATTACAAATTCAGTTCTGTCCACCACATCATTGAGAAGAGGAAGAAAAGGGAAAATTGGTTGAATTTGACATTCTTTAGCAAAACTGCTTAAAGGCATAACCATGTGATTTGATTTGATATTTTATTTATCTTCTTTAACTAATGAAATATGGGAAAACTGGGTTTTCTTCCTCTATAGCCAATGGTGCTATGGTCAAGTAATTTAACTTTCAAGAAAAAAGAGGCAACATAAAAAAATTTTTTTCAGGGAATGGCCACCCAGTTTGGAGTTACACAGAACACTTAGCTCACCTAGGTAAATTGCTGAGGTCCTTAATCAACAAGGAAATATTAAGAAACAGCAAAGAGATGTTACGAATTTTGGCTTTGTAAAGGTCATTTCTCAATGTGTCCAGGAGGTGGTGCTCTCTGACAATTGAAAAAGGTAATGTTTGCTTATTAGGCTAATTTTCCATTTTTTTTTTTTTGGAGGACACGAGCTAGCAAACTTAAATCTTTATTAAAATCTCAGTTATTTTATCCATGGAAAAGAACTAGCAAACACATGTCAGAATCCTAGTTCCTAGTGAACTGCTAGATTCTAAAAATAATAAGTGATGTGGTCGAATAGAAAAAGAATTAGATGTAGAACCAGAAAATGCATTGAATTTGCAAATTTTCCTTATGAAGGCTTTTCCCCTCTCTGGGTCTCAATCAATTAAGTTTTTTTTAAAAATTGTGAATGAAACATTTATCCACAAACACATCTATTTCAATATATAAAGAAGAACAAAGAATAGGATATCAAAAGATATTTTTAAAGCATTTACTCATAGAGGATAGAAGAATAGGCTTTAGAGTTGGGATGACCTGGGTTGAAGATCTGTCTCTGCCATGTTGGCTCTATGACCCTGGGAAAATCATTTAAAAATTGGAGGCTTGGGGGCGGCTAGGTGGCGCAGTGGATAGAGCATAGGCCTTGGAATCAGGAGTACCTAAGTTCAAATCCAGCCTCAGACACTTAATAATTACCTAGCCGTGTGGCCTTGGACAAGCCACTTAACCCCATTGCCTTGCAAAAACTAAAAAAAAATAATAAAAATTGGGGGCTATATGTAACTCTCTAAAGACTGTGATTTGAGGAACAGATGCCAATCTGCACTGATAAAATAAATCTATTCATTGGGAAGTTCATATGTCAATTCATTCATAGGTCTAGGTCATATTCTGCCCTCCTCCCCCAACAACACAAAATGCAGTACAATGTACTATTCATTGAGGTTTTAAAAATTTGTAAGAACATTGTCCCTGCTCCTAATACAATTTCACTCTCAATTAACTTACAGACTAATGGGGAAGATACATATTCATACAAATAAGTATGATAAAATAATAAGGTAAAGGAGAGAAGTCATAGCAAGTACATTTGAAAAAATTTAAGTGTAGAGGGGAATATATATATATATATATATATATATATATATATATATATCTCAACATAACTGTAAATGAGTGTTTGGGGGAATGGGGTTGAACTGGATGAATTCTACATTGTCTTCCAGTGCTAAAATTCTCTGATTTTAATTGGGCCATCTGGCAAGACTAGGCTGACTAGCATTTAATATTTTACTATTCTTTTGTGAAGAAGTTTACATAAACGTTAGGAATGTCACACAAGTAACAAATTCTGCAGTAGAGGGTTTTGCAAATTATGGAACTATTTGAAAGAAAAGTAATTTTCCTCCCCAGAGAAGCAGGCCTTATGGAAATTGTCTTTCGAGTTTGGATTTCTGGTTGATGAAGATTTGGCAGAACTGTTGCCAATCTTGGCATTGAAATGATCACCCAGCATTATCTTACCAGCTGACATCTACTTTGGAGAGATAATAGATTATCAAATTAATTCCAGATAGTAAAGGAATTGTTGTGCAAATTAGCAGGTGCTGGATATGTTCTGAGGCAGAGTCTATTGGCTTTAGGGGACTGAATCAGTTTGAAATTGTAAGTAGTCAATTATTTAGGGACTCATTATATAGGTCTTTTCTCTAACCCCAATTTCCTGCCTTTTGGCTAATTGTTCCTTAGCATCACCTCTTGAGGGCAGTGAAAGTACAGGGAGTTCAGTCAAAATAATCGTTGTTTTATGCCTGTCAGTTGTCTGTAAGAAGCTTATAGAAGAAAAAGCTGAAACTATTTGTCAATCAGTGGTAAATGAGACCTTTCCCTTCACACTTGTTCTGCTTGGTTCCTTGAGGGGAGAATTAGTAACTCTGGAACTTGCAGAGAAACTTGGTAAGTTTGTCTAGGAAGGAAAAATTTCTAATAATTAGAGCAATCCAAGGGTTAATAAACTGCCTCAGGAAGGAGTGAATTTCTCTCCCTAGAGGTTTCTTTCTGCAGAGACTGGACCATCATAGACTACTATAACTGTCATCTAGTAGGTTTTGGGGACCATGAGTAAGGGAGGGACAAACAGAGATGATGTACTTGTTAAGGATATTGTGGAGAGGACTCTTATTCATATATTTATTAAACAAAGTGGTTTTTTTAGGTAGAATTGAAACTACCCTATATATAGTGGTTTTTTCCTAAACCACTTACATGGGCATGGTTGCTAGCTGCCCAATCTGCTCCCTTGCTTGGTGAACTGCGTTGCCACTCCAGTAGATGTTTTTCTCAAACAGGCCAATTATCCAGGACCGGCTGCCCCAGGGCTACTGTGTTCTTTAGTATCTGCCTTGGTGTAGAGTGGGAGGGAAATAGTGGGCAGAGTCCTAATCCTCCTCAGCTGCCATCATCTTCTGCTCTCCCTTTTCATTGTGCCTTTTGGCACCCACATCCATCCATCCATCCATCCATCCATCCATCCATCCATCCATCCATCCACCCATCCATCCAATCTATCCATCCACCATCTATCTATCATCTATCTATCTATCTATCTATCTATCTATCTATCTATCTATCTATCTATCTATCTATTGGCAATTTGACTTAAGTAACTTCTCCAGAATCACACAGCTCATAAGTATCAAGTGTCTGAGGCCAGATTTGAACTCAGGGATGGTTGCACTATCCACTGAGACTCCTAACTGCTCTACCCTTCTTTATTTAAAATTTTTCTCTTCATCCTATATCTTTTTTTTCTCTGCTTTTGGTGCTCATTATGGCCTGGCTTTCTCCTGAAAATACTAAATATCTTGATACTCTCTCTCCAAGGCTGACTGTTTCTTTTCCCAAACCCAAACCATGGCCAAGAGGAGGAACTGGTATATTACTGAATCCCCATGACTACTTTCTGACCCTTACTCTTCCACCATCATTCAGTAACTACCTCTCCTTCTTTAAGATTCATTCCATCCTGTTAGACCCTTGCTGCTGTTAACTTAGAACTTCTAAGTCATTCTTTTCTCTAATAATTAGAGTACTTGACTCATAGTCTTTCATTAAAACCTTTGCTCTGTAGAAACATTGTGGCCCCCTAGATCCCCAATACCCTACACAAATTATGGTACAGTGGAAAGAGAGTAAATTGTACAGTCAAAGACCTTCATTAAAATCCTGCCTCTAAGGGTCATCTATGTGATCTTTGTCCTCTTAATGTCCCTGAGCCTTAATCTTCTATCTGTACAATGGGGAGACTCCAGTGAGTATTCTCAGAGGTTCCTTCTTAGCTATAGATCTGTGATACATGACCTCTTTCTGTAGTGTGATTCAATTGACAGTGTAAAAAAGTAATATTATCTACATTTTATTTTATTTTATTGAATATTTCCAAATAATTTTTAATTTGGTTTCTCCCTCAGGATATAGTGGGGCTTATGTATGAAACCTCTGCCTTATTTCATACTTCTCAATCCTTATATGCTCTAAGTACTCATTCTACTCATATACCTCAGTTTCCTCAATTATAAAACAGGAATAACAATGCTATCTAACTTAAAATGTTCTTATGAGGACCAAATGAGATTATATTTGTTAAAGCACTTAGCAGAGAAAGGACCTGACATTTAGTAGGTGCTTAATAAATACTTAATTTTTGGAGCATCTAGGTGGTACAGTGGAAAGAGCACTGGCCCTGGAGTCAGGATGGATCTAAGTTCAAATCCAGGCTCAGGCATTTAATAATTGTCTAGCTATGTGACATTGGGCAAATCACTTTAACCTCATTGCCTTGCCAATAAAAAAAAAAAAAACTTGTTTTCATCTTTCATTTCTCATAAGATTCATTCAACTCTAAGATTCTCTATTTTTTTTTATTCATTCAGAAACTTTTTTACTTCCTTTCATGTAACTGACCAGAGAGGAGATTTTATTTTTGGCTTTGCAAGGCAATGGGGTTAAGTGACTTGCCCAAGGTCACACAGCTAGGTAATTATTAAATGTCTGAGGATGGATTTGAACTCAAGTCCTCCTGACTCCAAGGCTGATATTCTACCCACTGCATCACCTAGCTGCCCCCGAGAGGAGACTTTTTTAATGGTTTTTCATTGCTTTGAGATTAGATCTTCTAATCTTTTTATTTATTTTTAAATTTACATTTTTATTTATTTACACATTACTAAAATAGTCTTGTAAGAGTAAATATAATCCCCCCCAACAAAAATAAAAACCCTCAAGAGAAATAAACTGAAAGAAAGAGAAAAATATGTGCTTCAGTCTGTGTTGTGAAACCATCAGCTTCGTCTCTAGGGTGGATTGCATTCTTTGTCATAAGTCCATCAGAGAAGTTACTTCTATATTTTTCCATAGTTGCTGTTACTGATTTTAATTCCCTCCATCCATTCCTCCCCACTACCATCTATTATATTTTCTCTTTCCTTTCACTCTGACCCTCTTCAAAAGAGTGCTGTGGGCAGCTGAGTGGCACAGTGGACAGAGAATAGGACCTAGGGCCAGGAGGCCCTGAGCCTACATTCCACCCCAGGGACCCAGCGACCTCCTGGCCCCATGGTCCTGGAAAGGCCACCCCATCCCACTGCCTTACAAAAAGTAAAAAAAAAAAGAAAATGTGTTATATCTGACTAGCTTCTCTCCTCTGTCACCTACAATTACCCTCCCTACCCTGTCCCCTTTCTTCCATCCCCTTTCTCTCCTTTTTCTAGTATGTGTGTGTGTGTGTGTGTGTGTGTGTGTGTGTGTGTGTATATATATGTATGTATATATGTATATATACATATATATATATATATATATATATATATATATATGTGTGTGTGTGTGTGTGTATGTTGTTTCCTCTCTGAGCCATTTCTGAGGATAATGAAGTGTTGTTCATTCCCCTCACCTTCCCACCTTCCATACCACTGAAAATTCTATTTCTTGACTATTTTATATGAAATAGCTTAGCCCATTCTACCTCTCCTTTCCCTTTCTCCCAGTACATTTCCTTTTCACCCATTGACTCTGTTTTAAAAATATATTATACCTTCAAATTCAACTCCCTGCTGTGCCTTGTCTATAAAAAGTCCTTCTAACTGCTCTAGTAAATGGGAATGTTCATATGAGTATTATCAGTATCATCTTTCCATGCAGGAATACACGTAGTTCATCATCATTAAATCCCTCATAATTTACCTTTCTCGTTCACCCTCTCTATGCTTCACCTGAATCCTGTACTTGAAGATCAAACTTTCTGTTCAGCTCTGGCTGTTTCAACAGGTACATTTGAAATTCCCCTGTTTCATTAAAAGTACATCTTTGTCCCTGGAAGAGGATGTGTTCAGTTTTGCTGGGTAATTGATTCTCAGTTGCATTCCAAGCTCTTTTGCCTTCTGGAATTTTATATTCCAAGCCCTATGAGCCCTTAATATAGATGCTGCTAAGTCCTGTGTGATCCTGACTATAGTTCCATGGTATTTGAATTGTTTCCTTCTGGCTGCTTGTAGTGTTTTTTCTTTGACTTGGGAGTTCTAGAACTTGGCTATAACATTACTGGGAGTTATTATTTTTTTGGATCTCTTTCAGGAGGAGATCAGTGAATTCTCTCAATTTCTATTAGGCCCTCTATCTCTAGGATATTAGGGCAATTCCCCTGTAGAAATTCTTTAAAAATGAAGTCAAGCCTCTTTTCCTGATCTTGACTTTCAGATAGACCAATGATTTTTAAATTGTCTCTTTTGGATCTGTTTTCCAGGTCAGTTGTTTATTCATTGAGATAATTCAAGTTTTCTTCTAGCTTTTCACTCTGTTGATGTTGTTTTATTGTCTCTTGATTACTTGCAAAGTAATCACCTTCCTTTAGCTCCATTCTACATTTGAAGGAGTTATTTTCTAAATAGAACTTTCTTATCTCCTTTTCTGTCTGGCCAATTCTCCTTTTTAAGGTATTCTTCTCCTCATTAACTTTTTGGAGAATTTTTTCCATTTGACCTAAACTGATTTTTAACATGTTATTTTCTTCAGTATATTTTTGGATATCCTTTACTAAGCTGCTGATTTGATTTTCATGTTTTTCCTGCATCTCTCTCATTTCTCTTCCCAATTTTTCATCTACCTCTTTAACTTGATTTTCAAAATTGTTTTTGAAAGGCTCATAGCCTGAGCCCAATTCCTATTTTTCTTGGAAACCTTGGATATAGAAGTTTGGACTCTGGCATCTTTTGAGTGTGTATTTTGATTCTCCATGAGATCAAAGTAATTATCTATGGGCAGGTTCCTTTTTTTCCTGTTTGTTCATTTCCCCAGCCTGTGCCCTGGTTTTGGAGTGCTTTCCAAACTTTTGAGTATTATTGGGACACCCCCACATGGACTTCAGTTCTTTCAAGATTTTCTGAGAGGTTCTGACTGCTCTCCTGGCCTGTGGATGACCATAAGCCCTCCTCTCTGCCCCGGAGCTGTGAGGAGGGTCCTTGCTCTATGACAGACTGTGACCAGGGTCTGAATATGGACAAAGCACAAGAATCCTGTCCCAGGGACAGAGGAGAGGCCTTGACTCCTTTACCTTTCATGGGCTGAGCTCTGAAAGCAGCTGCTGGGAAGCTCCCTGCTGGGAGGCTCCTCTTCTAATCATTTTTACCTGTATAATCATCCATTTTTCTCTGAGAGATAATCATGACAACCTATTTAACTCTTTATCACTACTCAGTGTCATGAAATAGCCTTTAAATTCAACAACTATATTCTGTTTTTATCAAATTTCACTTAAGAATATTAACATCAGCTTTAGATTATGTAATGGAGACAGTATTTACCTGTTTATTGAAGGACAGGCTAGTAAGAGAAAATTTTATTTCTGAGGTATGAAAAATAAGGCATTTTTGATATGGTTTATATGATATTCAATTCATGAAATTCAAAGCTAAATGATGAGTGTATTATTGATACCATTGTTCCCCTCCATTAATGCAGGCAGGCAAGAGCTGTTTGAACAGTATTTGTCTCTCAGTTCCTCTTCACTTCCAGCTCCCAGAGTTAGACCATATCTCTCCTTCCATTCCTGGTATCAAGTCATAGAGAAATGCTTAATAAATTTTGTGAAAAAGGGAGGTATTGTTGGAATTAAAGAAATCCTCATCTGATTTCCCCGCTTGCATTTTCACACACAGAATCTTAGAAGATAGAAAGGATTTAATTAGCTCTTTAATCTACTTAAGACCTGAACTGAAAACTGTGCAGGAAAGCAATCATAGCCTTTACTAGAAGACAATTCAGTAATGGGGAACTCACTATTTTATGAGTTAGCCCATTCCTTTTTTTGGATAACTCTGATAGTCAACATGCCTACCTTTATATTATATTCAGCCCAAATATGCATCTTTGTAATTTTCATCCATTGTTTCTAATTCTACCTTCTGGGGATGAGCAGAATAATTCTATTTCCATTTGCAGACACTAGTCATTCAGATATTTAATTGCTGGTAGATCTCTTTAATTATTATTTATTAAATTCTACTTTAGTTTTTAGATGAATGGATTACATATTATTAACTTCTATTAGAGGCAACTAGGTGGCAGAGACTTGGAGTCAGGAAGACCTGATTCAAATCTAGTTAGCTATTTTATATTTGTTAGTTACATTATACTGGTCAAGTCAATTAACCTCTCCCAGTTTTTCTTTCCTCATCTAAAAAGTGGAATAATGATAGCACCTATTTCACAAAGTTGTTCTGTGGTTCAAATGTAAGAAAGCACCTGGAAAGCCTCAAAATGCTATATGAATATTTGCTATTGTTTTTGTTCCTTAAAAGCATTTGATATTGTTGAGTCATGTTCAATTCTTCATGAGTCCATTATGTTATTTTAAATTTTTATTTATTTACTTTTGGCAAAGATCCTGGAGAAGTTTGCTGTGGATTAAGGTATATAAATGTTAAGTCACTTGCCCAAGGTCACCCAGCTAGTTAAGTGTGTGAGGTCAGATCTGAACCTAACTCCAGACTGAGTATTCTATTTAATTAGACACTTAGTTGCCTCATTTAAAAGAACAGGATAATGTAAAATTATGGAAGATGAGACATTACCTTTTGAAATTGAACTCACTTTATTTTTCTTGAGGTTTATCTTTATGGGGGAAGAGGGTTTTCTGTTTATTTTTACAAGACTATTGAAGTAATGTGAAAATAAATAAGTAAAAGTAAACAAAATAAATAATAGCAAAAAAGAAATATATATATATATATGATGTATATATATATATATATATATATATATATATATACTAAAAAATTGAACTGAACATGCAAACAAATAAGAAATATAATAAATGACTGTGTTATATCAGGTAAGTAACCAATCTTCTCTAAATCTGTATTTTCCCATCTTCTAAATAAGAACAAAAACCTCTAGCCTATTCTGTTCATAGGATTTTATAATGGTCTATGTTAAAGCAACATAATATTTGATAATGACTTACATTTGGAGAGTTTTAAAGTGTACAAGTATGAATTCATTTGATCCTCTAAAGCAAGAGTTCTATGAAATTCTTTTAAAACATGTTCTGATGTCAACTGTATTTCCATATAAATTGATTTCCTTTGTAATGCTATGTATTTTACTTTATGCATTTAAGAAACAGTATTCTGAAAAGGCATTCACAGTGTTCTTCATACTATCAAGGAGTACATGACCTAAAATACATTTATAATTCTTGTTCTAAAGTGATCCACTAAAAGTGTGAAGAGAAGATCAAAGCTACATGATCTTGGGCATAAAAACTTTATGAGACAAGAAGTTTATAATCACATTAAAGCCCCTCAAGGCCAGAAACAAGCGCAGAAAGTTTCTGTCTTTGTATCATTGATATATATGGCACAGTTGAATACATGAGGTGTATAGTAGGACTGGCCCCTCAGATGTGAGGGATTGCCATCCACCTTTGGTGAACTCTCACTTGTGGCTCTAAGAAGATGTAATGTGCAGTGGTCATAGTCTGGCAAACTGTCTAGGGCAGATGGGCTAATCCAGTTTGAAGGTAAGGCCTTCTGAATTAGGGGGGGTGTCTATTCCAAGCCTGTGAAGACACCCCCAGAAGAATAGTGAGATTAAAAACTATTTGTTTCACCAGTCTTGGGGGAGTTTGAAACAGGTGTTATGGAACACTTTGAGCTTGATCAGGCATTGAATATACCAAGGTGATCAATTCCATCCTAGGTCATCTCTAGTCATCTTGACTTTTATTTTGTCATTGTACTTCCAGGACCCATGAAGAAAGTGTGACACTGACAACACTGTACAACTCTGCTTGATTTTTAAACCAATTGACCTATGATTCAAGACATCATCTATGATGTTATTGATTATTGATCCTTTTCAAAAATGAAGGACAAACAACAATTTGGCACAGTACTTTAATTTGGTAGATAATTAATAGATATAGGGAAGGAAAGACTGAATGCACACAAATTTTAATTCAATAGACATTTATTAATCATCTACAAAGTATAAGGTCCCAGAGATATAAAAGTATAAAAGAGGACATTGTAGCTTAAAAATACTCCAATATTTTTGTCTTGTTTGATCTCTACCATAACTGTGTGAGGTATACTGGGCAATTATTAGTATCCTAATTTTAAAGATGAGGAAATTGAAGCTTGAAGGTATTATTGTATCATGGTCCTACAGAATTATGTCATAGTCCTACATCAGAGTCTGGTCTGAAATATGTCTTTTTGAAACTCATTTCAGGGGCAGCTAGGTAGTGCAGGGATAAGAGCACCAGCCCTGGAATCAGGAGGACCCAAGTTCAAATTTGTCCTCAGATGCTTAATAATTACCTAGCTGTGTGACCTTGGGCAAGTCACTTAACCCCATTGTCCTGCCCCCCCACCAAAAGAAACCCATTCCAATGCTCTTTCCAGTTCAACATAATGTCTCCAAAGAGAGTAAGTTGAGGGGCTGATCCAAATGGGTGGGTAAAGTATGCCATAAAAAAGAGGAGGAAGAAAAGGAAAGTTGAAATTTGAGCTTATTGTGCTTGTGGAAATATCCTTGCTGGTTTATAGGTAGACCATCACCCAAAAGGGTCAAGGTAAAAAAGTAAACACTAATCAATGTAAAATATGAATTAAATACGAGATAGATAATTTATTCTGAGATACATGTATAAAATTTTCAACATAGACTCACAACTGAATGTTAATAGAACAAAAATCAGCAACTTTACCAATTGTTATAAACTGAAGAAAGGCTAATAATCAAAACTTTTCCAAATAAAAAGCAGTTTTGAAGATAATGAATATGATATTTTTAGATTTCATAACCAATAGGGTATTGGCTCAAACACTCCATGTACATGCCTGCTTTTTAAATGGCCAGGCTAAGGATACTCCTCTCTTTTTACTGCTGCTGTCTTTACCAATCTCTCCTCTCATTTGACCCAAGACATTCACATCTCTCAAACTCAAATGGTTGTTCTGGGACAAAGCAAGCATGACCAGAAGAAGGCCACTGGAACCATGAAAGGTAAATTTCAACACGATTCATATATTATTATAATTAAAGGGTTTAAACTAAACAAGTCAAAAATATTATCAAAATGACATAGTTATGTTTAATGAGGGTTAACAGCCTTTTCATTGTGATGTTATTCAGGAAACACTAAAAGAGTTAGAGATCTAGATTCTTAGCATGTTGTCAGATCCTCTATACAAGATTCATAAGTATCATGGAGGATAATTGCACAAGCTTAAAGGACAAGTATAGGCTATGATTATAGGCTATGTGATGGAAAGAAAATACCCATATCAGTGGGATTTGAGACTTATCAAAGGATATTAAAAAGGAAATGAGGATCAAAAAATCTAATATATATGACAGAGTTTTGAAATGTTATAGTATATAAAATATAAGATAGTGTATTTACTTGTTTTGCATTAAGTATTATGTATTAAGTTTTCATTTAAGTTGAGGGCCTTTGATTTTTTGAAGAATGAAACATTTGGAAACATTGATTTTTCATGTATGTCTGTCCTTTTCATGCCATCTGGTAATGTTAAGCCTACTGCTTCAATATGGTCATTTTCCTATGAAGACTTCTCAACAAATGTTAACAACATCAAGACTCTTAACCACTTACAATTTAGAGAATGCCAAACAAGTCAGAAATAGAAACTATTTTTCTAAAGGACAGCCCATGTGGTCAGACTAAGGTCCATATGTTCTTTGATTCTCAAAATTTTTAGTGCTGGTTATAAAGCTTCTGAAGAGGGAAGCATGTTTTCCTCAGCTTTGCAATAACTTCAGAGAGTAGGTGGTTGTTGTAGAGTTGTTCATGCTCACCTTCCAAACTGTTGTTTCACATGCTGAATAAAAACTGAGGACTATTGGCAGAATCCTAAAGGAAAGAATGAATATTCAGCTGGAATTTGTAGATATAGTGATGACAAATAATTACTTATACTTCATGGTTCCCCACCAGAATAGTTCTCTGCTGTCCTTGGATGTGAATGTGGCCTTTGGCATGATGAACTAAGGATAGTTATTTATTTGACTTGTAGATAAACAGAGGGACTTTACTATCTGGTTAATTGCAGGTATCTTGGAAGGGAAAAAGAAGTCCAAAGGAGAGCAGAAATAAAGATTATATTTTTCATTAGGATAGAATTGGTTTATTAATTTACTTAAGTTAAATCAATTTCTTGTGCAAATTTTCCCTTGAATTTTAACACTTTCTCAGATTCTACTACTTTGAACTCTGAACCATTGTTCAATATTAGAAATGGACTTTATTCTTTATGTTTTTTTGACTTTTGAACACATAGAAAATGACTAACAAAAAAATCTTTGGTCATGTACAGAAGATAAAAACAGTGAATAGCACATATGATATCTTTTTAATGCCCTGATTTTTGTTAGCCTCTTTTTGAAAAAGCAAACAATTTTCACTTGTTTTCTTTTCCCCCTTTAAACCAGGGAAAGCATCTAATATCAAGGATGATGTTAAAAATCAAGATCAAAATGTCCCCAACAATTTTCTAAGACCCTAATGATTTCTAAATAAAAAAGCATAGTTTCTTATCCTTGATCAATAGACTTCTACCTATTTATTATTCAGAAAAAATATTTTTTCCCTTTCCCAACATGACCTTCCTGAAAAATATATGTGAACTGGACATCTGAGAGGAAAGAATAAAAATGTATATGAAACTAATTTAACCAGAAATAGATTCTGAAGTCATTGAACTGACAACCAAAGTTTTTTAGAAAGGCCTGTGAGATAGTGGAAATAATTGACATTTCATGAAGTCTTTTAATGAAGGTAGTTATTTATCCTACCTTATCAACTGGCTGAGCTATGACTTCAGGTTGTAAAATCTTCATTTCATGACATTTTTTACATCCTATTTCAGCAGCTGTCTTTCCATCATTTTCCACATTTGTCTGAGTTGTTTCTATATCAGAATATGTCCTGTTGATAACCATGAGTTTGATTATTATCATCAGAAAATACAAAAGTACATACTAAATTTGGCTTTTTTAATGTTGAAATCAGAACTTCAATATTTAAGACTCATGAATGTTTTCTACTCTTATATATTTTTGTGTGTCTTGATCTTTTATTAAAGATGATTTAATTTGAAAATGATATTTTCACAAGAAACTTATTTAAACAATAAGAGAGTAAATAGAACAAAGGACTAGATATGGAAAAAATGTGGGTTTTAATCTGAAGTTTATCATTTCTTTAATGATTAAACTTCTACATTCATTCCCGTATCTATAGAATCATGGAGGTTGGATTAGATTAATTTTCATGTATCTTTCAAATCTAAAGTTCCTTGATTATTATGTCAATTTATACTCAAAATGGTATTGATGATTTAGAATTGTTTTGAGATCATGAATCTCCTGTTAGTTAAATATTCGTTACCCTATATTCAAATTATTACTATTTGGTGATTATCATGTAGAATTCTAGAGTAGGATTATGAATCTAGAGCTGGAAGGATCCCCCAAAGTCATTTAATCTAAGCCTCTAATTTTACAAGTGAGAAAAGTGAGATCAGGGGCATTTAAATAACTGATTCAATATCATATATCTGACAAATATCAGAGCAAAAATTTGAACCTAAGTCTTCTGATGACAAATCCACTCACTTTTCATTGTACTACATTTTAACTCTAATTTATTTGCAATTTAAAAAAAATTAATAAGTATATATTTTCCACCCCACTGCACTGGAAAAAAAGAAAAAACAAAACCTTTGTAAAAATATGCATAGTCAAACCAAACAAATCTTCATGTTGATGATGTTCAGAAAAGCATTTCTTTGCACATAGACAGTCTTATTACCACCATCAATAGGTACCAATCTTTATCATTTTTTTTGTCCTTCAGATTCATCAAGATCCTAAGTCTCTCAAAATTGGTCCAAAAGTGGTCCAGCTGTTAATACAAAAACTGTTTTGTGATTTATGGTTTTTGGGTTTTTTTGGCAAGGCAGTGGGGTTAAATGACTAGGTCAAAATGACACTGTTAGTGTCAGAACTGATTCCTAAACCAAGGATTTTCCTATATTCTTTCCACCATACTTGATAAATGTTTCTTAGATGATTGAATTTTTAAAAGGCTGTGAGTCTGGTCTTTCTAATAACCCAGGAAAGATTTTTTAAAAATATCTCTATTGCTCAAGCTTTCTAAGTCTCACATTTAATGGGATTTTTTTCCCTCATGCAAATAATGAATAAAGCTCCCTCAGGGAGAGAATCACCTGTAAAATATCTACACTCTGAAGACTAATTTCCTTTTTTTTCTTTACGATTACTACTTCAATGTCCAATTCTCTTTTTTGGTGGTTTGCCTGTGGGGTAGATTTTATTTTTAAAGGGTCAGATGGACACTGAGTACCTCAGAAGAAAGATAATCAGATATCACGCAGGGAATACTTGCACAACTTTTCTGCTGATTTTTTTATATCAAATATTCTTTCAAAATTTTATTGACCATGAAAGGTATTTCCAACAGGTAACACTGTTTAGCTGTGAGGAAGCTATAGCCAATGATACTTAGCACTCTTAGATGCTATTGCTGTCTCAGATATCCAGAGTGGTTTTCCTAAGGGAGTGAGCAAAGAAGGAAGAAGCTATAAGGAATTCTAAACTAGGTTTTTTTTCCCTGAGAGTTTTCTTTGCTTCAGTTTGGCAAGCTGGGTTTTGAGAAAAACTACTTGCTGACATGTTTGCTTTAGAAAGGGTAGGCAGAGCGAGACAGACATCCCAATCTGAAATTAAATTGCTTTGGGTCAGAACCAAAAAAACAGAAGCATGGATGTTTCAAGCCTGCTTTTTCACTCCTAATTTGAGAAATTGCTTTTGAGTTAATTTTCTTTTAACCAGCAAGAGAGGCAGAGGTTAAGTCACAACAGACAAGTGGTGGGGGTGGGGGGGAGATTCTATCTCCACCTTCAGAAATCTATTTTTCTCCCATGTGCATGTAATTTCTATTAATCAGGGTTTAAGAAGTTTCCAGAGTGATTTTGTATGATTTGCCTATCAGACAGGCAGGTGTGTGCAGGAGCAATTTACAATTTACAGTGGGGACCAAACAGTTCTGATGAAAATTGGTATAATTTCATGCATGGGGTGGAGGCAGACAGGTCTGTCTTTATATATTGAAGGGAGGGAAAACCCCCACCCTCTGCTGAAAATAAAGGCATATATATATATATATATATATATATATATATATATATATATATATATATAATCACTCATCTAAGCTATTTCTTTTACTCTCATCTATTTGCCCAAATTAAAGCTGACTTATATTTACTAAGTGGTTTCCCTTGTAAGAGGTTTAGTGTTAGACACGATAATAATATGTAGTATTTACATAGTCCTTTAAGCACTTTGCATATATAATTTCTTTTGACCTTCACAACAAACCTGAGAGACAGTCACTATTATTTTCTCCATTTTGAAAATAAGAAAAAAAAGGCGTGTGGGGGGTGAACTGAGAGAAGTGAAATGCCATACTCAGAGTTCCAGAGTTGCTAAGAGTCTAAGGCAAGATCAGATCCCAGATCTTGACTCAAGTGAATATATCTCCACTGGTACACATCCTGATCCTGCCATAGTGCACAGTCTGACCAGCCTGGAGTCAGGAGGACTCTCTCTGAATTAAAAATCTGACCTCAAACATATACTAGATGTGCCATCCTGAACAAATCACTCAACCCTGTTTGCCTCAGTTTCTTCATCTCCTAAAATAAAGTGGAGAAGGAAATGGCAAGCCATTCCATTATCTTTGCCAAGAAAACTCCAAATGAAGTAATAAAGAGTCTGACACAACTGAAAAAGAGCTCAACATGGGCACAGATTCCTGAAAGTTAAGTCAAGCCAATAAACACTCAGTAAGTTCCTAACATGTGCCTATTTCTGGGTTGAACATTTAAGGTATAAGGGAAGGCACAAAAAAGTCACAAACAACCTTTATTCTTGAGGAATCAACAATCTAATGGGGGAGACAGCATGCAAACAATTATAGACAAAAAATCTATAAAAATCAGATATTGGAAATAATAAATAGAAGATACTAGAATTTAGGGGGTTTAAGAATGGCTTCCTGCAGAAAGTCGGATTTTAACTAGGAAAGAAACCAAGGAAACCAGAAGGCAGAGATTGATATATAGAAGGAAGGAATGAAGGAAGAAAAATATGTAAAGAAATAAGAAAAGGATGAAAGAAAAAGGAAGAAAAAAGAGAAAGAAAAGTAAGGAAGAAGGAAACCTTTATTAAAAGACTACAGTGTGATAGGCACTAAGCTAAGTATTATAATTTTGTAATATTAATATTACAGATATTATCTTCTTTGTATTCCAGGTATGGGAAGTGCCAGTGAAAATGTCCATTTCTTAGGTTATGTTTCTTGTTCAAGGAACAAGGAGTAACTATCATTTGATATTCGAATAGAAGGAATCCTTTAGTGACTGTAGATAGAAGGAATTATAACTAAAGACCAATGACTATTGGAACAAAGGCTCTTCTGCAGAGCTCTATAGTCTTTCTGCCTTTTCTTAATCCTTTTGTTTTTACTCCTAGCTTTGTATGGAAGTCAGGAATTTTATATAGCATAATAAGTCCAATGGTTAGAGCACTTGACTTGATGCAGGAAGACTTGAATTTCAAATTTTCTTTGTCACTTAGTAACTGAAACTGAGGAAGTCATTTAACCTCTCTTAGTAGCAGCTTCTTTATCTGAAATTTGGATATTTTGAATGATATCACCTATTTTCCTGGGTTTGTTTTAAGTATCAAATGAAATAGCAAATGTAAAATGCTTTGCACACCTTAAAATGCTACATAAATTCTAGCTATTAGGGTGCCCCTTTCTCACAAAGCTCTTTTGCAATTTTTGTAGAATCCTAGAAGTGATTTGAGTATTGAAAAAGGATTTTCTAACCCGAAATCATGTAGGTAGGACTCGACTAAGCACTGGAAGGGGCAGAAGAAGAGTTAGTCTTAAGAGGAGGCTTAATTCTGAGGGCTTCTTATCAGTGGGAGAGCTGGATGCTATATTTATTGTCTTGTTCTTATGCTCCTGGCAGAAGTAATAGAGTTAAATGAGTAATAAAGTAATTGAGTCTCTTGTATAGGAGAGACCCACCAACTTGTACTCATGCAGATGGTGGCAGAGAGCAGCTCCTCCAACATTATACCTAATGCTCAGCAGTAAGAAGATATCAGAGAGGAGATTCAGTACACAGTAGAGTCATGACATCCAACAAGGAAAGGAGAGGCAATTTTCATTAACAATAAACAAAAATTTTACGTGGGTGTTTGTGAGCTATGGTTGTGAGCAAAATTTTGTTTCACTATCTTGAACCTGGCTTAACTTTTCAAAGGCCTACCAGTGAGAATGCTCCAGGTAGTACAGCTATTAGATTGAGTAATAAACATCTACAAAAGGGAAATTGAAAGCTAATCATTGGTAATATAATTTTCTGAGCTAGAAAATTTTAACATTACTATTTTCACCTATGCTTCATTAGCTTTTTAATAAAAAAAATAAAATTAAAATATTTTACTTTATATTTTTTAAAAAGTTAAACTACAAAGCAAATATTTTGGTGATTGGGTAGTTATTTCATGAACTATCACATAATTAGGAGGCCTTGTAAAATTTATAACTTTCTCAGAACTGCTGAAGGCAGCTAGGTGTCATAGTGGATACAATGATGTGCCTGGAATCAGGAAATCCTGGTTCAAATCCTACCTCAAATACTGTGTGACTGAGTAAGTCGTTTAACTCCTGTTTGCTTCAGTTTCTTCAGTTGTAAAATGAGGATAATAGGTTGACTTTTTTTGCTCCAGCAACTCAGTGGCAAAACCAAATTTATTACCCATTTCTTCTTACTTTTAGAATGTGTTTTTTTGACTCTGAGGAATAAATAGAGCACCAGACTCAGATTTAGGAGACTAAGGTTTGGCTTAGAACAGAAAGATTTTAAGGCCTTTAAGTTTAACCTTATTTTACAGCCGAAGAAATTGAAATTTAGACAGATTAAGTGAATAACCCTAAGTCTTGCCAGGTTTTATAACCTATGCATTATTTTCACAGTCCTCACTCTCCCCAAATCTACATAGATAGTCAATTACCAAATCTTGCTATTTTAATTTCTATAACATCTAATCACTTCTTTTTATTCACACAGTCACTCTCTTAGATCCTCATAGCCTCTCCCCTGAAAATTGAAATGGCCTTATAATTGGTCTTTCTGTCTCCTGTCTCTTACTATCCTAATCTATCCTCGCTATAGCCACTAAAGAGATTTTCCTTTAAGTGAAAATCTGACCCTGTCATTGCTTAATTCAATAAATTCCAATAGTTCCCCATTATCTCTATGATAAAATACAATCCTTTTGTTTTGACTTTTAAAGCCCTTGTTACCTGGTCCTTTCCTATCCTTCAAATTTCATTAAATATTGATTGCTCACATTCCTGAACTTTATGGTTGAATCAAACTGGCCTTTTCGCTGTTCCTAATATACCTTACTCAATTTCCCATTTCGGAGTCATTTTTGTATTGGCTGTCCCCTTCCACCCCCAGAGCCCTCCTTCTACAATGCTTAGAAGGTACACCCTCCTTGGTCACACTTTTTAAAATTGTTCACTTGTTTCAAGAAACAGCTCAAACACCATATTGTACAAGAAAATTTCCTTATTTACCTAATTGCCAATGTCTTTTCTTGATAACTTCCTTTTTATTCACTACTCATTGTTCTGTATATACTTATACAGATACATATTGCCTCCCTTGATAGACTACCTATTCTGAGAATGCAAGAATTATTTCATTTTTGTCTTTTTCTCCTGAGTGTCTAATAATGACCACTTATTAAATGCTTCTTGACACCTGTTGATTGAAGTACCAGAGGCAAGATTTTTACCCAGGTCACTCTGACATGAGATCTAGTATTATTTCCTTATGTATAAAATGGGGATAATATATCTGTGTTATATATGAGTACTTCTAGTTTATCTATGAGGAATGAACAAGATTGTGTTTGTAAAGCCTTCTGCATGCTTTAAAGTGCCATAGAAATAGCATTCTTTTTATTAATGTAATTGAATCCTAGTTTTCTAGGATGGGATTTGATCTTTAGAAGTGTTGTTTATGAGTCTTGATTTCATTTATGAGATTACATTGCTGGAAAAAATGAAATAAACTAAGTAAATGATTACCAAAGAAGATTAGGTTCATATGAATCAAGACTGACATGACATAAAATCAGAAATCATGAAGATCTTCATATAATTACCAGTAGTGATTGGTGATACTGAATGAATGACTTTGAAATCAATTACAAGGAAAATGACTAATTTGATATTGAAGGGACCAGTCTGAATTGACTAAGAATGAAAAGTAATGTGGTATACTAGAAGGAGCTCTGAACTTATTAGGAGATAATCTGGATTGGAATCTTGGCTCTCCCTTGGCCTATTCACTTAGTCTCAGCTTTCCTTTTTTCTAAAACAAGTTTAATAATTTTCATATAGCTGTTATGAGGAAAGAGCTTGGAAAGGCCTCTTAACTGGATAATGATGTGTTGATGATGATGATGATGATGATGATGGTGATAATGATGATGGTTGACATAATTAAAATTTAAAAGAATTTATGAAAAAAATTAAGCCAGAAAAAATCCTTACTTAATGTAGTTTTACAAATATGATGACCCTGCATATAAATTTGAAGAAGGTATGGATTTTTCATGTTTCATTTTCTTTTAAGTCCTTTTAAATTGTTGTTACTAATGATCCATAACAGAAATCTAAAAACACAATCTTCTGCAGTAGAACAGAACTGATCAAATCAATACTAAAAACAAAATGAAAATGGCATTGCAGAATAGTTTCATAAAGGTAAGAAACCACAATAAGGAAATCAATTGACCCTGAGAAAGTCCCAGGAATTCATTGCTATGTGGTTGATGTAAATGGGTCAACCATGCAAATAACCTTTAAGACAGGAGTGGCACTACCCTTCCCCTCAGAATGTGAATTCTTCAAGCAGCAGCCTAGTTGTGCTGCTCTGGGTTTGGTCAAAGAATGTATACCCACAGTGATTAATCACTATTATACATCACTTGACAGGTACAATAATGCAATGAGTCTCCGTCAGGTTTCAATGTTTATATATAAAATAGGGAGAGAAAACATCGTATACCATTTCCAGTGGTAGTCCTGGTTATGCCAGAAATGTTTTTTTTTAATATGAATAGATAGCAAAGGGGCCACCATCCAGCTTTTCTCTTTCCCAACCATCTCTTCCATTAACCCTTATGTCTTTTATCTTGTCATCCAAAAGAAGTCACAGAGTGCCCTATGGGAGGGAAGGAAAAATATAAACAAATAGCTTTCAAAAGAACTGCAAACTATCATCAATCACATGATAAAATTCTTCAAATCACTATTGATAAGAAATGCATATTAAAACAATTCCGAGGTTTCACCTTAGATTGCTTAGGATCAAGGACACAGAAATGGGAGAAAGACAATTAAGACCATCTAGGGTCAAAGAATATAAAAAGACAGTTTTTAAATGAAGAAATTAAAGTTATATAATAAGAAAAAATGCTCCAAATCATTATTGATTAGAGAAATGTAAATTAAAACAACAATGAGATATCACCTCACACTTATCAGATTGGCCAAGATGAGAAAAAAGGGTAAATGATCAATATTGGAGAGGCTGTGGGAGAAGTGGGATATTGATACATTGCTGATGGAGTTATGAATGGATTCAATCATTCTGGAGAGCAATATGGAACCATGCCCAAAGAATGATAAAACTGAACTTTATGGTTGAATCAAACTGACCTTTGACCCAGCAATTCCAATTCTAGGTCTATATCCAGAAGAAATTATAAAAAAACGGAAAAGTTCTACATGTTCAAAATATTCATAGGAGTTCTTTTGTTAGTGGCAAAGAATTGGAAACTGAGGGATTACCCATCAATTGGGGAATGGCTAAACAAGTTATGGTATATTAATACTATGCAATACAATTGTTCTATAAGAAACCATAAATTGTCGGACTCTGGAGAAGCATGGAATGACTTATAGGATCTGATGCTGAGCGAAATGAGTAGAACTAAGAGAATAATATGTATTAACAACAGCATTGTGAGATGAACAACCTTGATGAAAGCAGCTCCTCTCAGCAGTTCAGAGAGCTAAGACAACTCTATTAGACTGTCTATGGACAATGTTATCTCCACTAGAGGGAAAAAAACAAGACAAAACAAAATGCGAGCCGTGCGCGTGTGCGCACACACACACACACACACACACACACAAACACACAAACACACAATAAAACAAAAAACAAAAACCAGCCCTTCAGAATCTGATGAACACTTTATAAAAGTTATCTCTTATGTATCTCTCTTCCTTAATCCTATTCCTCATACTGAAAATAACTAATCTATAAACATGTTTATAAAAATATGTATGTACAATGCTAACCTGACCTTCCCCACTGAGGGGAAGGGGGTGGGAAGGGAGGGTGGAAGGAAATTTTGTAACTTAAAAATATACATGTGCACATGGATAAAATAAATAAACAAACAAACAAATAAATAAAAAAGACAACCCAACTCCACCCCCCCAAAAACAAACAAAGAAAAAGATCATCTAGGAAAGTTTCCTCACATTGTACTGTTGAGGAATTTAAATCTAGAAGTTAATTGACTTGGCCAAAGTTACACAGGTAGTAAGTAGTAGAGCCAGGATTATAACACAGACCCCTTGATTGCAAATCTATTCCTTTTTTTTCTATTGCTTCTTCATCAAAATTGCAAGGGTGAAGAAAGACAGAAATAGTTAATTTTGAAGGGACCAAGAAAGACACGTTAATAGAGTGAAGACAGATTTGTTGATGGGTCCAATGGTTCTGGAAAATGATTTGTAATTATGTCAAAAGTCTCTTAGTTGGACTATTACTAGTTATAGGACATATTTCAAGATTGAAAATATAAAGTGTCAATATATTTAAAAAAAAACAGACAAAAACAAAAAAAGAAATTTCTGAAAAAAGTATAACGTTATTTTTATACCTCCATCAGATTGACTAACATGTCAAAAAAAGGAAAATGATGAATGTTGGAGGGGATGTGGGAAAACTGGAGCACTAATGAACTCACTGTTGGTGGAGTCAGGAATTGATCTAAGCATTCTGAAAAACAATTTGGAATTTTACCCAAAGGGCTATAAACTGCTTACTCTTTGTTCCAGCTATACCACTGCTGGGTCTATATCTCAAATATATAAAAAATGGAAAAGGACCTATTTGTATAAAAATATTTATAATAGCTCTTTTATGATGGCTGAAAATTGGAAATTGAGAGAATGCCCATCATTAGGGGAATGTCTGAATAAGCTGCGGGATATGATTGTGTTGGAATATTATTGGGCTATAAGAAATGACAAGCAGGACGATTTTAGAAGAACCTAGAAAAACTTACATGAAATGATACAAAGAAGAGTGAGCAGAAATAGGACAGCAACATACACAGTAACAGCAATATTATATGATGAAAAATTGTGAATCATTTAATTGTTATCAGCAACATAATGATCCAAGACAATCTAAAAGGACTCAGGATGAAATATGCTATCCATTTCCAGACTTGATACTGTCCAAATAAATATAGGCTGAAGTATGCTATTTTCACTTTTATTTTTTATTCAAATAATCTCACTATAAAAAGATTAATGTGGAAATTTTTTACACAGTTGCATATATATAAACTTCTATTGGATTGCTTAACCACCTTGGGGGGGGGGGGAGAGAGAGAGAGAGAGAGAGAGAGAGAGAGAGAGAGAAATTTGAATCTCAAAACCTTTAAAAATGCTAAAATTGTTTTAATATGGAATTGGGGAAATATTTTGCCTAATGCTATTTTCCTATTTTAACATAAGGCATTGAAAATATGAGAAATTCAGAGAAACACAGGAAAATTCATATAACTGATGGAGAGTAAAGTAAGGAGAACCAGAAAAAGCAAGAAATTACTATATCTATATCTATAGCTATATCTCACCTATGATAATTTTTAAAAACATACAAAAAAGTATTCAAATTCTGATTAAGTGTAGTGACCAATCTCAGTTCCAAAGAACACAACAATGAAAAATCTCTTTTTTTATGTAGTGAAATGACGAACCATAATATGGAATAATGTCAGATGTGAGCCCTGTGCCAATTGTAGCATCCAAGCTATTAGATCTTATTCATATTTTGGTATCAAGAAACTGGCCATGCTGACTTTATGAAAAAACACTAAAATTTTTAGTGTCTAATAAAATAATATTTATTTTGACAAAATAATATAATCAAAAGTATGGTATTTGGACTTGGAAAATCTGGCTTCAAATCTCAACTCTGTGACTTAATTCCTTTTTTAAAAAAATATTTATTCACAGGTATTTTTTAAGTTATAAAATTTCCTTCCACTATCCCTTCCTACCCCTTTTGCCTCAGTGGCGAATGGTCAGGTTAGCATTGTAGATATCTATTTTTTGATAAACACTTTTACAGATTAGTCATTTTTGGAAGGAGGAATTAGGATTAAGGGAAAGAGATATTATGAGGTAATTTTTATAAAGTGTTCATCAAATTCTGAAGAGTTGATTTTCTTTTGCTTTTGTTTGTTTTTCTTTCTCTGGATTGGAATAACATGTTCCATAGCTGGTCTAATACAGTTATACTTGCTCTCTGAACTGCTGAGAGGGACTGCTTCCATCAAGTTTGATCATTTTTTAATGTTGATGTAATACATTCTTCTTTTGGTTCTGCTCCCTTTACTCAGCATCAGATCCTGTAAGTAATTCCATACTTCTCTTAAGTCTGATAATTTATGTTTTATTATAGAACAATAGTATTCCATAGTGTTCATGTACATTAAGTTGTTTAGCCATTTATCCCAATTTTGGGGTATCCCCTCAATTTCTAATTTTTTGCCACTACAAAAAAGAACTTCCATGAATATTTTAGAATATGTGGGATCTGTCACTTAATTCCTGTGAGATTTTTGGATGTCACTTGACTCTTTAAGAGCCCTGTAATATCATAGGTAAAGTGAAGAGATTGGAATAAATGACATCTAAGATCCCTTCAGGGATTTGAACAGCTTTCATGTAAGAGGAAGGATTAGGCCTCAGAAGGAGATCTGAGAATACTGGGTAGAAGTTGTGAAAGGCCAATTTAGACTTTCCTAGAAGATTAGTGAGTTTGTCCTCACAGGATATTTTCACACAAAGACTGGATGACTACTTGTTCAGTTAGATATAATAAGGAAAGTTTTTCTGGTATGGATTAGACTAGTTTACAGCTCTAAAATGTTGTGATTCTATGAAGTTGTATCTGCAGAGCTCATGGAGAAAGCTGCATTTGTGGTCAGTGAGGACATTGGAGGAGCATTATGTAAAGTGTCAGGGTCATGGAGCTACTGAACCCAAGTGTCCAACATAATCTCTACTATTCTGGAATTAAGTAGAGAGGTTTCATCATATACTAACCTGCTCAGGTTTTTAATTCTGTAAAATTTTACCAGCTAGAAAATATTGAATCCTAAACATTTATTACTTAGAATGTTTTCTTCTCCCACTATATTAGGGGATTCATTGTGGTTAAGGAAAAGCAAGGGATAGTGAATATGTCTCACTGAGAGAAATTTATTTGAGGATTTTCTTCATCAATGAAATCACATGATCAGATGTCCCTCCTTACCCCCCCATTTATGAGAATAAACCATTCAAATGCAACACTGTTTGAAATAATTTAAGCAATGTTTCCCATTTCTTCCCATTTTAATATGACTAAAACATAGCATTGACAACTCTATAACAATTCTGTTATCATCCAAAAGATAGAAAACTAAACAGAAAGATAACTGCAACAGAATAAGAAGTATTGAAAAAGTAGTGTTCTATGGAAGCCATCTATCTATTCTAATAAGGATGATCAGATGACCTATAAATTTTTTTCAGGCTCTTCTTGACCTTTAGTATCTCTATCCTGGAGCAAGGCTACTTTTTTCCCCCCTTAGTGGCTCAAGGAGTATTACAATTAATATTCCTTTTCAGTTTTGCAGATTTGGTTGCTTGGGGCATTGTAGACAGCATCCATTAAATGCTTCTCTTATCCACGTGAACCATAGCTCAGAATAGAGCTAAATATCGAAGACTGGGCCAAGATCTTGACAGATGACATAGGAAGGATGCCATACTCATTTAGGAATCTGACATCTAGTTGTCACTGTGCAGTCTCTCCTCAAGCATCTCTTTCCTGACTAGGTCTGTTCCATTGTCTTTCTATCTTTGCACATACTGTTTGATCAAGAAAGAAAGGTTAATGATGCAGGAACCTCTAAAATGGATTTTTTTCTCCCCCACTCTCAGTACATAAAGCTCTCTCCTTTGCCTGCATCTTTTCTGGTCCTGCACAACAGTCACTGGTCAAGGACATAATGACAATATGAGAATGGGGGACAATGAGTTGTTTAATCTAGTTTTTTTGTGTGTTAGACATGACCCATTCAGCATCCTTACTAAAATTATGTCTGCTTTATGTGGGGGGGGTTGGTTCAGAGAACAGTTTTTTCATGTAATATCTATCTTTTTTTGGTTGTTTCTGCATTTAGACAATATTGAAGGGGAAGAATTGAACTTTATCTATTTTTAAAAACATTGAGTTAAACTAAAATTGTTCTGTTGGAAAGAAAGTATGTATTCATCAAGTAAGAGAATGCTTAAACAAATGATATGTCACATGAATGTAATGAAATATTATTGACTAAAAATATGATGAATTTGAAGACCACAGGAAAGCAAAGGAGAATATATGAATTAATGCAAAGTGAATTAAGCAAGAATCAGGTAAATTATGCTCATATAACATATGATGGAAACTGAAAATAGAACCTGAATTCAGTGTAATTATAATGACCACATTTGACCTTGCATAAGAGATATGAGAAAATATCTTTCATTGCTGAGTTTGGCATTTGAAGTATAGAACACAAGAACTGTCAAAATTGTTTACTGTCCCAATTAGTTTTTAGTATTATTTTTCATTTTTATTCTTTGCTATTAGAGAATAGTTCTCTGTGTGGGACATAGCAATGGATTATTACAGAAGAGGAAACTAAATGCTCGATGTTAAGAGATTTGTTAACATCACACAGATGATAAGTAGCACAGAAAGAATTTGAACCTAAATTGAATGCTTACAGATTCAGGCCTTTTTGTAACTATATGATATCTGATCTCAATTGGGTCCTCACTATTGCAATTCTATGGCTTTTCCTTAACTGACTACCTCTCACACTTCCCACAATGTTGGTTCCAAACCATTTTTTCCTCCTCAAGTCATCCCTGTTATCACTCACTTTTCTTTTCAGGAAAGGACTTCATAGTTCATATAAAAACATTGAAACTTTCACAAAGCATTTCCTTTCCTCTACATTTTTGCACCTCAAATTCCCTTAACATCTTTCCTCATCATTTCTTCTTTTGCTTCAATCTTAAAGCAAGACGTTTCACCTTTTTACTACTACATATATCCTTGATCCCATCCCCTCCCATCTCCTTTGTGATGTTGCCCCTTCTATCATTATATTTTCAGTCTCTCTCTCAATCTATCGATTTCTTCCTTATGGCTTACAAACATAAATCGATAAGCATTTATTAATGACATAATAAATGCTAGGCACTATGTCTGTTGCTGGTGATACAAAGTCAAAAATAAAATTATGTCTGCCCTGAAGGACCTCATATTCTGTTAAGATTAACATTTATATATGGATAACCAAAAATAAAAATAAATAAATATGAGGTAATATGACCTCATCCCAAAGCTCTGTGGTATGGGACTATTTCCTATTTGGTGGGAATGAAGATAGATTTGGCAAGAGGCATAGAGCTTCAATTCTCAGCAGTTTCCTTGTAGACATAAGGAAGAGGAGTGGGCAAAGTCCTGCTGATGTGTATGTTTAAAGGAAGTTCTTCCTCTACTACAATTCTCCCAGAGAATTTTATTCCTGCTGGGAAGGGCACCAAGAAGTTGGGCCTGGAGGCTGCTCTGCTTTACTCAGGGAGATGGTGTATCTGCTTAGAAGCTTATCTATATTCTCTTTTAAATATTGTTCATCTAGGCAAAATAACTTTTAATGGCTTTGTCATTTTGAGAGGACTTACAGGGGTACTGCTGAGAATTGGAACTCTCTTTCAACTCTGCCTAGTAAAGAGAACCTTATTTCCACCAATAAAAGAGAATCTCATAAAAATGGGTTTGGGGGGTGACTAGGTTATAATCATTTTGGAGGGAAGGCACTGGTAGCTTAGGGGATTGGGAAAGGATTTAGGTAAAGATGATAATTGAGCTAAATTATGAAGGAAACCAGGGATTCCAAATTCCTAGACTTCCTTCAGCCTTGAAAAAACAAACCAACACAAACAACAAAACCCTAAAACACCTCTCTTGACCTTGTCATTCCCACAAGCTATCATTTTTACATTTCCCTTTCACTGCCAAAAACCTAGGAAAAAGTTTTCTATACTTTTTGCTTCTACTTCCTTGTCTTTTAGTCACTTATCAAATCCTTTCAATCTGTGGTATCTTTCCCTGCTACTCAATTAAAACTATGCCCTAACAGGTTACAAATGAACTGACTGCTAAATCCAATGGAACATTTCTCTTTCCTCATCCCTCTTGACTTCTCTGTGACTTCTGATAACTGTGGCCCACATACTCTTTCTTTTGTGTTTTAGATATTTTGTTCTCCCAGGACTCTTCCTAGCTATATGATCACTGTGTTTCAATTTCTTTTGTTGAATTGTAATCCATGTTCTGTATTCTAAAGGCATTTAATCCACAGTGTTTTAATTCTGGGTTCTCTTCTCTTTTCTCTATCATTTTTATCTCTCAATGATTTCATCTGCTCCCATGAGTTCAATTTTCATCTTTATGTAGGTGATTCTTGTTTTTTTTAAATTTATTTCCAGTCTGGTATTGCTAATTGTCAATTGGTCATTTCTAACTGGATATCTTATAGGTAACCTCAATGAAACAAACACAAAACAAAACCTATATTTTATTTAAAACTAAGTTCAATTGAAAAAAAGAGATCAGCATATTGACTATGTCTGAAACTTTATCTTTCACTCTGTACTTTTAGCCCATCACTTCTCTGCCAAGAAGAAGGAGAACCAGCATCAGAAACTAGCAGTTTCATGGATGGAGATTAAGGGTTTTTTTTGTGGAGAGAGAGTAAAAATAACATACAACTTTTTCCTAATTCCAATTATATTTATTTTATTTGTTTTATGTAATCAAACCATTTTATCTTCTTTGATTACAATATTATTTATTTTTTTAAGATTTATACCTCTAATTATAATTGTAAAAGACATCTCCTTTCTATGTTTGGTACTTTTTATGGAATATACTATAGGACTTAATTTCTATCAGATTGCTTCAATGTTTCCAATAGTTTTAATTGAATAGGGAGATTTTATCCCAAATTGGTGCCCTTAGGTTTAAGAAAGTCTATGATAATGGTGTAACTACTTCTTATTCTTATTTGCCAAATCTTTAGAATTCATTATTTTTGCCTTCAAAGGAATTCCTTTCTAAAGCTTCTATATTTCTGTTAAGGGTAACACTATCCTTTTAGTTTTCAATGAGTTAACCTCAGAATTGTCCTGTATTCATTCCCCCTTACATCTCTTAATCAATCGATTACCAAGTTCCATTGATTCTACATCCATAATGTCACTGTCTATCAGTCCATGGATAGATTCCCCCTCATGCAAGACTGTATCAAGGGGACTTCTGGGGTGGAGCCAAGATGGTGGCATGAAGCTAACATGCTCCCAGAGCTTTTCCCTACAAAAGATAAATGAAGCCTTTACTCTGACATTCACACTACAGATCCCACCAAAAAAAAGAGAAGATTCAAAGAAGTTTTTAACTGCAGACATTGTGAAGGATCTTCAGTGAACTCTATCTCTCTAGGGGTGGGGGAAGGGAAGCAAGTCCAGAGGTGAGAGAGTGGGGAAGCAAGCAGAGGGCTTGTAGCCTAGCGCAATGCAGGTCCCAACCATTTAATAATAATAGATGTCCCAGAAGCTAGGTAGCAAGTCAGCAGGGAGGATCCCAACCGCAAACAAAGTCTGAACCCTGAGAACACTGGTGTAAAAGACAGGACTGGGTTGGGAACAAACCACTGCTAAGTCAGAACCTGGACATATAGGAGGAAACAAACCTCTGAAAAGGCAAGGCCTGGACTGCATAGCAACATCTTGGCCAACAACAAACCAGGGATCAGACCCCAGCCCCAGCAAAAAAAACAAAAAAAAAAAAAAAAAAGCTTGGATCTGTATTCCCTTTATCCCAGGAGCAGAGCTAAAACAACAAAGATGAGCAGAAAAGCTAAAAGTGAGCTCACTATAGAAAATTACTTTATAGACAATGATATGATATCTCTGGCATCTGAACCCTTTTCTCTACTCATATGGCTACCACCTTAGCTCAGGACCTTCATTCTTCTTGCTTGAACTATTTCATTATCTTCCTAACTGATCTTCTCTTTTGTATTCATCCTTTACACAACTGACAAAGGGATATTCTTAACTCATAGGTTTGACTAAATTATTTCTCTGCTGAAGAATGTTCAGTGGCCTTTACCTATAATAGGACTATAATACAGGAACAAATATAGAACTGAAAAGTTTTTTAGAAACTCTCTAGTCCAAACCCTTCTTTTTAAAGATGAACCAAGGAAAGTTGAATGACTGCCAAACTATCACATATTAGGAGAATTAAGAAAAAAGCAGGATCTCCTGACTCTCAGCTGTCACCTGTTTCTTCTCTTAATTATTGAATACTAAATTTGAAGTCAGATGATCTAGGTTTTAATTCCTCTCTTTACTACAAATGTTAACTTGGGAAAATGGATTGGTTTCCTCATTTCTTTCTTTTTTTTAAGGTTTTTGCAAGGCAATAGGGTTAAGTGACTTGCCCAAGATCACACAGGTAGGTTATTATTAAGTGTCTGAGGCTGGATTTGAACTTAGGTCCTCCAGGGCTGGTGCTTTATTCACTGCACCACCTAACTATCCCCCAGTTTCCTCATTTCTAAAATAAAGGGGAAGATTGTGAAAATATGGAGTCATATAAAGTTCCAGTGGAGTCTAGACCCCAAATACTTGCTGATTGGTTGAAAAACATCCCATTAAGCTTTAAAAAAAATAAACCAATGATAAAGAGAAACAAAGAATTTCAATTTATAAACTCTTCTATACAGACTAGTACTACACAAAAAGAATCTTGCCTAGTCCTGAGCTGAGATAAGCCAGAGCAGATGAAAGAAGTGTAAAGCAGCATTTCCCATAGGTCTTGCCTCAGAAGAAGATAGAGTTAGAAGCAGTGTTCAACCTGTTCCTTAAGACTTGAATTGTATTGTGTGAAAGGGTTAGACCAGCACCTAACCAGCTGCTATTCTACCCAGGATCCTAGAGCATATGTCTGAAAAACAATAATAGAAAAGAGCAGACAATTTCTATAGAATGTGGAACCTAGTCATAATCACTGAATTCACTATCAAGCAAGGTTGTCCATCCAAATCAGGCATACTGCAGGAAGCAATCTAACAAAAAAAACCAATCTAGAAATTAATATTGGAGATATGAATAAATAGAAAAAATCCAAATACAGTGAAGAAATACTTTGGACTGAGAGAAGACTAAGAAGTAAATTTACAAGTTTGAGGAAAGCCTCAGAAACAGTAAGTTCTGGCCCCAAGAATTATTGAATACCTAGAAAAAATGAAACAAGATGACTTAAGTAGGGAGGAAAGAATGTAAATACTTAGAACAGATGATGGAAAACCACATGTAAGAGTTGACATCTCTGAAAATTAGAATGGGTCAGATAGAAAACAATAAATCCATGAGATAATAAGAAATATTAAAATAAATTTAAAAGAATAGAAAAACCAGAAGAAAATGTGACCTATATATTATCAAAAGCAACTGACCTGGAAAACAGATCAAGGAAAGAAAAAATCTAAAATTCATCAGGAAACCTAAAAATCATGGAAAAAGAACAGCAAACAAACTTTGATACCATACTTCAAGAAATTTATCAAAAAAATAAACATACACCAAAAAACTGCCTATGTTTCCAGAGGCCAAAATGGAAAAAGAAAGCATCCAATGGTCACTTCCTGGAAGAAACCCTAAAATGAAAAGTTCTAAAATGAAGGGGTGAGAGTAAAGGATTTCTAAGGTTACTTTAAGCTCTTAATCTATTTTCATATGACCTTTTACCCCAAGAAGTCTACAAACATTCTCAATATATAGGTACTATATCACTCAAATTCAGTTTCTTTTGTGATGCATAATGTCAGAACTATTTGAAGTGAGCAATATTACATGTTTTTATGAGATGGAAAGCGGATAACATAGCCAATGGAAATCACAAAGGGAATTTAAATAGTAGGAAGATGTAATTACCAGAGCTGAAATTTGGCCTGCTAGCTAGAATCTCACACCTCAACATTTTCAAAAAGGACTCTGAGTTCCCTAATGACCACCAGTCATTTCCCTTTTTCTCAGGCTCCCATGCTGGGGAATAGATTCCACCCAGGGAGTTACTATCACAAAGGATTAGAACTCATTCCATGCTAAATAGCCCATGTTAATGACTTTTATTTTTGTGTGAATTACATAGGAAAGGGACAATTTACAAAAAAAAAAGTCAGCTATAAAAAGCAGTGACTATTGCCATTAGAGCACTGTTTTGATTTTAAAAGGTAAGTTCTAACTCACTTCCAGAATGTTTTCCTATTATCATTGCCATTTTAAGGAAATATTTAGTAGTAAGCTTTTAACTGAAGGAACTACAAAAAAAAAGAGTTAAACTCATTTGTTTGGGAAATGAAGTTGCTGAGTCAAAATGACATTTCCCCTATATAACCTGTAATAATTTTAATAACCTATTTGTATAGTACCTTTTAGTTGCAAAGCATTTAAAGTGAATAAAGGACATTTTCCTCCTCAACAGTGTCTCCATGAATGAAAAAGTATGAAGGCTTGGACAAGGTGTGAATTCTTTTTGTCTTTTATCCCAATTGCTCTACTGCTTTGTCTAGACTTTGTCCCACTGCCTTTGGTATACTTGAGATCCTTAGGTGTGATTATCTAGGTCTTAGTCCCTCTTCTGTAAAGTGAGGGATTTGGATTAAGTGATTTCTAAAGTTCCTACTGCCTTTATTATTATTATTTTTAAAAGGTTGAGTCAATGTTTATTGAAGGAATGGTATTGGATTTAGCAATTTTTTTTCTGTCAAAAGAAAACAACATTAGTGCTTCACCAGTTTTAATGCGGAATTGTTATAGAAGTTAAAAGGTGGTAACACTGACTTTTAAGACAACAGATATAAACCAGTCCATTTCTCTTACACCACAACTAAGGGATCCAGGAGAAAAACCCACTAAAAAAAGTCACATTTCATTGGCCTTCATGTCATTTTAGTTGGAAAATTATTCCTTCAGTAGTCAGTAGAAGGATGTTAGAGGTGAGTTGGTTTCATCATCCTTTGTTTTGGTAGGAGTTAAACCCAGCTGTGACCTCCCGCTCTCACTCTTCTCCTCTCCCCCCCAGGGGCTCCTTCTTGGACCACTAACATACTATGATACTATAATTGAAAGGGATATCAAGTTCACAGGGGGGGAGTTGTAGACAAAGACATAATATCCTGAGAAAAAGGCCTACGCAGAAACCCTGTTTCTTCAGGAAGTCACAGTTAAGTGCTGAATACCAGATGAATCCATCCACTAGCTGAGGAGGACTTAGAAATAGACCATTGGGAAAGAGATACCTTTGTATCTGTAGGTACCATGTGACAATCTCTAAATCCCATCTACTCACTCAATCTGAACCAAAAAGAGTTGACACAAAACAGAAGTCAAAAGAGTGGATGTTGGTGAGAGATGAGAGGGAATGGAAGTGCTATAAGCACAATCCCAGAGAAGATGATGGGTTAATATAATTGGAAAATTAGTTCACATAGGCCTACCTTGGAGTGATCTTTATTGATATTATGAGTTATATGAACTCTACAAATTCTGAAGGAAAGTGGGGTCAAACAAAAAAAAATGTATTGCTTGATGACTTGTAGAATGGGTAAGAATATTATCTTGACTCTTTATGGACTTGGGAATGAATTCTTTAAATTATTTTTCTATTGGAAGTAAATAAAACTTGTTCTGTGTCTGGCTCTGACTGGATATTTGTATGTGAGCTAAGGGTGGTTTTTGGAAAATATGAGCCATATTCTAATGTTCCTTGGTGAGATTATGAGCCTCATTATATTTTAAATTTTGATGAGAACCAAATTAAGACATCTGTGACATCAAGGACTATTTTATTTATATCTTTATATCCTCAGTGCCTCTCATGGTGGTTGGCACATAGTCAATTCTTATTAAATATTTGTGGATTGATAGATGTGAAGTCATAAAACTTATAAAAACTTGCAAAAGGAACTTACAAAAGGCCTGGTCAACACAAAAGTAAGACCCACTTTACATAATTTCCCAAGAAATAGTTCATCACAAGTTCTCAGTACTCAAAAGCCTTGGTGAAAAGAAGAGAGACCTTCCTTCCTACCTTTCTTCCCTGTTTCCTTCTGTTTTAAAAAGAAATTCAGAAATGACTGTGGAAAGATTCTAAAATGAAGAGTAGGTAAAGTGCCCATGAATTACCAAGTAAGTTCTTTTACTATTTGTGTACATGTCTCTTCTGTCTACTGGATTAGAGGCTACATGAAGACAAGATATATAGCCTTTTCAGAACTTTTGAATCCCTTGAAAAACAAAGAATAAATATTTACATATAGCAACACTTCTTAAATGTTTAATGAGAATTAAAATTGTAAAAGATCTTAGAGATCACACTTGAAAATGAGATTGTATAAAGATAAATACAGAAGATTCAAGAAAAGGTCAGAAAGCAAGAATAATGTCAGAAATGCTAAAATTCAAAATAAGCTGAAGCTGATGAGAAAAGTTAAAGATAAAAATTATATTTTTTTGGAAATCTATATTAGGGGAAAGAGAATGATCAAAGCAAATTAGGAACACTGTTCATTATGGATGAAATGAGGATAACTGGAATAAGGAGAAAGGATAACAATAAGGCAGAGCTAAAGAATTTTTATTTGCTTCTGTTTTCTTTGCCAAGAAAAATGACTTCAAGGTTTGAAAGGCCAGAACAAAAATGGGATTAGTGAAATAATATTGACAGTACTTAAAGAGATGGTAAGTGCACTTAGCCACACTTGATGAGCTCAGGTGTTCCTAGAAAACTAGTGGATGTGGTTGCTGTTGATTGCTATTGATTGATCATGGAGAGATAGTGCAGGAGTAGAGAAAAACAATATATATTAAATTTTCGAGGTTTTCAAGGAAAGAAAAATCAGTCAAGCATTAATTTGGTGTTTAATTAATATATACTTGGTCTTCTCCTAAGAGCTAGGCATACAAAGAAAGGCAAAAACATCTCTTTAAGGAATTCATTCTATCTGGGAGACAGTGTGCAGATAACTATGTATCAACAAGATATATATGGACGTTTTCAGCTCTATTTTTTTTGAGGCAACATCCTTTCAGTAAATAAGATTAGGTAAGAAATGAGACAAAAATGGCCTCTTTTACCTACTCAAAAGAAAAGATAGAAAAGAAAAGGAAGGTAGCAATTGAGGGAAGGAATTGAATAGGGTCTAGGAACTAAAGGGCAACAAGTTTGATTCCTGATGAAGTTCTTAAAAATATTATCAAAAAGATGGTTTTTAAGAAAGGAAGTTGTGACCACAAAGGAGGTGAGATCTTTGGCAGATTATCTTCCCCCCCTTTTTTTGACAGGGTCACTAAACTGATCAGCCAGGGGAATTCTGTATATAACTTAACAAAATGTGATTGCTCCTTTCTCTAATTTGTCTTCCATAATACTTCAAAATCTAAGAGGCATGTCTTACCATGCTATGCCATTACTCAAATATTTTCAATACCTCACTGTTGCCTCTAGGATAAAAACATAACATCCCATATCTAGCCTTTAACTTATTCAACAGCCTGGTTTGCAACTATCTTTTCTCATCCTCTTGCTTATTTAGACTGATCTATTAGGTAATGCCCATTCACAACATTTCTGATGGAATGCACAGGGGGCTCTCCTTGGTTTGGAATGTATTTCCTCCTTTGCCTCACAGAAATTTGAGTTTCTATGCACAGATCAGGTGGCACTCTATACATATAAGATTACATAGTCACACCAGACTTTTTCTGGTCTGGGTATTTACATATATGTAATATATCTTCAGGAAGAGGTAACTTTCAGGATAGATTCTTCTGCTTTAGCAACTAACATGGTATCTTTTACGTAACAAATAAATACTTTTGAGGGTTGAACAGAACTGAATAGAGGTTTTGATGTTTATGATACTAGATTCAACATTTTCAAAAATCATAAAGGGAAGAATTTTAGAGTTTGCAAATGAGAAAGTCATATCTACACGAGGACTTTGCTGAATTGAACAATCATATGAGTATGTGAGAAATAACCTAGAATGAAGAATTGCCAGAAAACGAGTGGCTACCATGACGCTGGCATTGGGGGAGGGGAGAAGGAAGAGAGGGACATTTTTCTCCATGTGTTTTTATTGCAACCACCAAATATCACTTCCTTTGGAGTTGACAATTGCAACAGTGACCTGGTTCTTTTGGCCAAGGGCTGCTGGAGGCAACAGATTTATCTTTATTAGAAAGTTTTCCAGGCACCTGGGCATTCCATAGGATGCTGATGATGCTGATAGTGCCTGAAAATGTATGAGGGCAAAAAGTGATAATGAGAAGGTCATATATTCTTTTATTGAGTTTCTTAGCAAGAGGAATTGTCAGTATTTTCATTTCAGGACTCCTTTAATTCTCTGGGACAGGACTTTAAAGATTGGTGCCCAGAAAACTTTGTGATTGTCAAGAACCATAGGGTAACTTAGATAATGAAATGTGAGATCAATAGCCAAATTCTCCATTTGTTTAAGGTATGCCATAATCACTCCTTAGTATCTTGCCCTGGATCACAGGTCTAAATGGGACAGTCCTTTCAGAATTCAGATGCTTTCTTACTGTGTAGAGGATGCTTTATCCTTCTTTATGGGATAGGTCCTAGAGATGCTTGAGAAGAGAGAAATCTTCCAGTATTTGACACAAAATGCTTTAGATCTCTGCTTTGTTTCCAAAGTTCTCTATTTTTCAATGCTTTTTCAAGTTATCTGATTTCATCAGGGAGAGAACTTCAATTGTCTTTTATTTTTGGTTGTTATTGCTTACTTTGATCAAATTACTTCAACACTTTGGAGGTCAATTTGGTCAGCTGTTAAATGAAGATGCTGCCCTTGATGTTCTCTGATTTTTTTCAGCTCTAATAGCCCATATTTTTTGTAACATGGGAGCCATAGTGTCTAAACATCCTTCGCTAACAATTCATCCCTTTTTTTGTTAAGCATTGGATTTTTATCAGTATAATTTTTTAAAGTAGATACTTTTAAAGTATAAACACCTCTGAGTATTTAAAAAATCCATAGTACCTTAGTGTAAAAGAATTTTGATGTCTTTAACACCTATAATCTCTCCACAGGGAAGGTTAATTATTGACTTTGTTGATTTATAACACAAATTAGAATGACTGAATCCTGAATTCTCAGATCCATAGGATTTCTGGTGGTTTGAAGTAAGGAAAATGACATTTTTATTTTTAATAGAAAATTATTGGAGTTCAACATGATATTATTAAAAAAAGATATGAAAGAGCATCCTTAATGTTGTTAGAAGAACAAAGGTTTTGAAAACAATATTCTAATATCTTAAGCTAATTGTACATATTCTATCCAGTGACTTTGTGACAGAAGCATATTTCCAAGGACAAGAGTGACTTGACAAAGTAAAATAAATGTTCTGAAGGTTTAGAAAACCACCTGAATACTGAATGTTTTACCAAGGCTAACAACATTATTGATGAGAGAATAACAAATAGCTTTTATTTGACTTTTGTAACACATCCCTCCTCAATAGCATAGGGAGAAAAAAAACCCAGGAGTTTACATATTTTTAAACATCATATTTTAAAAATAAACTTAAATTAGTCTTATTTTGCAAAGTAGGATTGTCTAAAAAAGTTTTTGTTGTTTTTCTGGGTCTCGACTTTCCTGTACTAGGCTTTTTCTGTCTAGATGCATCCTCTTTAATGCCTAGCACAACCTCCCCTTGCTGGAACTTTTTGTATTTCCTATATCAATTGAGAATTCCTTGTATGTGATATTAGAAGATTAAGCCAATAAGATGCACCAGAACAATACCCTACCTTTCCTTAGAAGGTCTGGATTTCTACCAAAACACTGATCTCTTGTATGGGCATCTTGAACCAAAGAGGAATATTGAAAGCCTGATATAAAATCTAGGGGTCAAAACCAGAGGGTATCTTTCTTTGGATCATTGAACCCCTTGGGTCTCTTATTGAGATCAGAAAATGATCAAAACAAAACCCAGACCTTTTTAATCTTGCTCCCTCAATACCAAATCCATTCTATGTGTCTAGTGACTGTGATTCATTTGTACCTGTGTCCCTTGTCCCCTCTCCATGTGTTTTTAGATCACTCCCATTAAGTTATAAACTACAGGGGTCTTTTATGATCATAGGATCTTTGCTATGGAGTTCAACCTTTTCAAGTTTTAGAGGAAATATCTGAAGTTCAGTTTAAGTGCTTTAAACAAGTTCAAATAGGAAATGAGTGTCATGAAAGGGATTTGAACTCAGTTTTTCTGTATCTGGAACCAGTGTTCCTTCTAATTTTGGGGAAAGCCCTCTATGGTAAGTTGAAATGCTGCTATTAAATACCTATTGCCTTACATATCCAATTTGCCCGCCTAATTCCTTTGTAATTTTTTCCTTTAAGTCTCAGCAATGAACACAAAATAATGGGGATACCTTTGAGATATAGGTTACCTTAAAACCATCTTTTCTGATGACTTTTCTCAACTTCTCTTAAATCTAGTGCCTTCCATCTATTTTATATTTATCATGTGCATATGTTTAGATAGATAGCTTGTTCACTTATATTTGTTTTCTTGCTATTTCCTCCATTGGATTGTAAGCTCTTTGAGGTCAGGGACTATCTTTTGCCTCTTTTTGTATCACAGTTTTTTAGCATATTGCCTGTCATATAATAGGAGCCTAATAAATGTTTATTGATTGATTAACTTTTGGGATATCAAAAACCCTAAGGAAAAATAATTGGGAAAAACTTACAGCCAAACTGCAGGAATTGCAATTTTTTCTCCTTGGGACTTTTTTTGTAAAAGTCTTTTCAAGGAACTATGGTGCCTCAGTGTGAGTTGCAGTAATGGGGTATCAGGACTGTAATGAAAATCTTGTTTTCTTTCTAAGTCACTCTGATTGTTTCTTTCTGTTTGATATTCTCCTGGAAATACATTCTTCCTTGACTGCTTTTCAAACTTAGTAAATGATAACTTTGCAAAGCTTTGTCTAAGGGATAATACAGGAGATAATAAAAATATATGTGGAACACTGGCTTCAGGGAGGGGGTGGGTAGAAATCAAGGAAAGGATGCTTATAATCTGTTTGAAAAGTCAACATTATCATCTCTCTTCTTTAGAGTCAAGGAGGAAACCCAGAGAGGTTGTATTAAGCATAGTTTTGTGGAAGAGAGTACTGGTTAGTCTTAAGAGTAAAGTGATTTGTGGTATATTCAAAATCTGGGTGCAGCAATTATATGCCACATTACCTGGGGCAAGTCAAAGAGAAACCTGAGCTTCAGTTTTCTTATCTGTAAAATGGAGGTAGCAATTTTGTGCTAGTTTCTACACAGGATTATTGTCAGGTACTTTCTAAGCCTTATTACATTATGCATGATCATCATGTCAAGAAGATATTACATAGAGACAAGAAGGACTCACCAATGGAAAAGAATATTCAAAAGGAGAGGCATCACAGTAAAATTTTAAGACCAAGGAAGACCTGTGTTTAGGTGTTATTTCAGACACACAAAAGCTATGTGATCCTGAGCAAGTCACTTAATTTTGCAGTACTCAAAAAGTTCTAAGATTATAAATTATAGATAAATTCACAATTGATGTATAAAATTTATAAAGACCAAAAATAAATCCAAAAATCTCAGTTGGTGGCAACAAGAACAGGTAGAAAACAGGGCAGCTAGGTGGCGCAGAGGATAGCGCACTGGTCCTGGATTACTATGACAAGATATGACACGTGGTAAAGATACAAAGACACAATTGAAATATCTCTTGGTCTCAAGGAGCTTATATAATATATAGGGAGACAGCATTTGTTTAGGCAAATAAATAATATGTCTAAAATGAAAATATGTAGTTATGAGTAATGCACTTATACCTAAAGAATTAGGTATACTAATAGACCAAAGGTGATATTTGAGTTGGGTTTTGAAGGAATTCAGAGATTTTTAAAAGATAGAGGTAAAGGGAGTGTATTTTAGGCTTGGAGACAGCTAGAGCAAAGGTATGAAAATAAGAAATGGAATTTCATGTTCAGAACAGTGAGTAGACCATCTTTCTTGAATTTCAGAATGCTTGTAGAAGGCTCTTACATAAGAAAAAGTCTGGGAAAGAAGTTGTGAAAATAGTTAAATGCCAAATATGAGAGTATACATTGATCATAGAGGTCATAGGTAGCCACAGGAATTATTGAATAGGAAAGAAACACAACTAGGTCAGCATGTAAGGAAAATTACTTTAGAAGAATGGTTTGAAGAGGGAGATCAAATAGAAGGTCATGGCAAGACTAGAGTAGTTATGGGACTGATAAAGAATGGTGGCTATATGAATGGAAAGGATGGGATATATTTGAGAGTTATGGATATAGAATGATAAGGTTTTGCAATTGATTGGATGTGGGATGAGAATGGTTGAGAATTTGAAGATGACAGCCAATTTTAGAACCTGGGTGACTAGAAGGATGGAGGTGCCCTCAATACCAACAACTGATAAATTTTTGAGAAGGGTGGTTTGGGATGGAAAGTTAATGTTTTTGATAAGTTCAGTTTGAGATGTCTATGGAACATCCAGATTGAAATGTCCATTAGACATTTCATAACATAAGGTTATAGTTGCAAATAGACTAAAACTGACTATGTGTTTGGGTGTATATCTTGCATAACTGTTATAATGCTTTTCTTCTTCCGTGTTATCAATCTTCCTCCTATGTCCTAAGGGGGGGAGGTTATATAGGACAAATGTTGGTCAACAATGTCTAATGATAAAGAAAGATCAAGAAGAATGAGAATGAAGAAGAAGCTATTTGATTGAGTGACTAAGAAGTCATTGATAATCTTGGAGAGAGCAGTTTCAGTTGAGTAGTGGTATGTGAGTCCAGATTGTAAGGTATAAATAAGAGAATGAGAGAAGAAGTGGGACTAGTACTTGCCAAACTATATAGCTTTTTCAACAAGTTTGCCTGAGAAAGAAGAGGGAAAGAAATAAACTGATGACTAGCTGGGATGATGGAATCTAACAAGGATTGTTTTTAAGTACAGAGGAGACTTGTGAGTGTTTGTAGGCAATATAGAGGAAATCAGTGGACAGGGGATAAGGAAGATTAAAGAGAGGTGGAATGATGATGGGAAGAATCTTTAAAAGAAGATAGTGTTCATTGGGGACTGGAGGAGTTAGTATTGACAAGGCAAAGAATTTTATGTAAAGGAATAAGTGGAGCCTGCTAATTTTACCTACCATGAATTCATTTGGATTTTGTTACTTAGCAATAATTCCACTTATCTGCATTGATCTTGATTAGCCATTGTTTTAAAGTTTTTTTTTTATTTACTGTTGTTATTAATCCAACTCCTTTTCCTATATAATTATAGAAGATGGGCTGATTTCCATTGACAGGTTCTGGGATTTCACTGTAATTAAAACTCCTGATACAGGAATATCTTCTATCAATGTAGATTAGCCCTTGATCTGTATTTTATAATCTTAGAGAATTGCCATGCATTACTGAGAGATTAAATGACTTGTCCAGGGTCTCACAGCTAGGTTGTTTCAGAGGTAGATCTATAATCTACATCTTCCTGATGTCTAAATTCATCTTCTACCCATTAAAACTATGGTGCTTCTCATCACACTTAGAACAAGTGACATAGTTCCTATTTAAAAATACTGATGGCATCTAAAGAGAACGTCCTGGGATTCTCTCTTCAATTTTTCAAGATAATTTAGTGTCTCTTCTAGTCACATATATCAGGAAGTTTCCAATAATTAGAGAGTGATTGAAGATGAAAATAGAGAGAAATATAAAAAGGGAGACAAGATTCCAGAGGGGACGGTAGAAAGAATGAGATTAAAGAAAAAAAATAGAAGGATTGTTCTTTTTAAAATGAATCATCTTTTTCAGAATCTGGAGAAAAAAGAGAAGGCATTAAGTAGAATAGAATACATTAAGTAGAATGAATTTTTATAATAGCTTCAATTTGTGCCAGTCAGATATACAACCAACAAACTGGAATGGGATGCATGGGATCAATGACTTATAGGACTGTGTATTTAAAATTTGAAAGAAATATCAGAAAATTGAAAAATTAGTTAATTTGATTTTATCCACAACAAATTCTTGGTATATCACTTCCTTTGGGCCCTTACTGTCTTGTGACAATTATATTTTACTCTTTATTATTTGTTATATTATTATTTGTAGCCATTGATCCAATTATTTTCTCTTTTCCTCTGTTCATTACTTGTATCATCTCCTCTCCAAGAACAAGAGATGACCTACTTGCATATCACCTGCATTCTCAAATCCATTCCCCATTGTGTCCTTTAGGACCTTGCTCCTGTAATCACCTCACTCTATCAAGTAATTTCAATAATTTGCTCTACCAGTCATCTTCCTATGTGGTTAAAATATCTGTTTAGAGTAGGTATCCCTAGCTCTAAAAATAGCCCCCTTCTTAAAAACAAAATTAATAGACACTACCTATCTTCAATTTATTTTCTTCTATTTCTCCTCTACTTCATTTCTTTATATCTTGCTTCAGAATTTGCTTCTCTATTGAAACTGCTCTCTCAAATCATAGCAATGATAACATCTGAATAATGATTTCTCTCAGTTCTCATCCTCTTTAACCTATTAAAACTTTTGATATTACTCAATACTACTCTCCTCTCAATAGTTTTCTCACATTGACTTCCATGTTTCTATCTTTTTCTTATCTTCATTCTATCTGGATGAATATTTCTCTTTTAGTTTTCTTTGAAACATCTATCTCCTAGTCTAACCTTAGATATCCTCTAAGATTTTGTCCTGGATCCTCTTCTTTTTATACATTTTTCCCAATGGTTATCTTATCAAATTCCAAGTGTTCAATTATCGTTTCCCTGAAGATGACTTTATAATCTAATATATCATTAGTAATAATATTTGTCCTGAATGTCAGTCCAACATTGCCTTCTGGATTTCTCCACTTGGATATTTCATTGTCATTTCAAACTCAAACACTTCCAAAATAGAAGTCTAATTCCATTCCTCCTCCAAACTTCCCTATTTTTTTGGTTTTGAGGACACCAATATATTTTTTTGGATCATCACGTTTGCAATCTTGGAGTCATCCTCAGCTCCTCATATTTCAACCTGTCACCAAATTCTGTTAATTCTATAAATCAAATATCTCTTGATTCTATTGCCTTTGCTTTCTTTACATTGCCACCACCCTAACTCAGGTCCCTATCACTTCTTGGCCTGACTATTTAAATAACTGTTGTCTCTGCTCTTATTCTCTTATGTCTTCAAATTTCTCTATCTATGAAAAAAGGGTAAAAACATCACTTGTACACAAATATTTATAGCAGCCCTGTTTGTGGTGGCAAGAACTTGGAAATTAAGTGAACATCCTTAATTTGGGGAATGGTTTAACAAAATGTGGTATATGTATGTCATGGAACACTATTGTTCTATTAGAAACCAGGAAGGATGGGAATTCAGGGAAGCCTGGAAAGATTTGCATGAACTGATGCTGAGCAAGATGAGCAGAATCAGAAAAACATTGTACACCCTAACAGCAACATGGGGGTGATGATCAACCTTAATGGACTTGCTCATCCCTTCAGTGCAACAACCAGAGGAAATTTTGGGCTATCTGCAATGGAGAATACCATCTATATTCAGAGAAAGAATTATGGACTTTGAACAAAGACCAAAGACTATTACTGACAAATTAGGAAAAAAAGTGTTATATTATTATGTAATTTTACTATCTCATATTTCATTTTTCTTCCTTAAGGATATGATTTCTCTCTCATCACATTCAACTGAGATCAATGCATACCATGGAACCAATTTAAACACTAACAGAATGCCTTCTGTGGGGGGTGGGGAGAGGGAAGCAAGAATGAGGGGAAAATTGTAAAACTCAAAACAAGTAAAATCTTTCTTTAAAAAAAGAAAATTAAATTAAGAAATAAAATTTCTCTATCTAGGTACCAAAAGAATCCATTTTAAAGATCAGGTTTGACTATCACTTCCCCCTGCAAAAACTCTTCAGTGGTTCATTATCTTTTGGGTTAAAGACAAACTATAGCAGGACACTTAAAGTCTTTCCCAATTTAGTTACATCTTTTTTTCCAGTCTCAGCTTCCATTATTCCTGTTTATGTGCTTTTATGTTACAACCAAATTGAAGCATTAACTATTCCCCCCATCTAACATTACACTGTAATCTGATAATTCTTTGACTACCTTCCAATTCCCTCTCCTGTAGCTCTTCCTTATTCTTATCTTTCCTCCCTCTCTGTCAAATTTTGCCAAGTTCCTATCCATCCTTTAAAGCCAGACTGAAATGCAACCTTTAGCATGTAACTGGTTTAGCACCTTTGTCATCCCCTAGAGAGTAAGACCCTCCTTTTAAAGACCTCACTAATGGATTTTGTTTAGTAACTCATTAGGACACATTTTTGGGGAGGGTATTCAATAAATAATTTTTTTTGGTATGGAAAACCCCTTCTATCAAAGCAGATTGGCACTTAGAAAAGTGTTTGATATATATAGTAGGGGCTTAATAAATGTTTGATGCAAGACTTTTGTGCAATTTATAGTCTTGCAAGCTTTTCTGGAACACTGTGAGGTTAAGTGACTTATTCAAAGACATTTAGCCAGCAAGTATCAGTGATAGCACTTGAACCCATCTTCTTCCAAAGCTGACTATAATAATGAATTACTTTAATGTACTTATTTATATGGAGACCCTTCTAATGTTAGGCGTACCCTAAGCATGCTAAACATGCTAGTTCTCACTCATCTTATTCTCTTGGACCCTGCTTTATTCTCATATAGACATTGAGGTTGCTGGTTTCTAAGTCTATCTTCTAGAGTCAGCTGAAATTACATTAAAGACTTCTTCTATTTGACAAATGCAATTATGTCTTTAATGTCCTTGGAATGGGACACTAAAAACTTGGTCTCTTCATCTTTCCCTAGAATGAGTACTTCTGCTGACATTTTAGTCATGTCAAAAGTGAAATCAATTTTTTTTATATTCCTGAGGTAAGAACATGGTTTGAAAAGGAAGGGAAAATGACTGCTTATATGTCAAAGCAATGGAAAGGAAATTGAACAAGTTGCTGTCATTGCAGTGATGGGGCAGAGAGAGCCACAATTTGGTTTAGACTGATTAAATAAATGTGAATGGTTTGTACTGGGAACACCTATGCTTATCATGGATTTATACCTGTTTTGGTTATCTTTGCATTGGCCACAGGGTACACAATGATGCCTTTGGTTGAATTAAAAAAGTTTGCATTTTTTAGTCTTGAAGTTTCAGTTTATAAATTCCCTAGTGATACTCTAGTTTTGTTGGTTTAAGTACCACACTCAAATCGTGAGTCCTATAATTTGACCCCTGTCAATTCAGAAGAATAATTGACAATTACTCCTGTATACTTCAAATTAGTAATGATGAAATATTTAACTTTTGCTAATAATGTATAAAAACATTTTGATTAATTTTTACATTGGAAAAAACACACTAAATTTGAAATCAGAGATTTTTGTTATTCCATCATTTTCAGTTGTTTCAGACTCTTTGTGACCTCCATTTGGACTTTTCTTGGCAAAGAATCTGGAGTTTTTTAATCTCCTTTTCCCACTTATTAACAGATTTGTAACTGAGGCAAATAGCATTAATGAAATTGCCCAGGTTATACAGCTTGTAAATGTCTAAGACCATATTGGACCTTAAGATGAGTATTCCTGATTCCAGGCTTGGGACTCTGTACACTGTGCCCAGTTCACACATACTTATTCCTGAAACTGAAGGTTGCCAGAAGCAATGATGACCAAGAAATCCAACGAAAATCTACTTTATATGTCTTCTGAACTCCACAAAACCATTAACCAGTCTCCCTACCCCTTCATACCAAAGCCATTGTCAGTGCAGAATAGCTTCCCAGCAGAAACAGAGATTAATAGGGTCTCCTGAAGCCTATGTTTAGAGACAAAAAGAGTTAAGGCTTCCAAGAAAAAGTCTCAGTGTGGTCAGAAAATTCCAGGATGCAAACAAGTTATATCATATGATTATGATGGAAAACTATTGAGCTATAAGAAATGATGAAAGGAATGGCTTCAGAAAAACCCAAGAAAATCTATTTGAGCTGAGGTAAACTGAAGTGAGCAGAACCAGGAGATCATTTTATATAGTAATAGCAATGTTGCAATGATGCTCAACTGTGAAAGACTTAGCTATTATGAACAATACAATGATCCAAAACAATTCTGGACTTATGATGAAAAATATATACCTCCAGAAAAATAACTAGTGAACTCTGAATGAAAATTGAAGTATAATTATTCACTTTCTTGTTCTTGATTTTTTGATGACATGAATAATATAGAAGTATGTTTTATTTGATTTCTCTTGTAAAAATGATATAATATTGCTTACCTTCTCAGTGAGTAGGGGTGTGACTGGGGATTGGAAGATAATTTATAACTCAAAATAAAAAAAATTTCTAAAAGCAAATAAATAATAAAAGGAAATAAAAAGAAAACCCTAAAGTGAGCATCTTAAAAAGTCCCTTGTATTTTGGAAACAGAAATGGGATGTATCCCACAGTAGTATAAACCAGTCAGGTTATGGTCATAGGAAATGGAGACCAGGTCAAAATCAAAGTGGCCTAGTGAGACCAGGGAGAATCCACCACCCTTACAAACAATGTAATAGAGAGCAGAAACTAGTTCTGCCCCCAAACCCTAATTCAAGAACAAAGTTTGGGAGATGAATAAAGCAAAGACAAATGCATCCAAAACAAACTTCAGTAAGAAATTCAAAGCAAAAAAATCCACAAGAACCATATTATTACTTATATGAGAGATGTCAAAAAATGAGATAAAGCTCTTGAATGAGGAATTTAATGAGAATAAGAAGCTCAGAAAATAAAATGGCAAATTTTACTCAAGAAATGAAGTCTCTGAAAATTAGAATAGACCAATGGGAGAGCAAGGAATATTAGAAAAAAAATCCAAAGGATTGAATAAATAGGAAATATAAGCCATCATATAAAAAGTAATTGAACTGGAAAATGGTTCAAGGAAGAGTAATTTAAAAATCATTGCATTTCCTGAAAACCATGATAAAAAAATAGAAAAAAAACTTAGGCAATTTATTTCAAGAAATCACAAACAAAAACTGCTAGAGATATTAGTATCAGAGGGCAAAAGAAAAATAGAAAGCTTCTACTAATCACCTTTTGAAAAAAAAACTGCTAAAGTCCCAAGGAATGTCATAACCAAAAGCCAGAACTCCCATATCAAAAACAAAAAACAACAGCAAAAACAAGCAATACTGCAAGCATCAATAACTGAAACTTTAAGCCAGTAGAGATTTTGAATGCAAAAGATAGATTAACTTACTCTGCAAAGCTGAGTATAATTGCATGGAGGAAAAAAATGAACTCTTAACAGAAGAGGATTTTCAGGTATTCTTGTGAAAAGGCAAGAGTAAGAAAGCACTTGTTGCAATCCCCAAAGAGCAATTCATTTGAGCAACTGAAAGGAGGTATATAATGATTAGAGGGGAAAAAAATCCCTCAGAACTTAGTATCTTCAAAGAATATAGAGTGAATTAAGGATGATGAAGCAAAAAAGAAAAACAAAACAATGCTTTGCTGGTGTATGGTCACTGTTCTGAGGGTTTTAAGAGGAGAAAGAGAAAGGTCCAGGGTAAAAGGGAGAATATAATTGTGTAGAAAGGAGAACATGTTATTTCTCATAACTGGATTGTGAAAATATACATATAGACTAGTGGGATGGCAAACACCAGATGGATCTTACTCATCTGACATGAATAGAGCCAAACACACATTCCTTCTTTGGTAGAGAAACTACATCAAGCTTTTCCTAAATTGAAAGTCCACAATTATGATTTCACTTTGGCTGCTAAAAAAAAAGACCTAATTTTAGTCCCATAAACCACTTTACCTGGGGCTCAGGCCACAGTCCTGCAGGTTGCTAAGCCTAACTGAAAAACCCTTTCCTAACTTGACCCTGACTTCTTCTCCTTGTTTAGTTGAAACATTGCTGTAGCAACCAACAATTTATATATCTTCTTCTTAATTTCCAAACTTGCAGAATCCATATCAGCTGTTGGTATGACCATCTCTGAGCTTTCTGCCTTTCTAAGGTAGGACAAAATCAGATTATATTTGGAGCTGCATCTCTCAGGAACCCATATAGTCAAACTCTGAATTCTTCTCTCCTCTTGCATGCATCAGTCTCAAGCAATTTCCATAGGATAAAAGTAAAACTCTTCAATATATTTACAGAATGCAAATTTATATGAATAAATACTGAAACTGAAAAAAAAAAGACTGATGACATACTGTTATGGTTGCTCTTTCTTATGGAAGTTCAATTGATGTAACTGCCAAAATAAAAGAAAACTCATACAAAGCTATCTGATTGGAAGTTTACTTTTAAGGAGATTGGTATATGAGGTAACTAGGTGGTACAGTGGGTAGAGTGCTGAGATTAAGAAGACTCATCTTCCTGAATTCAAATCTGGTCTCAGATACTCACTAGCCACATAATCCTGGACAAGTCTCTTAATCCTGTTTACCTCAGTTCAGTCATCTGTAAAATGAGCTGGAGAAGGAAATGGAAAACCCTTCCTGTGTTTTATTCCAAGAAAACACCAAAATGCAAACATGAAGAGTCTGAAATAATTGAACAAGAACTGGTACTTGGATGTTGGACATAATTCATTTTGAAAGAAGAGACAATACTCCTGAAAGGAGAAAAATGAAGAGAGAGATCAAGAGCCATGTGGGGAAAGAAAACAAGTAATGGTTCTAGAACTCTGAATTGGTGAATATAGAAAATCCAACTGGACTTTCTATATGGAGATAGTTGTTGATACAGTCATGCCAAGTCAATGGCTATAAATTGAGTAAAAGAGAACCCCCTCCCTAGAATCAAATAGAAAAGCCTCCTTTTGACTTCCAAAACACTTAATAGCCTGGAATTTTCTTACTTTACTATTCTTCTTCACCCAGTACCCCACTTCACATACCTTGCAAACCAGTGACACTGACCTCCATATTGACCAGGTCTGTACATGGCATTCCATCTTCCAACTCCAAGAGTTTTCACTCATTTCTCTCCCCTGTCTGGAAAACTTTTCCTCACCTCCATCTCCTAGTTTTCCTGATTTCTTTCTAGTCCCAGCTAGAGATCCATCTCCCTCCACAAGTCTTTTCCAGCATTCCTTACTCTTAGTAGTTCCTTCCATCTGACATTACCTCAAATTTATCCTGAATATGATATGAATATTTTTGTATATAGTTTTTGCATGTTGTTATCCCTTCATTAGGTTGTGAGCTACTTGTGAGCAGGGAATTTTTTTTTTGCTTTTTGAAAAAATGCCCTTAGCCTTCTACAGCATTTGGCACATAATATATGATTAATAAATGCTGGTCAACTGACTGACCGAATGACTATGCTGCGGTATAAATTAGTGGCAATGCAGTTTTGGGAACTAGTTTTAGAGGATGTTTTTAACGTTTATTCATTTCTTTTTCTGTTCAAATAAGATGCTGTTGCTGAGTTATCCTACAGTTTGTTTACTTTGTTGCTGTTAGTGTGGTAATAAACAAATATTTGAATACAAGGTGATATTAGTGTTCCTCAATTTTCCACTCAGTAGAAGCTCAAGTCATGATTGAGGTATATTTATTTCCCAAGCTCAATGTGGTCTTGGGGAATTTCCAGAATGGAATGGCAGACACACACTGAAAAGAAATAAAAGGGAAGTATCTATACAACTGTGGTCCAAAGTCCTCATTAATTTTTGTCTGGATCATTGCAGCAATCCTCCATATTATTCTCTCTATTTCCAGGCTTTTTTGCCTCAAAGTCATCATCTACATAGCTGACAAATTGGTATAAAGAAAGCGTTAGTCTAGACATATGACATAATGAACTTCAGTGACTCCTCATTGTCTTTAGGATAAAATGCAAACTCCATTATTTGATTTATAAAACACTTCACATTTTGGCTCCTTTTTACTAGGCTGAGATTAATCCAGATTTATCTCAAATATATCTCTTTTTTGTATATAGTTATTTCCTCTTCATTTGAAGGTGAGCTCCTTGTCAGCAGAATTTATTTTTTACCATTCTTCATGTCACATTACTACCCCCAAGCACTGTCTTCAAGCCAAACTGGACTATTTGCTGTCTTCTCTATAGCATTCCATCTCTTGTCTCTGGGTCTTGGTTTGGAAGCCTTTCTTGGTTCCCTAGATAATGCCCCTCAAAATTATTTTCTGTTTATTTAATATATAGTTAATATTTACTTCTCTAATGGAATGTATTGATTGAATTCTTTGCCCCTTCAGGGCAGATTGGCTTTTTTTTTGTCTTTGTAGCCACAGTATCTAGAACAGAGCTTACCACATAGTAGCAGCAAACTCAAATGAACTGGAACTGGAGTAATAGCCAGATCATATGAGTTTCTTCAGAGCAGAATTTATTCCAACTGAAATCAGTGAAAGGCTATGCAAGCTGTGAGTCAGGGATTCCAAATAGCTGAACAGGGGAAAGGACCTACACAATATGACTTTCAACTTTCCTTAACGTGTAGAGTTTATGATACTCTCAACCTAATTAGTACTTTCCCCTCTTCTGAAAGGGCCTCTGCTGTGGAGGAATTGGAAGACTTCCAGAAAGTGGTTCAAGTTCCTACCATGCTACTTTCTAATCATATGACCTTGGGCAATTCCCTTCCCTGGGACTCATTTTCCCATTCTTTTATAAGTGAAGGTATTAAACCTAAATGGTTATGTTTCCTTTCAGCTCAAATAATTATTCTTTTCTTCTTTTAATCTACAAAAAACGATTTAAGTTGTCCATCTTCATAGTTCCAAACAAGATGCTAATGATAATATGTGCTCTGACCCTGGGTTGGCACCCAACCCTCCTCGAAATGGGTGGGCGGATGGCCATTTTACCAGATGGACCCTCAACAAGGAACTTGCATATATGAATAGTGAGGGCAGGATTCCAAGTCAGGGACCTTGAAACAGCATCACCTGCTGAGATCCAATGCTCAAGGAACATGTCCCATATTATTGCAGTATGTGGTTGAATTAGCATGGTTGGATTAACCTGGGAAATCAAAATAGCTTTCACAGCCAAGAGCTGGCAGGGGAGTAGGTTTCATATTTCTCTTGGCCAAATAGCATGTTTGTGTGGAAAGGAAAAGAGTAAGAGAATAAATCTATTGCCTCAGATTTAGAGTGTGATGGGACTTTTGAGATCATCTGGTCCAACTTGCTCATTTTATTAAAAAAAGGAAACTGAGGCCCAGAGAGGAGAAATGAGTAAAGACTCCTTGACTTTCCAGTGGTCCCTAATGAATGACTCTGGATAAAAAGCAGAGAAAGAGCCAGTATGTCTTTGTAAACATAGATAACTAAGAAAATAACACAAATGGAACATGCAAAAAAAGTTTTTAGTCATTTTATCTAGAGATTTCCACCCCAATCATGTTTTTTCCCCTGGAATTTATTGATGCATTTTATTTCAATACAACAGGTGCTTTTCAATAAACACCTTCTAAAACCCCTCTCTGGAAAGTACATTCTGTGAAACCAGTTACGTAAATAAGCACCTATAGTATTATTGTGATTAATGTCACTTGTCACTTTTATTTTTGTAGTTTATGATTGCTAATCGAAAGAATGTGTGTTTCCTTTAAGTAGGAGGGTGCCAACATTTTTGTGTTGAATATGAGATATGACCTTTTAAATGTAGGCTTGTTTACAGTGCTTTAGTGATTGTATATATTGGTCTTTTGACTCTGATATCTTCACTATACATTAGTGCATACAAGTCACCTCATGTTTCTGTAACCTGTCCATATTTACAATCTTTATGGTACAATTATAATTTATCACATCTTTATACCAGATATGATGGAACCAACATTTAATTTTTATAGGTTGAAATGATTTCCTTATCCGAAGGCAAAGTTACCATTCTTGGGATTTGGTTGGTCCAGAAGATGAGAGGAATAAAAAGTCCAATCTAAGGAGAATAAGTGTAACTGAGGTCTGGACCATTGTGGAACAATCTTTGATCTATCTTCGCTACTTTGACAAAGAAAAATGGGAATAATCATATTTTTATAATGTTAGTCATTTTGTTTTTATTATATGTAGTTATTTTTATTATTTTTATCTGCTTAAGGGTTCCATTATATTTCAGCCTCAAGTCAGAATCATTGGATTATCCTGAGTCAAGCCAGGTCTAGAACACCATAATGTATTGAGGTATTTCCTAAAAATTGATCATATATTTTCCCCCATATTTTTATTATTATCAATAACAACTCTATGCATTTTTCATGCATAAAGGATATTTTCAGTTAGATGAGGCTTTAGATAGAATTCTGGGCCTGGTATCAGGAAAATGTACATTCAAAACCAGCTTTGTGGGCAAGTCATCTTGTTTCTCTCCCTACCTACCAGGATTATTGTCAGAATCAAATGAGATAATATTTGGAAAGTGCTTAGCACAGTGCCTGGTACATAGAAGTCATTTAGTAAATGCTTGTGGTTTTTATTTTTCCCCTCCCTTTCATCTTCCCTTCTTCCCTTCCTCCTTCCCTCCCTCCCTCCTTTCCTTCCTTCCTCCCCTCTTTCCTCACTCTTTCTTTCCTTCCTCCCTCCTTTCCACCCTTCCTTTCTCTCTTCCTCTCTTCTTTTCCTCTTCCTTCCTTCTTTCCCCTCCTCTCTTTCTCCCTCCCTGCCTCTCTTTCTTCCTCCTTTACCCCTTCTTTCTTCCCTTCCTCCCTCACTCCTCCCTTCTTCCCTACTAACCTCCCTTTTCCTCTTCCTCCCTCCTTCCCTCCTTTTCTTACCTTTTTCCCTTTCCTCCTCCTTTCCACCCTCCTTCCCTCCTTTCTTTCTTCCTTCCCTTCCTCCCTCCTTCCATTCTTCCCTTCCTTCCTTCTTTTCCTCTCTCCCACTTTCCTTCTTTCCTTCCCTCCTTCCCTCCCTTCTTACTTCCTTTTTCCTTCCCTCCTTTTTTCCTTCCTTCCTTCCTTGCTTCCTTCCTTCTTCCTTCCTTCTTTTCCTTGTTGTTCATAATCTCCTTAAGGTATAAACTCAATGATGCCCACTTATAATCTTTCTAAGCAAGCACTGTTTGCTAAAAGGATCTAGCTAAACTTATTAATGCAAGGAAGAAGCTGTCAGTCTCATGAATATGTTGCAGACAGACGGCAAGCTCCCAGTAGACTGTATTTTATTTATCTTTGAATCCCCTGAAGAACAAAGTTCAGCTCAATAAATGCTTGTAGAATGAATCTGATATCTTTGCTAATATAATAAATTCAGGTACTCAATAAACATCTGTTTAAATGGATATTTTTCCCTGGATTTACTTAATTTTTTAGAAAGTTAATGATAGTATTTTCAGGTCATTCATATGCTTATTTTTATTAAAAAAACAAAATTAGAATAATAGATTTAGAGTTGGAAAAGAGCAAGATATCAACTGATATAACCTGCTCCTCAAATAGATAACATTTACTTCTATAATGTTTGCAAAGCACTTTGTATAAATTATTTTATTTTATTCTTAGAAGAGCCTTATGAGGTACATACCTTCATGAACCTCTTCTCCCTTACTTTTCTTTCAAGAGAGACTAGGCTTGCTATTCTTCTCTGGTAACTCTGTAGCTCCTTCCTCCACTTTACTGATATAGTTTTTCTTACCTCTCCCCTCGATCTTGACTTCATGGGGGAACCCTAGAAAAATGTTTTTAAATTTTTTGTACTGTCTAGAGTAAATAGAGTCTACCAAATACAATGATCAGTGAGGATAAGTTTTATCTTTCCATTTCATCAATATGAGTTTTAGAACTTGATGCTAATTTTAATTTTTTTGTTTACTTAGGGTCTATTTAAAATACATTCATATATGTATACTTGTATATATATATATATATATATATATATTGATTTATATTGTTTATGACTGGTTAGGGTTGATTCAAACATTCTATCAAAAAGATTACTACGGGACAACTAGAAGTACAAAGATAATAGTGAAACAATCTCCATTTTCAAGGCACTTAAATTCTATTAGACTCTTCTGATTCTTTGAAAACGGTGAATTTTGAATATTAAATTCATCTTAACATAAAGGTTTTCCTGAATACCTAATTCTAGAGACCCAATTTTGGAAAACCTAGATTAAATACAGTATGAATGGATTCAAAGTAGTAATTAAATGTCTATATACCACATACTTCTATTTAATCACAAGAACTTTCTGAAGCTCATGTTCAAAGTATATTTCACTGAATTTCTCATCATTTTTGGTTGAGTTATACTGTTTCTGCTATTCCCTGAAAAATGCTCACCTTCAATAACCTGTATTAGTGCAGAATATCTATGTAGTCCTGAAAGGATTAGGCCTGGACTAAAATGCAATCCTGATGACAGACAAGACTCCACTGCAAATGAAAAATAGTCCTTACTCTTCTCTAGCTTAAGATGCTTAGTCTCTTATCATAGATGCACCCAACAATGTAGGGTGAGGAAGAATCTGACAAACCACTATAAAAGAAAGGAGCCTAGCTTGTGATGAATAAAGTCTGTACTTGAATCTTTATTTTTATCATTATTATACTTTGGGCAAGTCATTTTCTATCTGTGGACTTTTCCTAATTTATAAGATGAGAGAGTTGTGTGGTGATCTCTAAGATCCTTTCTAACTCTCAAATATATGATCTTTTCACATATATCTTTATGAATTATTTTCCATATAATTTGAAAATGCCAATCTCAAGTTTGGTACAGTGGAATTAATATGGATTTTGATACCAAAGGATCTGGGTTCAAATTAAACCTTGCTGTTTATTACCTTTGTGACTTATATAGCACACAGCGCCTCTTTGGTAATTTCCTCATTGGTAAAAATGGGGGAGTTGTATTTAATGAAATAAAAGACCTTTGCAACTCTAAATATATTATACTTGGTTTTCCAAATATATCTCTCCCTTTTCTACAGTTCAGATTTTTATCTCATTAAAAACTAACCACCCACAGATCTCCTAAAAAATCTTTTTTTTTCAAAAAAGTTATGAACCTCAAACATCCTAAGATATTTTCTTCATAACATATAATCATCAAGAGATGTCTAACATACCCATTTTGTCACATTTAAAAAATCTATTAAACATCACTGTGTGACCATTGCCCTAAGAATATAAAGAAATAGAGGTGAAAATGGAGAAAGGACAAAAGGGTCCCTCCTTCTCACCTGAAACTCTTCAAGGGATTTCTCTTCCTACTTGAAAACCATGTATCACTTTATTTCAGCCTCACCTCTTGCCATATTTCACTTTTTATCCTAGTTTACTGTATGCATATTTGACTATTCCTATTATGTGGTAAATTCCTTAATGGTAGGGATTATATAATCTTTCAACTTTGGATCCCAAGAACCTGATACAATTCTTTGCACATAATAAATACTTTAAAAAGCTTAATAAGTATCACTTAATAATGCCTAATGCATAATGAAATGGAAGATAACCTTTGCTCTTATGAGTTTGGAATTGAATTAGGGAGATGAGATGTTTATACCAATATCAACAAAAACAAATTCTACACAATATATGATCAATTATTATGGGGTATGTATAAACCATAAAGTATAGGAATTAAATGAAGAGAAAGATCTTTGTAGCTAGAGTAGCCATGAAGAACTTCATAGAAGAGATGAATCTTGAGAAAATGTAGGAGGGTATTAGAGAAAATAGGCAGTCTTTACAGGTATAGGGAACAGAACAGTAATAAGTTTATAATTCTTCCATGTTTATATTAATAGAATATTAAAAAAATTATAGGGGGAAGAGAGACCTTAGAGATCCTCCAATCCAACCATCTCAAGTTACAGGTGAGGAAAGTGAAACTTAGAGGTATGATTTCACATGGTTTTTAGATTTGATTAACATCTCTATGAAGATGACTGTTATACACACATAGACACAAACACACACACATAGACACACCACATACACACACACACACACACACACACACACCAAATGTATGTATTCAGCCCAAAATCTTTCTTGTGAAATTTGATCCTTAACTTACAACACACTGTTGTATTGCTCTACCCGGATATCTCATTGATATCTCAAACTCAACAAGTTCAAAAGAAAACACAGTATTTTCTCTACTAATCCTGCCCTTCCTTCAAACTTCCCTAATTCCATTGAGGACATTGCTATGTTTCCAGGTACCTAATTTTATGATCTTGAATTTATCATTAATTTATCCTTCTTTCTCATTGTTTCACTCCCTGATCTTTGTCATCTCCCAACCAGGTGAAACATCCTATAAAATCCAATCCATTGCCAATTATCATTTCTTTTTCTGAATATACTCTTCTCTATACTCACATAACCACCACCCTGGATCATGTCTTCATTAATTTTCACCTGAACTAATGACAACTCTGTCCTGGTTCTCCTTCTACTTATCTTACCTCTCCTTTGCCTCCTTTGAGGGATCTTCAGCTAAAGGATAGTTGCTAATTGTAGCTATCTCCAAAGGCTCAGTGCTGGTTCCTCTTGCCCCTCTATACAACTTCTCTTGACGATCTTATAGGCTTCTATGGTTTCCCAGGTCATCTCTATAAAGATTACATCAATATCCTTATCTAGCCTGAATCTCTCTCCTGATCTACAATTTTGCATTTTTAACTGTCTAAAAGACACCTTGAACTAAATGTCTCATAGATTTTTAAACTCATCATATCTAAAACTGAACTCATTATCTTTCCTCACCAAGTGTTTCCCCACTTTCTAACTTCTGTATTACTTTGAAGAGTTCTCTCACCTCTACACCTTGTTATTCAGGTTTGAAATCTAGGTGTCATATTCAACTTCCTTCATATTTGATCAATTGTTAATTCCTGTTGATTTTACTTTTATAATACCTCTTTTATATTTATACAAATATCTCCTTCCATCCTCTAATATTGCAACCACTCTGGTGCAGACTCACATTATTTCACACTTGGACTACTGCAGTAGACTCATGATTGATCTCTCCTTGCTCTAATATAGCTTCCCCTCAGCAGTCAAACAAACTTCTTAAAGCACAAGTCTGATTATAGCATACCCTTATTTAACCAACTGCATTGTCTTTATATTACTCCTAAGATCAAATATAAAATCATATGTTTGACTTTGAAGGTCCTGCATAACCTGCCTCCTCCCTACCTTTCCAGTCTTCTTAAACGCACATACTCAACATCCTTTAACTTTTAATTTGCTAATGATTCTTCTTTTCTGGGGACCTTTGCTTGACATTTTTATTTCAACAAGAGAACATTTCAATAATCTAATTCTCCAAATCCACTGAAGATGTGCTAATGACCACTCACACTTCCATTTTCAATATAATGAAGGGAATGAATGTCTAATAGGTTGTACAAAATAGCTTGGCACAGAAATGAGTCTGTGGTCCCTAGAATCTACTGGCTGCAGAGAAACAAAGAAGATTAATGACATTCCAAAGGATAGAGAAATTTCCTCCTGTTAAGACTGTCAATGGAAGAAAGAGGATATTTACCACCTGCAAATCACCATCCAGGTGAGCACCATCAAGCCTATGATCATGATGGCACCCAAAATGATGGATACTAATGATCCTCTGGGGAGTCTTCCAGAATCTAAAATGTAAAAACAAAGGAGAGGGTTTTGGTGAAGGAGTCTCTTAACATTTGTTTGTCAAAACTGTTAATAGTAACCATCACACTATTTTCTCTACTAATTCTGCCCTTCCTCCAAACTTCCCTAATTCCATTGAGGGCATTGCTATGTTTTCAGGTACCTAATTTTATGATCTTGAATTTATCATTGATTTATCCTTCTTTCTCATTGCTTCACAAAAATTTAACTTATTTTTTATTTGATACTTATTTTGTTCAGGGTGTTGGGGGCAGAGAGAGGCAAGAAAAAAAGGCAACTTTCTTAATCTTATAGGACTTAGTCTAGTAATAACTGACTAAATATAGCACTATAAACTTTGCAAAATATTTTACAAATGTATCATTTCATTTAAACCTCACAATAACCCTATAAGGTAAATAACACACATATTATCATCCTCACTTTATACTTTTAAATATTTTACAAATGAGTTATAGAGGCTCAGAGAGGTTATAGCCTAGAGTTATACCACAAACAAGTGGTAAATGTGGAATTTGAAATCAAGTGTTCCTTACTTCAAGTTTATCCTGCTACTCATTTTACTATTCTATCTTTATTTTCACTAGGAGTTGCATGGAAGCACAATCTTATAATACATATTTGGATATGAAAGTAAAATTATAAATTTAAAACTGAAGGAATTTAGAAATAAATAAAACAGAATGATTAATTATTATAGACTTTTAGAAGAGGGAAGCATCATTTCTGACTGGAAAAATCATGGAAAACTTCCTGAGTGATACAGCCTTTGAATTTCATTTTGAAGGATGGATAGAAATTGTAGGTGCGATTTTGGGAGATTTAGGGCTGGAGTAGGGAGGGCATTCCAGGTAGAAGACATTATGTCAATAAAGGTAATGAATCAAAATTCAAAACAAGTTCTAGGCATAGCAAGTAGTCTTGTTTGACAGGAGTGGATTTCTCCCCTTCAGCATTTTCTTTTGTAGCATATATCTTCAAACCTAGTTTCTGCATTGGAGCTTTGTTCTTGGATCAGATTCTGTTCCCTCTAATACACTTGGGTGGTGTGGGCAGTCATTAATTTGCTAAGATTATAGGACTTCTGAATGAATTCCTGGGTTTTAATTCAGTCTGGTGACTTGTTTTTTGGCTATGACCCCTTTCTAGTCTTCTTGTACTGTCCTGAGTCCAGAGCTGGCTCCATTCTTTTTTGTGAGCATGACAAGTCCCAACCAGATGTTGTTTACTCTGGCCTTCTCTTCTATTTTGGCTCATGTTACCAGCTCCCTGGCTGCTGAGTGAAGGTCCAGGAGCTTTTCTGGCCCTCTCTCCTGCCATGTTGCAAATGGGATCACCTGAGTTTGGCCCTTTCTGGTTGTTATCCCTTGGGTCTTACATGGCCTCAGTCCTATGATAATCAGTGATCTAACTCTGTCTTTAGTTCTGGGTCCATACTATTTATATATTTTACCATCATCCACTTTCCTTTTATTCTCCCTTCAGACTTTCCTTAGTATTCTGACTAATATCCTTCTCTAACAATATGTTTATACTTCATTTTGGAAGAAGACCACAACGTCAGGGAGGTGATACCATGACAAGCACATGTATTGGATTTGAGTGAGGGGGGTTGTGCTAAGTCACCAGCCTCACTTTCTCCTCCAGAGCCATCTGTGTCCAGTGGCCAGTATGAATCAGGATGACTAGAGATGTCTGGGGATGTGAGACAATCAGGGTGAAGTAACTTGCCCAAGGTCACACAGCTAGTAAGAGTCAAGTGTGCGAGGCTGGATTCAAACTCTAGTCCTCTTGACTCCAAAGCCATTGTTTTATTCACTGTACCATGAAGCTTCCCCAACATCCTTCTCTAGTACTGGACTGGAGAGAGGAAATCATCACTGTTTTTTCTTTGATTTACCTTCTGATGAATTTAAAAAAAAGGTTCTTGGGATATTTATGAAGTAATCTGAATTCCTTGAAGTCCTGATATGCCACCAATTTCCCTCAATTCAACTTTTTGGTAAATTGAAAAAGACAATTTTGCCTTTCTTATCCTTTGTGATGAAGTCAGGATAGGCTTGCCTCTTATCTATACCTGAGATAAGTTGTTTATAAAGTCTGAGGACCTCTGGGTATTACTGCTGTCTATGCCCTTCCTTTTGATAAAAGTTACATTGTAAACTAGATGGGTATTATTCTGTTGGTATTTGTTCCATGCCTTCACTAAAGTGCTTTGGCAGCTCTGTAAACAATTTGATGGCTTGAATTGGAGCAAGGTCAGTTTCCTTCTGTCTAAAGCAGGTAGAAATCTTATCATATCACTGTAAATTGTACTGAGTGTGGCTGATACAGAATATTGAATCTGATGAATGGAATTATGTGGGGAAAAGAAAAATAAATCAAAAGCAAGCCTTAAATACAAAGCAAGAAGTTTATATAAGTGAAATTGCATCAGATATCAATACAATTGAATTTTTTCCCCACAAATGCAGCTTGAAAATTAAATGTTAGTGAAGAATATTTTATAATACGAATACTAATATAATGCTAAGAATCTTATTCATAATGAAATAGTCCCAGAGTTGAAGCCATTAAGATACTGTTGAGCAGTTCTCCAGGCTAAAGGCTATTATAAGCTTAAGTGTTTATGACTTTATTATAGGAAAAATTATAAAGTAGTAGTATAGAAAAAACTGCACAGTTGTAGTATAGTACTACACAGTAGTACTACATTTAATATAATCTCACCAGTAGAATGTAAACTTCTTGAGGACAGATACTATATGTCATTGCTTAAAGCCCCAGTTTCTGAAAGCCCTTATATATCATAGGCAATTAATAAATGATTAATAAATTTAGCTGGCCAGTTGGTGTATTGAACTATGGCTTCGAGTTTGGATCTTAGTTTTGGTTCAACTTTTTATGTAGCTCTTAACTTAAGCACTGAGTCACTTTGAAAAAAAAATTCAGGAAAGTCCTCTGTTCATTGTAGAATGAAAGTGATGTCAAGTTTTGAGTATGGTCTGTGATCTGAGGACTAATTAGGGTGACTGCAGAGAGTTGGGGGTGAATATTCAGGGCCAGGAAATTTAAAAAAGACTACTTCTGTGGTGTTATCCATGATCTTTGTTCTTGGAGAGATTATCCCCATTGGTGAAATAACAGTTCCTTGAAATATCTAAACAGGAATTAAGAAAAATGACTTGAGCACACAAGACCTTGTTCACTTAGGAAGTACTCAATAATTTTTGAAACTTAGGATTTTTATCAAAAATGACAGAGTAATGAAAAGGAAAATGAGGAAATAGAACTAAGGTCTGTGAAATGCTGATATAATGGAAGGCCAGTTAGCCTCATGCCAAAGACTTTATTAGATACAATTTTCACCTTATAAAGAAAAAAAATCAATTAAATAAAAAAGTTCTGCTTTATCTTTTCCTAGGTATGCCCCAAACATTCATTCCCAAATATTGTATACTATAGTTCTAGGGACATGCAATGAGGAGGTGGCAGATGAGGAAGAAACTGAACCTCATCTCTGATAGTGAAGAGTTGAGCACATATACCTAGCATACACAATAAGTACATGTCAGATATATGTCTCAACCCTCTGCAACCAGATGTGCAGCACTACCTCGCCTGCTTCCCCCTTACTACACATCCCTACAGAGATACTACCCTTTCCATTTCTGAAGTTTTTATAGAAGTATGTTTTCTAAATGTATTCTATTATTTTACCAGCCTTTTATCTATTATGTTACAAAGCTAAATAGTTCTGGATGCTATCCCCAACAGATCTCATTAATAGATAGGAAGTCTCCATATTAAAATTTTTACTTCATACCATTATATTCAATAAGTAAATGCTTCATTGAAGTTATGATCTCATTAAAATCCTTCTTTTAGTGTATATCACAATTCATCCCTATCTCCTTCTTTTGTGCAATTCTTGGATATCTTCTCCTAGAGACCTTCTGTAGAGGAGTTGCCTGACATGCAAAAGACTTTCCTCTTAGGGTTTTCATCTGAGGGTTACTAGTGAAGTATATGAGTTATGTATATGTAATTTGCAGTTATGTGAGTCTCTTTATCATAGGGATTAACAATCTAGAGTTGGATGGCACTTAAGAGGTCACCTAATGAACTCCTTATTTTATGGATGAGAAAAGTGAGACTCAGAGGTCAAGTAATATGCCCTAAATCACACAGGTATTAAGTAGCAGAGTCAAAGTTTTTGAATACCTTTCACTGAGAGAGGCAGCATAGTATGGCAGAAAAAAGTCATAAAGTCATGTATCCTAAGTTCAAATTCCATATATGTCACCTAAAACATGTGTGATATTGGGTAAAATAGTCTTTGGCTCTCAGTTTCCTCTGGTTAAATGAAAGGATTGGACTAGATGTCCTCTAAAGTTTTCCCTTTCTCTAAATTAGTCTCTTGACTATAAATATAAATCTATTTCAACAATATCATCTTGCCTTTATTTTCTAATTGTTCTTTTCTTTGATGATATGCATTTCTCTACTTCTTGTATATATATATATATATATATATAAATTATTACTAGCAATAGACTACTACTTAATATGTATCTCTCCTTTGCACAAAGGGTCAAGCACAATTTTGATTCTTTGGTAATGTGTTGAACCAATATTTTCAAACAAAATTTTGCTATGTGGTGTTTTGAGGTCATCAAAATCACTGCAATTTCCCAAAGGCATCAGACTACTTCTTCCTATTTAAGCTATATTCAGCTCATTAGCTATCTCAATGCCTGTTCCAAATAAATATACTGATGAATTCAATCCAATAGACTATCATCATTCTAACTGCATCATAGTCTGAAATATAGACATTTATTTTTATCCATTTATGTTTTCCTATGTGGATGGACTATTAGTTATTTTCTTTCGACTAGTTAATGGTGCTCCTTGAGAAGGTTCTGGAATGTTCTGGGTGCATCAAGGAAGTGCAATATTATTTACAAATTAGAATGACCCATCATAGGCAATTCCTCTACTATTTGGATCTTGTACAAGACATCCTCCAAGATAGTAAATCTGGAGAGAAATATCTAACTTTTTCTGATTCAATGGATGCTAATAATGACAGAGTAGGTATATAGAATTATTTTTATTACCATGGAATATTGTATTATTTTAACAAATGTATGATAGACTTCATGATGTAGGAGAACCTTTGAAGTTTCATTTTTTTCTCTTCTAGTCAATTAGTCAAAAGATATGTATTAAATATTTATGTGTCAGTTACTGAACCCAAAGAAAGGCAAAAACTAGTCCCTTCTCCCAAGGAACTCAAATAACAAAGGGAGAGACAATAAGTCAACCAAAAGGTACATGAAAGATACATATAAAAGTGTTTGACAATAATCTTAGAGAAGAAAGCTCTGTAATAGAGAAATGGCAAAGACATTCTATAGAAAGTGACATAGAGATAAGTCCTAGAAAGCTAGGCCTAGACTTGAGTGTGAATATCATCTCAGACATATGCTAGTTAAGTATGGTTCTAGACAAGTCACTTAACCTCTGTCTGCCTTAGTTCTTCAATTATAAAATGATGATGATAATAGTATCTTCTTCCCAGGGTTGTTAGTAGGATAAAAATAATATTTGCAAAGTTTTCTGCAAATGTTAAAGTGTTAGACAAACAGGCTACTATTACAAAGAAAATGGGAAATGAAGGGAGGGTCCAGGCTGTAAAGAACTTTAAATGAAAAATAGATGACATTAAATTTAATATCATGATTTCTCTCTCATCACACCCTATTTGGATCAAGGTACAACATGGAAACAAAGTAAAGACTGACAGATTGCTTTCTGTGGGGGTGGGGTGGGGGGAGGGAAGTAAGATTGGGGGGGAAATTGTAAAACTCAAATAATATCTTTAATAAAAATTAATAAAAAAATTTAATATCAAAAGTAATGGGGGGTGGCTAGGTTGGCACAGTGGATAGAGCACCGGCCCTGGAGTCAGGAGTACCTGAGTTCAAATCCGGCCTCAGTCACTTAATAATTACCTGCCTGTGTGGCCTTGGGCAAGCCACTTAGCCCCATTGCCTTGCAAAAATAAAAAATAGCAATAGGGAGTCATTAAGCTTTTTTCCTAATGAAAAAACAATAGGGGATCTTATTTCTCTACACCTTTTTAGACAATTATGTCATTCTAAAGATGACTTGTTAACTTTAGAGCAAAATATTGAGAAAAAAACTCTCCTATTCCTTTTTTATATTTTTGGCACATACTTAACTAATTTTCCTAAAGTTTTTATGATGTGATAAGTAGGGGCATAGGTTAGTAGCTATTTATTTTTTATTTATTTTTTTTTTTGCAAGGCAATGGGGTTAAGTGGCTTGCCCAAGGCCACACAGCTAGGTAATTATTAAGTGTCTGAGCCCGGATTTGAACTCATACTCCTGACTCCAGGGCCGGTGCTCTATCCACTGTGCCAACCTAGCCACCCCAGATTTGTAGCTATTGATGTTCTTTTAATCATCTTTTTTGGACACAAAAATATTGTTTTTCATTCTTTACAAATTCATTTTCCTAACTACCCACATCTGTAAAAGTTACCTACATTTACAGCAAAAATCATTTTTATTTATCAAGTACCTATTATATAAAAGACTCTGTAGAGATCAAGAAAAATATGATATGGGCCTAGTTTTAAGAGACTGATTATCATGAAACATGATAATCACAGACTTCAAAAGTATAACTCTAAAATATAGGAGAGAGACTCAGAGACAAAGTGAGGCTTTATTTTCCCTTTCTTCTTTGGAACAGGTTCCCTTCTTCCTTGGAACGTGTTGCTCATATTTAGGAATTTAAAAAAGTTTTATATATCCTTTCCTTTTATCATCCTGGTGGTGTAGGTAATACAGATGTTAACCACTGTATCATGATGAGAAAACTGAACTTTAGATAATAAAAATGAGTTGCATAGGATCACATTGGCTTAAAAGTATAGAAGAGAAACTTGAAGTCAAGACTTTTGACTTCTAAATCCATTGCTCTTCTCAATATACAGGATGGTGTAGTGGAAGAAGGTCTGGATTTTGAACCAAAGTGGCAAATTCCAATCATGACTCTTCTAAATATTACCTGTGTGATCTTAAGCAAGTCACTTAACCTCTCTAGAACTCAGCTTCCTTCCCTGTAAAATGAGATTAATGGACTAGATGGGTTTTTAGATTCATTTTACTTCTAAAACTATATGATTCACAATCTTATGAACATTGAATAGAACAGTTTTAATAAAAAATCTTCAAAATTTGAAGAGCACTTTAGTTAGAAGATTAAAATCCCTGAGAGGTTGCAAAATACTCTAATAATTTAAAAATCATTGTGAGCAGCACGAATCCAAAATCTCAATCATTTTAGAGTTCCAGTTGCTCATTTTTTAAAAGGATAAGCATATGAGTTTGGGAAGAAGTCAAGCTGCATTCTCACTGTGGCTCACAGACTCATTAACAAACCTACCATGAATTCCCATGGTGTTTAATAAAAAGTCACAACAACACTGCTTACTATTGCTAAAGCTCCCTGAGTGCAGTAGCCCTAGGAAAGGAATGATAAGTAGCAACACACTTCCAGGGCATAAATTAGAGGAATTATTTATTCAAATAGGGGAAAAGATACTTTTTGGATTAAAAGTCAATGAGTTCATTTCTTTCCCTCTATCCTGCAGTTTCCTGGACCCTGAAAGTACATACCATTTGACTGTAACTGTCTATCAATGGATAGGATGGAGTTGTAGAACTATTTCTATCTATCAAGCTGTGTCTTTGTTTCTATAAGTTGAATTTTTGTTTCATTTTATTTTGGTGAGCTTTTTGCCACATAGTTGGAAAAGTAACTTGTCTTTAAGGGTTGGAAATGGTCTTCTTTCATTCATTCTTAATTCTTTTTTTAAAAAATAAAATTTTATCCATGCCTTTTGCTTTAAAATAAATTAATCAATAAACATTTATTAGATACCTACTCTATGCCAGGCACCATAATAGATGCTAGGGATATAAAAAGAGGCAAACGACAGGCTATGCCCAAGCAGCATACAATCATGGTCTTTTCTGCACAAACCCTATTGTTTCCCATTTACTTAGTGAGACTTCTTCCCTTGTGACAATAACAAAAAATGAGCAAAATTAACTGGTACCATAATGGAGATGCAGTTTTTAAGTATCAATATGGATTTTCTCTTCTCTGGGGTTATTAATATTGGTCAATATAATTAAACATCATTAACTTTTGTTTTAATGTTTTTAACTATTAACAATCATTGGGCACATTGTTTTTCTAGATCTATAAACATTATTTTTGTATCAATTCATGAAAGTCTCTCCATCATTTTTCTCTGAATTCTCTAAATCTGAATGTTCTTTTTAAAAGTAGAATAGCATTCTATGACATTAATATACCCCTATTTGTTGAGCTATTCCCAAAACAATAGGCACCTAATATTTTCCTAGGTCTTCTGCAAACACAAAAGCTACTACTGTGGATGTTCTGTTATTTAGAGGACTTCTCGATCTTTTGCCTTTTTGCAGTATATTTGCAGTAGTGGGATTTTTGGTTCAAAGATTATGAATAGTTCTCTTGCATGGCTCCACATTGCTCTGCAGAATAATTGAACCAATTCATAATTTAGTAGAGGTAAACAAGATAGAGTCAGTTTTAGTAGTTTTGTGTCTGACTCTTTATGCCCCTCAATTGGGGTTTTCTTGAGAAAGATATTGGAATTTGTCATTTCCTTGTCAGCTGGCTTTATTGATGAAGAAGCTCAGGGAAATAGGGTTAAGTGTCTTGCCCAGGGTCGGAATAGAACTCAAGTATTCCTGACTCCAGGCCCCTATTCACTGCATCACCTAACTGCCCCATTCATGAAGTTTGAGAATGACAACAGCAAACTTAGATAAATTCAGCATGGGGCTGATCCTAAACACTTTCAATTAAAAATATATATAACCCTTTCTACAGAATAAGGCAATGAATTATAAATGTGATTTTGAAAACTCTGACTATTATAGCTTTTAATGATTAAGTTAGAATTTACCATGTTGTTATGAGATAACAGGCCTCTCTCAGGGATGATCAATATCCATGTGGAGATGAGTTCTAAGGATCAATATGATTAACAGTTTTCAGTGCCCTGAATAGTACATCTTGGTGACAGACAAAGGGTCTTTGGGATGGAGTATTACTATCATAAAATTATATGTCTGGAAGTGATATCAAAAATAATTTAGTCCAGCAGTCTCTAATTTAAGTTGCCTATATAACTTTATAACATTCACCTACTTGCATGCACAGAATAACATAGCTTTTAGACCATCTATAAACATTAACTTAATTCTTACCCTTCTTTGTCCATGACCAACAAATGCATTTGCTGTTAGAGATGCTGAATCATATCAACTTGTACATTTTAATTATCAATAAAACCAAAATATAAATGGAAGTTATAGCGTCATGAAAGGATGGATGCCTCATAGATTTTCCTTGGAGAAATAAATGAGTTGGTGGAAATGACTATTATTATTATTACTAAAAGAGATGAATAAGAAAATGTCAATAACTACCAATCCATATAGCAACTTTCCCAACAAAATCTTTATTAGAATAACCTATACAAATATCAAGTGTGTTTTTGCAAAAAGTATGGGAAGAAATTAGGTAGATCTTTGCAAATGATAGTCTACAACAGCTCACATCTTTATGGTCACATAATTGTCTGAAAGGTATAGAATACACATTGGGTTTTGTTGACCATAAAGGAAGTGAATTAGATGGACCAAAATACCCCCTTAAAGGCTTCATTCATATAAGTAGTCTCTTATGCAAATATCACAAATATCAAAATCATATAAAATTTCTTAAAAGATGGAGAAACAAAAATAACTGTTTTTGAATCCCTGATTTATTAAACAAGGCATATAACAAGGGGGATGTGAACTCACCATATATGGTTCCTCCTGCCATGGAGAATATATAATTATATAATATAAAGAATAAAGAAGTATTTCCTATAGATGAGGACCTCCTCTAGATGTTCTTTCTTGTTTTTATTGTTCTGGCTATACCAGTCCAGGATAACTGCAGGGTCTCTTAAAATATCTCCATCCCTGAATTTATCTCTCTTTTGCTTTCTGTTTAAAAGAAATTGCTCTAAATATTCAAAATCTTATAGAAGATTTATAGAAGTACATGTACAAAAGTCACACAATGACAAATCATGGAGAAATTGCAATCAACATCATTAGAAGGGGACTAGTTCAATGGATTTAGATCTAGAAAGGATTTTTGAGATCATCTAGCTCAACAATATTTTTCAAGTGACTTGTTTAGAATAAGGTCATAATTGATAACAAATTATAGTTAGTATTTAAGTCCAAATCCTATCTCTTGAAATTCAGTATTCTTTCGGGTTAACTTACCCATTAGATCAAATTTTAGATATGGTAATTTATAGCTTTGTCACTTTGTCCTTGAATAAAAGAATTCTAGAAATGTATGATGTAGAACTTGAAAGGCTCTTATGTGAGCTAGTCCTACTTTCTCATTAATACTTCAAGAAATTAAGGATCCAAAAGATTAATCAATGTATGCAGTCATATAAGTGGTATCAGAGTGGGATTTGAATCTAGATCTTCTTATTCACTCTACATTCAGTGTTCTTTCCATCATACCACACTGACTAATACATTCTGAGGTAAGTGAAGTGAAGCTGAAATAGTACTATTCTAGCCTTTAAGCTGAGTTTTAAGATATTTAATCTATTATAAAAACTATAATATTATAGAAAAATGGAATTTAAGTTCAGAAATGAGAAAGGATATGTCCAAAGTCACAGAATTGGATCTGCAGGCTATATTTTGAAATAAAACATCCAAACCTTTGTATAAAAGAACTCATGAAATGGCTGAATCCTAATGTCATGTAGCTGTGCAGCTGTTTTTGTTAAGAAGCTATTCGGAGGGGGGGGGGTGGCTAGGTGGCGCAGTGGATAAAGCACCAGCCTTGGAGTCAGGAGTACCTGGGTTCAAATCCGGTCTCAGACACTTAATAATTACCTAGCTGTGTAGCCTTGGGCAAGGCATTTAACCCCAGTTGCCTGGCAAAAACCTTTAAAAAAAAAAGAAGCTATTCAGGAATGTGTTTTAAGATGACTATGACCTAAATTAATCAAGCATAAGAATGGATGTCCAAGGTAAAATGTGCTTAGGGTATATAATTATGGTATCAAGTAGCAGATAAAATGAACCCAAAGACTGATTCATTTAGGTATCTGTTTTAAAATGGACAGGAATGTGCTCTACTGAATTGGCAAGAGATTTGGGATATGGTTACAAATGAGTAGGAGATCAGGATGATTAACCTCAATCAAAGAATCCACACTTGGAGTGGAAACTGTATGTTTCCATTGCTTTAAAAGCAGTAAGGGTAATAAAGGAAGGTATTGGACTTGAATTCAGAAGACATTGGATCTGCCACTTAATATCTATGTGACCTTGGGTAGATCCCTTCATTGTTCAGAGCCTTTTCTTATCTGTAAAATGACATGATTAAACTAAATGTATTTTAGGGTCTCTGATGATATGACTAAATTTCAGACAGATTCTCTGTCGTAAGATAGATTCCAATTCTGATGAACAGTTCCTGCATTTTTAAAAATAAGGTTGATCTGAATGACATTTTTGTTTGTACCTATGATTTCATTGTTTTAGAGAACTTCTGGTGTAGAAATTTCCCCCATGGTTACAGATCAACAATTTGACTAGAAAGTTTTATGTTAGAATATTATTTTGGCTCATATCATTTTAGAACTAGATTTGTCCTAGTGCCTCTTAATTAGATTAATACTAATGATCACTAAACATTTGGAAATTAGTGTTGTTCAAATTAAAGAGTGTTGTTCTGAACAATTCAATTCAACTCAATCCAATAAACCTCTATTGAGTACTTACTCTGGCAAAAGACCACCACTGCCTTCAAGATGGAGAAGACATGAAAGCAATATATACAAAGTAAATTATATACAAGGCAAATGGGAAATTATGAATAAATAATAAATAATTTCTGTTCAATCCTTTTAGTCATGTCTAATAGTGACTGTGGAGTTTTCTTGGCAAAGATACTATGCTATTTTCTTCTTTGACTGATTTTACAGATGAGGAATATGAAACAAACTGGGTTAAGTGACTTTTCCAGGAACACATAGGTAGTAAGTGTTTGAGGTACAATTTGTCTTCCTGATCCCAGACTTGGTGTTCTATAAAAATGCTTCTCTCTCTGTAGTTTGAATTTGGGATGTGGAATTAATGATAAGCTTGATGTTGTCCTAGTCCCTGGGAATACAATGACAAAAAGTTCATTTATTTTAAGAGAAAACATGTACCCATTCCAGAAAAGAAAAAAATTATATATATATACATATATATATATATATATATCAAACTGATGAAAATATATTTAATAAATGCAAGACAACTCTTTTGGGGGAAAGAATTAACTGCTAGACAAAGTAGCATTTATAATTTTGGAAACAGAATAATTGAACTCCCTTAATTAGACCCCCCAAAAGAAGGAAATTCAGCTTAGATGTTAGGTCCTATAGAAAGCCATTTGGCAAATACCAGGTTATTTGCACTCTCTTTCCTTAAAATTACTTTATTTCTTTTATTTGTCTACATGTGTTGTGTCTTCCCTCCTCACACTACCTCAGAAGACTCTAAGCTCTATGGAGGTAGGACAACTTTGTATTAATGCCTTTGTAGCAATAGAATCTAATATAGATCTTTATCTATAACATGAAAAAGGTAAATCATTTTTTCTTGTATTGATTTGAATGTATTTAATTCCTTATCCCCAGCACACTGGAGTAGGAGATAAAAAAGGATATAGTAGCAGAAAAAAAAGTAATCATTCTAAGCCCAAAGGCAGCTTAGAATGTATATGAATTCCTCTTTCAATATAGAAAGTGTTATTCCTCCAACTTAGGATGGGTATGACTCAGTAAATCCTTAGGTCATCTTAAAATAACCTGAAACATGAAGTACACTGGTAAAGAGCAGGCCAGATTCACTGTAGAAATGACTTCCTTCAACAGAAGGCATTAGCAGTTCCCAACACGTTGTCAGGGAAATGTTTGCTGAGTGGGTGAAATGTGACATTTTCTTGGACTGAAACGATTATTCCATATTTGATTATAAAATATCCACAAGGGATCAGTGTTTAGTTAAAGATAAAAAAATAAGTAATATCAACAATATATACAGTAACAATGATTCAGTGAAAAAGAACCAGTTGACCTGGGTTCATATCATGGTTCTATTACTGATTTTAAGAGAAATCCAGTGAGGAGGATTTGTTTGCAGTGCATAGAGTACTGGGAGAAGTCAGGAAGAATGCTCTCAAATCTGGCCCCAGAGACTAATCAACTGTATGACCCTGGGCAAGTCATTTTCCCTTGTTTGACTAGGTTTCCTCATCTATAAAATGAGTAGGAGAAGAAAATGGCAAACCATTCCAGTACGTCTGCCAAGACAACCCCAAAGGGGTTCATGAAAAGTTGGACATGATTAAACAACAGGATCAGTTTACAAAGGGATGCAGTTGTAGTCAGAAAGACTCCAATTTTCAAAGCCTGATTGACACTTAGTAGTTATGTAACTTTGGATAAGTAATTTGGCTTCTCTCTGCCTCATCTTCTCTATTTGTAAAAGGAGAATACTTATAATTGCCATATTTATATCATAGGATAGTTGTGAGGAAAACTTTTCAAACTCTCAAGTCTAATAAAAATGTGGCATTGTTTTATTATTTGACTTCGGTTAAGTCACTGAACTCTGATTTAATTTTCTAATCTGTACAATGAATATAATAATATTTGCACATAGCAAGTAATGAACAAATATTTTTGACTGATTGACCTGTAAAATGGAGTTAATAATTTTTCCTTTTCAGGATGGTTTAAAAGGCAAAAAGATGGCAATTCTTAAGACACTATTTAATATGAATTATTACTGTTTGACTTTGGAAAAGTAATTTAATCTCTCTATAACTCAGTTTTCTTCATCTGTAAAAGAAGAAAGTTAAGGTAGATGATTTTTAAGATCCCTGGAAACTCTCAACCTCTAAGACTTTAATCATATTTGAAAAAAAATAGTGGAATTTTAAAGTTTAAAGTGTCCTACAGTCAATTAATGAAGTGAAAAGCTATTGATCAAAATAAACTGTTCAAATTCTCCAGGTCTACAGTGATGAAGGCACCAGAATGTTGACTAACACTCTTTTCAATTCACCTTAGAAAGAATCTGATTTCATTAGCTTTGAAGTGAGGAATCAAAGGAAAAAGCCTATAGAATGTCAATCTATAATATACAGCACTGGTTCCAATCTGCCTCACTCATTTGCATGAGAATGCATTAGAAAACATGTAGGATTTTTACCTGACCTTAAGAGTTATAGTTTTCTATAGATGTTTTCATGGGAGGATTGTTTTGAGCAGAGGTGGGGGGGGGGAAGGTGATTGGGAGCAGACAGACATATTTTTATCAATAGTGTAGATTGATAGTCTGATTTTGAGTGGAGTGAAAAAAATTCAAATGAAGCAGAAACTTGAATAAAATTCAAGTCTAAGAAAACATTAAATTAGAAGGAAAGGGAAGAAAACTGAGAACTATTTAGGGAATAGCTGGAAAGTAAATAGTGAAATAAAATGGTGAGTAAGAAGACCCAAACAAAAAAGAAAGGGGGAGAAGAAATTGCTATCCTGAAGAGCAAAAATCAATAGAAATGAATTAGAAAAAAAAAGTAAGAAAGGAAAGAGGGCAGAGAGGTTCCTAGCTGTACAGATAGGATAATTCATGTTTCAGCATCATAGGATTCAGCATAAAAAGGATCTTAGAGATTAATTCAGTTCCCTCACTTTACAAATGAAGAAACTGAGGCACAGGATACCCATAACTAGTCAGTAGCAGAATGTCTTTCTGTTTAGATTGTTCTATTGATTATTCAAAAATCCATCCTTACTACTTTAAAAATATTGTGAAAGAACTTTGAAAACAACTAGGAAGAATAGGTGTGGGATCTCTTCTTAGATTCTTGGTAGTTGTGTAATACTGGGCAGGTGTCAGGCTCTCATAGTATTAATTTAATCATCTATAAAATGATGATATTAATAATAACACTAGTTACTTCACAAGATTTTTTGGATCTAATGCTGTAAAATGTTTTTCTATACAAATGTAGGTTATAATCTTTAAGTATCATCATCAGTCTAATGAGCAAGGTTCTTGGAGTCTTATGACCTGAAAAGAATCAGATAAAAACAAGTTTCTTGTGAACAAATATAAATCTAGAAAATAGGGTTCTCATTTTGACTTCTCTGTGTTCATATCAAAAGCCTCTTATCTATTAGTCCGTAGAAGTGCTCCCTTAATCATTAGTAAAAGTGTTGAGCTTATAGTGGGTCTTTGAATCTTCATTGAAAGAGTTAATATTTGATACCAGAAGGTTCTGACTGAACTATTTACTAATTGTGTAAGATTGGGCAAATGATGTCCCCTTTATGGGCCTGTTTTCTTATTTATAAAATGAGGGACGTGAAAAAGTCTTTATATCTAATCCAATAAAATTTAAAATCTCTTCTGGAACTTTTTAATATACATTTAGTAGACTTTACTATCATCTTTTCAGGAATAGATGCAACAAAGAAAAGAATATGGTGGCTTTTTGTTCATTTATTTGCTAACCATTTCATAGGATTTTGGATCTAAACTTGAAGGAATCTAAATCTCAATGCTATTCAATCCAATTCCATTTTAGGGATGAAAAAATTAAGACCCCAAGGTGATACAGCTAGTAAGTAGGGGAGTCAGTTTTCAAATCTTATGACATTAAGATCAGTTTCCACTGTTTTGTACTACCTCTTCATATGATAGCCACACTGCCTTCAGTCAGCTTACTGAAAGAGATGGAATCATACCTATCCTTACCTGGGAATATCATCTTTTTTTATTAATGACTTAGTCAATGCAGAGACAAACTTGACAACACAAAACTACTCAGTCAAGAAACGTTAACTTTATGCAAGGTACTGTGCTAAATATTGGGGTTACAAAAAAAGGCAAAAAAAAGTCATGTCTCTTCAGGAGCTCACATACTGATGTTATGCAAATAATTAAGTACCGACAAAATATGTACAAAATAGATAAAAGGCTATCTCAAAGAAGAATGGGGTTATCTCAACTAGGAAATGTTTCCATAGAATATGCAATTTGACCTGAGTCCTTTAGGATATGAAAAAGGAAAATCTATTTGACATGACAGAAATTTTTGTCTTCCATTGTTGCAAATCATAATATTTCCCTGTTTCAACCACCCATTTTTTGAGTTACTAGTGAGGAAAAAAGTAATTATCACCTGTTTACAAACCTATAAATGTATTAATAAATTTGTATAATTACTGTTCATTGTTTGTTGCTAGATGTTTCTCTTCATTCAAAGGGAATGGAAATGACTAGGCTCTGACACTTCTTAGTTATATTACCTTATCTCTCTGGATTAGCTAAGATTCTACAGATCTCATTTTAGTGAGGAGACAGAACAATACCTGAATAGGGAATAGCTAATGCAAAGATATGCACTCCAGGGATGAAGAGTCATGTACAAGGAACAATTGGTCCCATTGTAGCTGGATCATAGAGCACACAAAGGGAAACAAAGTATGGGAAAACTGAAAAGGACAGAAAAGTACATGTTATGAGGAACATTGAATACAACTAAGTCAGGACAATATCTAGTCTCTATGCTTAGCTTTGCTAAGAATTTAACAAGGCTGGATAATAGGAGAAGATAAGTTTCTGAAACCTAAGTACAAAGAGTTCAGGCTACTTACCTTTATCATACATGGTTGCATGAATACCATCCTCATTCAGATTGTCCATCCATGGGCTTTATTTGAACAAAGTAGAGCTTACTCCCAAGAAAGGGACATAGTTGCTGAAGATGTTTCTAATACTTATTTTATTATCTTTTCTACTCCAATTAGATAATCTTATTGAGTATTCTATGGTTTTGTTTAGTTTGTTCTTGTACTTTTGGAATAACTAAAAATTTCAACTCAAGATGAAGTAAATGTTCCTCAGTTTTCTATTGTAGCAGACGTTTAAGTCATGACTAAGGTACACTTATTTGTCTGACAGGACATCTACTCCTATATGTTATAACACACAATTTCGTGACACTGTCCTGTCAGGATGAATCTGGGAGACAAACTCAGTTAGGTGGTGCAGTGAATAGAGCACTGACCTTGAAGTCAGAAGGATGAGAATTCAAATCTGAACTCAGTCACTTGACATTCATTAGCTGTGTGATCTTGGGCAAGTCAATTAACCCTAATTGTTTCACATCCAGGGCCATCTCCAATCATCCTGATTCATATCTGGCCACTGCATACAGATGACTCTGGATGGGAAAGTGAGGCTGGTGACTCAGAACAGCACCACCTCACTCAAATCCAATTTATATACTTGTCATGCATCACCTCCCTGGTGTCATAGTCTTCATTGAGAATGAAGGACAAAAACAACACAAACCAAAATAAACATTTTCAAACTCAAATAGAAACTAATTATTGAGTATTACAGATTAATTTAAAAACCATAAATTGCCATTATCTATGCTGTACTATATTTTTATTTATTTGTTAAACCTTTTCTAGTTACATTTTAATCTGATTCTAATCTGAGATTTGGGCCTGCTTCTAGAGTTTGATATCTTTGCTTTAGGGGATTCAGTAGCCTCTATTCTCCATAATCAGGGGTGTTTTCAGTTAAAGAATCTTCTTCGAATTGGGGAATTCTTGATCTATGCTTTCAAAGAGGAATGAAGGCTCTTCCTAAGAACTTCAAAACATAAGGCAAGTTTACAGTCAACATCAGTCTGGCAGAATGTCTTCCTCTCTTAGTTGGACTTAAACTACCACTTTGAGAACCCAAAAGTTCTCAGTTTATAAAATTCCCATCAAGCAGTAGGGATTCTGAGGGTTTTAGTCAAAAAGCCTGGACCCAGGAGCAGTATCTGGGAGAAGTTCTTTGATTTTCTTGTTTAAGAAGAAGATAAATATTGTGGGGAAAGTGCTCCTGAGAACCTCCTTGGAGCATGGGGTGCTTGGATGTGGTTAGCTCCTGGCAGCCTTCTTTGGTCATGTTAAAAAAAAAATGGGCTGGTGCTGCAGCTAAAAGTTCAAAGCTGCTGTGACCTCCCAGGTTTCCTGTTCATCCACTGTGTTATAGTAATGACCATTCTTGGCTATAAAAGTCACAAAATAAATTCTTCTAAGATTAAGAACTTTTCCTCTTCAGAAAAACAGTTCTCACTAGTTTAGGTGTAGTCTTCATGATCCTGAGATAAAAGTTGTAGGTTAAGCTTAGTTTTGAAGGAATCTAAGTAAATTAAGGGAGTGAGGAGACAGAACAATCCCAGTAGGGGATAGCTAATGCAAAGGTATCTGGAGATGAAGGGTCATGTGCAAGGAACAATTGGTACCTTTGTAGCCAGATCATAGAGTACACAAAGGGAAAAAAAGTATAGCAAAACTGAAAAGGACAGAAAAGCACATATTATGAAGAATTTAGAATGTGAAACTGAAAAGATTTAATTTCATCCTGTGAGCCATAGTTAGCCAGCCTCATTAACCCCATCAATGAAGATTGGTGGAATGGATAACAGGATTTTCTCTATGACTCCAGCAGGAGAATTTCCTTACTGGGGTCTTTGTAATAATGACTCTAATGTTGTAAACATCATAAATACCAAAATAAACTGCTGCCTGCCTTTGACATTTACACTTCTACCACCATTTGTTGACTGTCAACTAAGTGCCTAAATCTATGGAGGGAAGTAGTGGAATGGGAGAAAGGACAAGAGATGAGAAATGGAACATTCTTGCTCTCAGGATGTTTATAACCTATTGATAAACCAGCTAATACCCCAGGGAATTAGTGTCAAAGAAATATCCCCACACCTTTGAGTTCATATGGTTCAAAGTTACAGTAGGCACTTAAATGTTTTTTGATCGATTGATTCCAGGTGGGTGAGACTGTGCCTCTGTTCATTGATATCCTAATCTTGACTAACAGAGGCAACTGTGCACAACTATTCATTATCCTTGAATGAAATTGGATACACAGTTCTAAAGCCCACACACCTTACACATTCAAATCTGACTAAATCCATGAAAGATTTTTTTTTAAATTAAAATATTTAAAGTTCATTTTCAAGGGCTATTGGATTGAGGAAGCTTACACAAGAAACCATTGAGCAGTACTTGAACAATTGTATGGCTTTATTCCAGATGAAAAAATCCATAATTAATAGACAATGGACTTTACTATTGCCTGATTAAATCAGGAATGGTTTTACAGCTTTCATATATTCAAGCCACTTTTTTCTTTTTCAATTAATCTCTACTTGCATGACTAATGTCTAATTACACCTGATTATGTTACATTACATTCTACATTTCACTCACAGTGTGTTTGTGCTCTCTCTGTCATTCCATTATTCCTAGCAGTCAATCAAAAACCATTTATTGGCCACCCAGAGTGTGTAAAGATCTATTCTTGGTGTTGAGGGGTAGAGATTCAAAAGTTGAAGAAGATAAAGTTCTTTTTATCAAACAGTTTATAATTAAATAAAGTGGCTAATTATGACAAAACTTCAGTGAAACCATGTTTTCATTGATGTAGGTACTCCCACCAATATTGTAGATTGCAAACTGTCATGGTTTCCCATCTTGTGCCATTTACAACTACATCTGTCTGGAATCTTCGCATAGAGAATACATTCTACATAGTCATTTTTTTCTTTTAGCATTCTATTAGTGTCTTTGCAGCAGTCAAGCTGTTCATGTTATCTCTCATTCTCAATCTGTGACTGTCTTTCCTCTTTCTGATCATATATTGCTTGATTGAAATCTTTTATATCATTTCTAACACACCAGTTATGTCAAGTTTACCTGTAGTATATTTGACACAGATCAGAAGCTTCCTGCAACTTTTAGTCATAGAGAGTTGCCTCTAAGAAATGTTAAATGAATAGTTACATAAATAGGAGGTAGCAGATATGGGATTTCCATCTAAGTTAAATCTAACACCCTATATCCAATATGGCACACTGTTCCTGCAAGCAAATTATTGTTGACAGTGTGTTGCAACCATGGACATGTAGTGAGGAGTGTTAGATGAGGCAGAGCTGAGTCTCATCTCTGTTTGCAAAGGGTTGAATGTGTAATGTGTATATACTGCCAGGTGTATGTGCTCAACCCTTCACATTCAGAGGTGAGGCTCAACTCTGCCTCGGTTGATGCCCCCCCATCCTACACCCCTGCAGCCATTTATGTTGATATGTCCACTGCCCTTTGGGTCACCTTCAATTATGATTTGATGGAGAAAGATATTTCCTCTTTTGTTATAATAGAGAGCTTTATTCTAGGAGGATTGAGAAATTATTGTGATATATATATATATATATATATATATATATATATATATATATATACACACACATATATATATGTATATATATCCCCAAAATCCCCTAAGCATTAAAACATTTGTTTTAATGTTTATAAGTTGTTTTATGCAAAACTTTTATATTTTTACAACATAGTAAATATTCAATAATAAGTATGAGGATGGTTTCTTCTGCAGTCTCTTTGTAGTTCAGGCTTTATCTGGGACTGACTTTCAATCATCTCCAGCTTCTTCTAGCCCATTCCCATATAGTCAGGCAGTCAAAAATAATTATTAAGCACCTACTGAGTGCCAGGTTAAGCACTGAAGTGGGGGCAGTTAAAAAAGAGATAAAATACAGTCCTTGCCCTCATGCACTCAGGAAATGCAAACTAATTATTCTGAACACAGGAGAATTAGGATGTCAAAACAGCTACAAAATCATGATTTATTTTCTGTCCAAACAAAATAGAAATGTCTTTTTATTTATTTGGACTTTTAAAATGCTCTTTTCCTCTGTGGTCCATTAGCATGAATGTAGGCATGTGCAGAACATTGATAATTGAGATCTGAATATTGAGGAATTCATTTGCCCATTCATTCAACAAACATTTATTGAGAGTCCACTATAAGTAATGCTTAGTACTAAGTGCTGAGGGTGATCAAAAGATAAATAATATATGATCCATGGCCTTAGGGAGGGTCTGATAGGTCCAGTAGGGAAGAGATAGAATATGTATACAAATAACTATAAAAGAAATGAAAATATTAAAGCACAGACTATGCTATGCAGTATAAAAAGTATTTAATTTGGAGTTAGAAGACCTAGTTTTAAACATAGAAATGCTGCTGACTCCAGGAGAGTGAGCTTCAGAGTTTGACCTTTAGCATCTCCATTTATAAAATGAGGGTTTGAATTAGATGACTGCTAATGTCCCTTCCATCTCTAAAGTCTATATTTCAGAGATACTATTTTCACAAGGGGAGTATAAAGTACTGTAAGGTCATATCAGGGAGAAAACACTTACAGGATTTCAAAAGACTTGGGGCAAACCAATATTCATTAAAAGAGTCTTACCTATACAGGTTCTTTCATCCTCTCCTAATTCATATGGGTCTGTGCAGACACATTGGTAGCTGCCTTTGATGTTTTTACACTTAGCAGAAGCATGACAGGGAGGGTTCATTTGATCTTCACATTCATTAATATCTGTGAAAATGACACAATGACCATGGAAAATCATTAAAGAAAAGACCTAGTTTTATATTGTCTATTTTTAAAGTCGAGATCTAAGATTGCATCGATATGAAGAATTCCCTTCACCAACCTAGATAAGTAACTCCCTTGTAATTTACAGTCTCAGAGGTCAGATGCAACCAGAGACTGCATGACCACTAAGAGCAGACCTAACATAGCGAGACTACCAATATAGCTTCAAGGCAGACACAAAAGAGCCTGGGTTCAATGAATTGCATGACTACCCAAAGAAGGACCAAGGTAAACTGACTGTACCCTAATAACTGAGCAGAGAATGGTTACAACTAGTATCACTTACCATCTGGGTATAGTCAAACTGCTTTCAGACTATTGAGGGGAAGACAGGTACATGGGAGACCTTGTTCAATCAATCAATCAACAATAATTTATTGAATGCCTCCTATGTGTCAGATATACTGTGGTAAGTGGGCATGATGTAAGTAGATAGAGCACTGACCCTGAAATCAGGAAGACCTGAGTTCAAATATGACTTCAAACACACTGTGTGATCTTGGGCAAATCACTTAATCATGATTGCCTTGCATCTAGGGTCCATCTCCAGTTGTCCTGATTCATATCTGGTCACTGGACCCAGATAACTCTGGAGGAGAAAGTAAGGCTGCTGATTCAAATCCAATTCATGTACTTTTATGGTATCACCTCCTTTATGTCATGGTTTTAAGAAAACATGCTAAGCACAGACTATATGATCACTCCATGGAGATGCAGCCTAGCCTACCACCTTCACATCTCTAAGGGGATGCTGAAAACAGTCAAACCAAAAGCCCACTAAGTGAATAATATGTGATTTCTATGAATAGAGATGTGTCCAGAATAGAGAATATTCTTACTCTGCTAAGATGTTTCACCTAAGATTGGCTAATTCCCACTTTTCTCTTACTCTTCCAATCTAAGTCATACAGAATACTAAAAATAAAACACTCACTTCTCCAACTCTCACTCCCCAATCTATTATCCTTATCCATCTCAAACCTACCCCACCAGTCCTATCCATCACTTCTACTAAACATTCTGGAATTACTATTTTATATTTAACAGTATGACCACTTCATTTTGTAATTCTTTCTTTTCTACTTTTTTTTTAGATTTTTGCAAGGCAATGGGGTTAAGTGGCTTGCCCAAGGCCACACAGCTAGGTGATTATTAAGTGTCTGAGGTCACATTTGAACTCAGGTACTTCTGACTCCAGGGTCAGTGCTGTATCCACTGTGCCACCTAGACACCCTCTTTTCTACTTTTTAAAAAAAAATTCTGTCCACAAAAAAATCCAAATAGAACAACAAAGTAACAACAGAGTTGGTTTCCTTTATACCTGTACTTTACAGTAATGCTTGTACTTTCTCTCATACACACTAACCCTGGAGGGGGAATCACAAGACTCTTTGTTCCCCATGAACATTTCCTGACTCTTAGTTCTATAATTATTCAGCAAGTTCTCTTCCATTGAGGTTCATTTAAATTTGTCTCCAATTCAATCCTGTTGGTTACCAGCACCTAAATCATTCTCCCTTTCTTTTCATTTCAGGTTCAATATCTGGCTCATGTTGACCTTCAAGTTGTATGCCTGTGAGATCTCAACAGTATCTACTAGTGTTATACACCAAGAAAATGAATTGCTTCTAATTGAATTCTTAAGAAGATTCTGAAGATCACCTGGTAATATAAGGCACTAAACACCAATATGTACTAAACACCAAACTACTAAGTATTCCAAATCTACTGCAGAGAGGCACAACTTCAATGGGCTGGCCAGAATATTTTCAGAGAATTCACACAAGGCAAGAACTCACATGAAGGTCAAGAACACTCTTAAAGTCTCTCTGAAGAACTTTAGAATTGATTGTGAGATGTGAGAGACACTGGCACAGGGCTTCCCAACATGCCATAGCCACCTTAAAGAAAATACTTTGCTCTATGTACAATATATAATTGCACTAGCCCAAAAGGTATGTGAAATGCACCTTGTGCTCTGACCTATGATAGAGTCTTCTGAGTTTTTATTGGTCTGATTAGCTACCCGAAGACACACTATACCTTGAATTTGACATAGTGATGACATTTTGCTCCTTCTCAAGTAAGGACAACTAAACAACAAACTTGATTCATCAGTTTCTTTCTCCAATAAGAATTCCTGCTCAAGATTGGATGACTATAACAAAACAAATTGATATTCCCTCAAATACCCTAAACTCCCAGCTCCTTAGACTATTCAGCTCCAAGAACAATATCTTCTCTCAACTTTAGGTATTTACAGAGTTGATCATACCATCACCCATATGTGTGTGTGTGTGTGTGTGTGTGTGTATTGCCTTTCATGATAAAGAATTTCAAAACACATTTCTTTGATCATTTTCATATATCATTTCTTATTCTACTCTTGGCAATATAGTCTTTATTCTCCCTTATAGAATTCATTTGATATCATCTAAATTTGAATATATCCCAAGGTTTAATCAATCATTCTTCTTTTCTTTCTTTATGCATACTGTCTCTTAGTTATCCAGTCAGGATATATGAATCTAATTATCATTCCAAAGCTGATGATTCTCATATTTACATTTCTAACTATAGTTACATACCTAAACTCCAGGCCCCTATTGCCAATTGCTTCTGGTACATTTCCAACTTGTTCTTTAGATATCTCAAATTTACCAAGTCTAAAACATACCCTAAATCTGTAATGCTATCAAATATGTATTTATATCTATATTTTTAGGACCGTGATACATATCTATCTTGAGCTGTATATTATTTTGAATATATTCAACTTATACAAGTTATAGTTTCTACTCAGATTAGATATGCCTTCATATACAATGTTGCTTTTCTTCTGATCATATGACTATAATTTTAAAGATCACATAATATAATCACCCATATAAATTATAAAATTAATTTATAATTATAAATGAAAAGCAAATATAAATTAAAAGCAAAATATAGCAAAATCATTTGTAGTCTTTTCCTCTAATATCTTTCTGTGCCAGTCACATAGTAGGCACTTAAAAAAAAAAGATTGTTGTTTGAAAGACTGATTTTCCTTAGGAGCTTTTCCTTAAGAACCATTTGTTTACAATCATAATATAGCTCAACATCTTGACAAAGCCTGTTTCCCAGTTGCTGAGTTTTGATTCATTTTGTATTCGTAACCTTAAAGTTCTTGAAAATACTTATTACAGTTCATTTACTAGATTTTTTCTACCACTACCAGATTTGTATGTGGGTGGGTTTGAGTGCATGAATAGGATTTGAAAAGAGAAGAGAACAGCAAATCTCATTTGATTTTTCTGAATCAAATACTCAATTAAACCAGTAAGCTTTCCATTCTACTGTCATAGAATTACTGATAAGCTAGCTTCACTGAGAATCTGCCTTATCACTTTGAGTTCAAATTAATTTACTGTAATCTTCAAGTGTTTCCAAGCTGGTCTTTCCAAGAGTTTATTATTTTTCCTTTTAATAATGACATTAGAAACCTTCATAATTTCAAAGAATCTGTCTAAGCATTTAGATGACTTGATAGAATGTATACATGTTCCTGAGCAGACTTTCTATTACTCCTAGGATAAAATGCAGATGAGAGTTTTCAAAGAGCTTTGCTATTCATTATCTCATTTAATGGGTAATCACCATGGAGTCATAGAATCCCAGAATTGGAAGGACCTCAGAGATCATTCAATTCAAACTTCTTACAGCTGAGACTCATCACTTCAGCATTCCTAACATGATACCATATTGTCTTGATTTCAAGACTCACAAACTACTGAAGCATTACATTCTACCTTGAGATAGGTCTAACTGATAGGAAGTCATTCCTGATATCAAACCTAAATTTGCCTCTCAGTAACTTCATCATTCAATAAATACACAAGGACATTTATGCAAAGTAATGCAAGATAATTTCAAGAGAGAGACTGTGCTGAGAGGGAGAGAGTAGCTTTCAAAGAAGTACCTGATTCTGTGAAGCAAAGGTGAAGATAGATATGAAAGAACATCTGTTTCCCTGAATGGAGGATGGAGATGCACAGTCACAAAGGGGAGAAAGCCAGTAGACCCATTTAAGTGTGGCTTTAAACACATTTTGTTTGTTTGGCTTTGATTTTTAATTATTATTATTGTTTGTTTTATTTATTTAAGGCAATGGGGTTAAGTGACTTCCCAAGGTCACACAGCTAAGCAATTAAGTGTCTGAGGATGCATTTGAACTCGGGTCCTCCTTACTCCAAGGGCAGTGCTCTATCCACCTAACTGCCCTTGGCTTTGGTTTTTTAATTAGGTGCTCTGGCCTCAGGAGTTTCTTTTGTGAGGCTTATAAAGGTCCTGTACTGCTCTCTCCACTTTGCCCTAATGACTCCATCTTAGTTCAACTCTCTGTGAAAGCAAATATCTTGTTCTAAAAGAGAACATTTTCCCTCTTTACTGTTCATTTATATGCCTAAGGATTAAGCAAAATATGACAAATATTTCAGGTTTATGTTTTTCAATAGGTTTTTACCCTTCTAGATTGCAAATTTTCATGAGGACAGAGGCTAGATAGAGCTAAAGTTTATTGTTCTTTTAACTTGTAATAAAGGCTCTTTCACAGTAATGTGTAAATAAATGTTTCTTGTTTTCTTCCAACTATAAGTCACATTTCGTGAGAATAAATGTATAGTTTGAAGCTTTTGTATTTAAATGAGTCTTATATAACTAGAAGGATGAATGTTTTGAATAGTTTGAAATAGGATAGTGAATAGAGAATTGACCTTAAAGGCCTAGAGAATTCAGCTTTCCTTCAGATTTTTCAAGAATAATCAAATAGCTTTTCATCTGCAAAAGGGCATGGTAATCCACTGTGTGATCTGGACTGTAAGCTAAAGTTCTCTTACTTGATCACCATTTTAAACTTTGTCAGTCTTATCCAATTCTTTTTTACCCTTTTATGTCCTCTGTTACCTTTGATGTATTGCTAATAAATTGCCTTTTATATTATGCCTCTTCAAGAAATACTTTGTCTCTATTTTATTTACTTATATGTATATAAATTGTATCCCTCTCTTTGCCCTAGAACAAAAAAGAAAAACAAATGTTCTCTGAGGATACAGGGCTATTTTATTTTGTCTTTGTAATGTCTAGAACATAGGCACTTAAAAGTATTTGCATATTGAATTAATCTGATGTGAGGACATTTATTCATTAATTTATTCCTAAAGAAAATATCTGTAGGACAGAATCCACAAAAAAAAAAACAATGAAGCAATTATCAACTCAGAGAAGAGAAAATTCAGTAAAGGTCTGTCTCACATGAGTAAAAGGGGAGTATAGCTTGTCATAAGTGAGAGAGTTGATAAGCTAGTAGGAGGCCCTTAGACACAGGCCAGCAGGCCAGCAATGAGGGTCCCAACCCCAGCTCAGAAGACAAAGTTTGAGCCCCAGTTCCTGGAGCTACTCTAGGAAAAACTGCCAGCACCTGAAACACCATAAACAAGTGGTAAACTAGGGACCAGACGCTTGGTCCTACCACAAAAGGCTTGGGACTGTGTCCCCTTTGTCCCAGAAGCAGAGCTCAACTATTAATAGGAATAAAAAAAATCCAAAAAAGAATACCATGACCAATTGTTCCTTTTTCTGAGAGGGACAATAAAACACCATCACAGAAGAGGAAAGCTGTGACATATGAAGCCTTAAAGGTTTTTTTTTTTTAAATTGGTCTCAAATCCAAAATGACCTCTTGGACAAAGTTAAAAAGAATTTTAAAAACCAAAGAAGAGGGGAAGAAGAAAAATGTAGAAAAGAAATGAGAATCATTCAGGAGAATTATGACAATTGACTGAAGAGAACAATAGCTTTAAAAGTAAAATTAGTCAAATGGAAAAAGAAACTAACCCCTACAAAGGTAAAAATGACTGACTAGAAAAGGAAATAAACTTATCTAAAAGTAAAATTATTCAACTGGATAAGGAAACACAAAAACTACCTGAAGAAAATAAATCCTAAAAATTAAAATTGAGCAAATGGAAATTAATGACTGTATGAGACACCAAAATCCCATCAAACAAAACTAAAGAACTGAAAAAAAATGGAAGAAAATGTGAAGGTACCTCTTAGGAAAAAACAACTAAGCTGAAAAATATATCCAGAAGAGATAATTTATAAATTATTGGTCTACTTGAAAGCCATGATCAGAGAAAGAGAATTGACAATATCTTGCATGAAATTATCATGGAAAACTGCTCTAATAACCTAGAACAAGAACATATCTTGGCTTTATATAATATATGATATAAATATAATATATGATTTAATATAATTAACTCCATGTTTTTACTTTCTTAAAATACTCATTGAAAAATTCACTTCTTAGTGATTTACCTTTACAGACTGGTGGTGGGGAGTCCCATCCTCTCTCTGTACAGGTGAGTTGTTCTTTTCCTTGAAGATGATAGCCATGATGACAGGAATAAACCACAATTTGTTTTCCGGATTCAGAACAAAACACAAAATCTCCATCATCCACCTTATCTGGGAAGCTGCATCTCCCTACTATAATTAATTAAAGTCACAGAGGTTTAAAAAAGGCAAGTAATGGGGTAGAAGAAAACCATTATTAAGGATCTGCTAAATACCAGATGGGCAGCTTAGGTAGCACAGAGGATAGTGCATTAGGTTTGGAATCAGGAAGATTCCCTTTCATGAGTTCAAATCTGGCCTTAGACACTTGTTGTGTGACCTTGAACAAGTCACTTAATCCTATTCCTGACTTCTAAAATGACCTGGAGAAGGAAATGACAATTGAATAGGGTCTTAACAAGTCAGACATAACTAAAGTGATTCCGCAACAATGTACCAGGCACTGTATGCTAAATACTTTATCTTTATCCTTACAACACTCTGAGACAGGTGTTGCTATTATCCTCATTTATAGTTGATAAAGGGAAGCAGACATAGTTTAAATAACTTGTCTAGGGTCATAAGGCTAGTAAGTGTTTGGGGCTGAATTTGAACTCAGATGTCTTTGACTCCTGGCTCAGCACTCTTATCTACTGCACCAACTAGCTAAACATTTGCAGAGATAAAATAATGATAATTTTTTAATATAGTACTTTTTGCTTACAGAGCAAATATATATTCACAAATGATACTCACAAGGGATCCATGAGTATTGTTATCCTCATTTTCTAAATGAGAAAGCTTAAATCACTCATAGATATAGAATATGAACCCGGGTCTTCTGATTCAAGTCCTGCATACTGTTTAATCACTAAATAATGCTACCTCTCTGTCTTTAAGGAGTTTATAATCTAATTAGGACAGTTTAAATTTATGCACATGGAACATATAGTTAATTTCACTGTATGGAGGAAAGTACTATATAAATGCAAATTATCATTATTTTATCTTTGCAAATAATTGTAGAATAATAAAATGAGTACTTGCCTTGGAGTAAGTAAGGCCTGGCATAAGGCCTTGCATATAGCAAGTATTGAACAATTTTGTTGATTGATTGATTGATTATATGACTGGACTAAATATTGCATATTTATGATTCTTAGGTTCTCTACCTATAAAACGGGGATAATAATGCCTGTACCATGTATTTTATAGGCTTTTATATTAAAGTATTATGAGGTAGTGACTGAGCTATTCTTGAAATCAGGGAGATCTAGGTTCAGTATTCGTTGTGCAACTCTAGGCAAGTAAATGTAACCTCTCAGAACTTCAGGCTACAAAAATAAAGGATGGACATGTGTAAAGGTATATTATGGTGCACATTTAAAACAAAACATTTATATTCTCCAAAGGAACATAACAATATACTGGAAACACAGTAGGCATACAAAGAATAGTTGCCAAACAAAATCTGTATGAATTAGTTTCTAAGTCAACTAGCATTGATTTTGGGGTGAACTAGGTGCTGAGCTCTGGAAAATAAAAGATATATCATTAATATTCCTTCCACAAACCTGCCTTTATTAATTTCTTCTTCAAAGAAGTTATGCCTCAGAAGATTAATTCTAGTTCCTATAATCTAATAAAAGAAAGGCATAAATGTACCTTGATGAAAAGTTTCTTTCCATGCATCTAAATTGATGCCTGGTGTGTCTTCACAGGACTTAAAGTCTGGAGGAAATCTTCCAAGCTGAAAAGCATTGGTTGGCACGGCAGTAAGGCCTGTGTTATCACAGATTAACCGGGATAAAGAATATTTCTCCAGTTCATGCCTCTGAGCTTCAGTAAATACATGTTTGTTTTCCCACCAAAACCTAAAGAAATTGAGAAGGCGATTTTAGACTGAATGCTTGAATATTTATGTTCTCTACGTGGTTTTTCTTTTGCTGTCTAGAGGTTTGTGTGGCAATTGATATGCACCTTGGAGCTCTTTAAAGTGAGTTATTTATGTCATTTATTATGGGTGAAGTTAGTAGATATCTGGATTAGAGTAAACAAAGGAATAGTTAGAGGCTCCAATGCAGTGTTTTAATTTAAGAAATGTGAAGAAGTATAGAATGATACTATCACAATATCACAGAATTTAAGGATTTTGAGAAGGAAGACAATTAAGTCCAACCTTTACCTTAACATACATCCTTCCACATACAACATACTCAACAAGTGATCATACAGACTTTGCTCAAAGACTACCTCTAAAGGCTAATAATGATTCTATTTTTTTGTTGTTCAGTCATATCTGATTCTTTGTGACCTTATTTGTGTTTTCTTGGCAAAGATCCTGAAGAGGTTTACGATTTCCTTCTCCATATCATTTTATAATTGAGGAAACTGAAGCAGATAGAGTTAATAGAGTTAAGTTACTTGCACAGGGTCACACGGTTAGAAAGTGTCTGCAGTTGGATTTGAATATTCTGGTGCTCTATCTATTTCACCACCTAGTTATTTGATTCTATTTTGGTAACTCCAACCCCATTGCCTTCTGGGGCAAGCAGCAATGAAGAGAATCTCTCAAAATGACTCTATGGGCTTCTGATGAAGTGAAGAGCTAAAACATCCCTGAGAATGTGTCCTAAAGAAACAAACATTTGTATTTTAACTCAATATTTTGACTTCACTACCTAATTTGATTGCATTGCTTTATTTTTTAACCATAAATTTAATTAAAGACTTTAGGAACATAATTTTTTTTTACTTTTTAAAAAATTATTGAATTGCTATATTTTAAATTGAGTTGTTCTATTTTAAAATGCACTTTTCCACACTTCCTAATCCTGCCCATCCATCTAGCAGATAATAAAAGGCTTCTAATAGAACTTCCTGTCTTTTTTCAGAAATTATACTTATTTTCTTTGTTTTATAGTTATGAGCAAGAAAGCACTCTTGTAACTTAACTCTGCTTTCCATATGTAAAGTCCCAGTGAGGCAGAATTGTTGTTGAGTCGTTTTAGTAGTGTGGCAATCCATGACCCTTTTTGAGGTTTTCTTAATAAAGACATTGGAGTGTGCTGCCATTTCCTTCTCCAGCCCATTTTGCAGATGAGGACTGAGGCCAACAGGGTTAAGTTTCTCTCCTGGAATTACACAGCTAGTAAATTGCTGGAGGCTGTATTTGAACTCAGGAAGATGAGTCTTCTTGACTTCAGGTCCAACAATGTATCTGATGTATCACCTAATTGCCCTAGCAGGGACCCTGTTTTCTTTATTGCCTCATGTCTCCTCCAGGACTTAATTCAGTGTTTGAATATAGGAGGTGATTGATAAATGTTTGCTGAATGTTGAATGATATATTTGAAATAAATGAATTTCTTTCTTCACAATAATAAGATCTTTTAGATTGTCCAAATAATTCTAGAAATAAATATCAACCCTGAATGGTTTCATTAATTTTAAAATTCAATATGATTTTCTTTCTCTTTTTTTCTCAGCTGGAGATCTCTGTAACACACAGGAATGAGTTCTCAAGCTGAGAAAAAAAAATAATATGAAGACTCTGATCAAACTCATGTATTGTTAACATGTGGACGAAATTCAATTATATATAATTGAAAGAGAAATTTCTGAAGCCCCTCCAGAATTCCCTTCCCCTTCTTTGCTTGCCGCACAGAAGATGAGCTAACATAAAAGGTAATATAATGCATGTGTAAGAAAACCCAGGTGACAGGACAATGCTGCTTGTTTAATTAGTGCTTCCCCATGCCATGCAAACATCCCAGGATGAAGTTTCAAACTGCAGAATTGAAGCACAACTCATAGTTCCAAGTGACAGAGCTTCTAGTAGTGGTTGTATGTCAGACACACAGGTATGTGATTTTCAACTTCTAGAATTTCATAATTTAAATAAATTCATTAAAAAATGGTTGGCAGAAGGTGGGGTGGTGATTAAAGATAGTCTCAAAATTATAGAATTAGAGATAGAAGAGTTATTAGGTCATCTAGTCTAATACTTTAATTTTGAAAAAAAAAATTAAAACCCAGAAAAATTAAGTAACTTGTCTAATAAATGGAGAGAGGAGAACTTGATCCTGGGTCAACTACTCTAAACAAAGATCTCCTTTTTCATATTTATATATCTGTTATATTCTCGTTGATACATCTGAAACTTAAATTCAGATGTCCCCAGGGTTTTTTTATGGGCCCTTTTCTCACTCTATAGTCTCCATCAGTGATCTCATGTGTTGCCTTAGGTCTAAATATTATCATTCTTTAGATAACTTCCAACTATGTTTTTAAATATCCATTCCTAATCGCTTCCTCGAAGACTAACCCTATATTCATTATTTACTTACTGTAGAAGGCCAGTTGACATCCCAAAGTTAATATATCCAAAGTGGGCTTCATATCTACCCTATCCCCCTCCCACCTATCACAAATCTGTCCCTCCTTCAAGCTTCCTCTTTTAGTCTAAGAAATCAATGTCATTATAGTCAATCAGGTCAGGACCCCAGAGGTATATTTACTCTTTCTTTTTCTACCATATCCAAACATTTTGTCAATTCTACCTCTATCTCACACTTGTCCCCTTCTTTCTTCTCATTTGTCTACTATCATGTTTCACATTCTCTTTAGTTATCATCTGAGTTACTATATCTTCCTGTTTTTGATTTTGCCTTCCCATCCATGTTCCACAAATGTGGAAATTCTATTAATTTTTCCTAAGGCATAGATTTGATTCTGTCACCCTCCACTCCACCTCTCTAATTAAAAAATTCCCAGTATCTTTCCTTTACTACTAGAATGAAATACTTACTCTTCAGCCTAAAATTTGAGTATCATCACAGTATGGCTCTTACCTGCTTTTCTGGTCTTATTTTATACTATCTCACAAGAACTCTAAATTCCAGTTAAACCAGACTATTGGCTAATTTCAGAATTGAACACTGTGTTAAAGCACCAGGTGGCACTAATCACCTTTGGCTGGGGAATGTCATGCTCACCCTGGATGTTCACAAATATGCAAGCTTTGAGTTGGCCTAATATTGTATCTTTTCCAAATTATCAGATATCTTCCAAACCTCATCATTAGAGGTTGCACTGGAGTAAAGAATTTGTGGAAACACCTATTTAATATTAGCTTTGAGAATAAACCTACTGGCTAACCCTGTATCCCTTTGAATTCTTAAGTTCCAGAAAGATGTCTTTGCCATAATGGTTTTTTTTTTTACAGAAACTACATATGAAATATTGTATGCAACATTTTTACTTTTAGCATAGAATTCAATAATTCAATAATGTAATAATTAGAGAACACAATGTATAATAATGTATATGACTATCTACAAAATAATTTTAGTTCTAGAGGAACTAGAGAACAAATTACTAGCATTCTCTGGATTATGAGAGGAAAAGAGAGTTCCAGAAAAAGAAAAAAAAGTCTACTTCTGTTTCATTGGCTACTAAAGATTTTGACTGTGTAGATTATAACAAAAGGTTGCAAATACTCAAAGAGATGGAAGTACCAGATCATCTTGTCTCTTGAAAACTATATGTGAAGCTTCATTTAGAACACATATAGAATTGATTGGTTTAAGTTTGGAAAAGGAGTATGAAAAGGCTATAAATTTTTACTTTCTTGATTTAACTTACATGGAGAGTGCATCATGTGAAATGCCAATCTGGATGAATCAAAAGTTGGAATTAAGGTTGCCAGGAAAAATTTCAACAATCTTAGATGTATAATTGCTAATACTCTTATGGCAGAAGGTGAAGAAGAATTAAGGAACCTCTTGATGAGGGTGAAGAAGTAGAGTAACAATGAAAAATAAAAAGCAACCCTGAGGTCTTGGCAACTGGTCCTATCACTTTCTGGCAAATAGAGGAAGAAAGAATTGAAAGTAGAGTTGGATTTCATATTCTTGTGCTCAAAATTTACTGTAGATAATATCTGCAGGCATGGACTGAAAAAGTGCTTGCTTCTTGGAAAGAAATCTCTTGCTGACAGAGATCGATATCATCAAAACTTTGGTTTTTCCATTAGTAATGAATGGCTGTGAGAATTCAAATATAAGGAAAGCTGAGTATACACAATTTATACTTTTAAGTGGAGATGGAGAAGACTTTTGAGATTCCTATGAATAGCAAGGAAATCAGATCAGTCAATATTTAAAGAAATTGATTCAGACTATATACTGGAAGGTGGAATACTGAAGCTAAATATTTGATAATTTTGTCACATAATGAGAAGGCAGGATTAATTGGAAACGACCCTGATGTTGGGAAAGATTGAAGGCAAAAGGAATAAGTGGATGGAAGAACATGAGATGGATAGATAATGTCTTGGAAGCAATGATCATGAGCTTGGACAGACTTTAGGAGATAGTGAAGGGCCTGGTGAGCTATGGGACATGGGGTCATGACAAGTCAGATCTGACTGAATGACTGAATAACAAAAATAAAATGATTACAAAAAAACTCCTAAATCCCCATTATCCAGATGTGGAACTGATCAGGATCAAGAATTTCTAGAACATACAGTTGGAATCTTCCCTTGAACAAGCCAAGCGAGTCAAATTTTCCCACAGCACTGACTCGCTAGATAATTCTTGCAAGACTCCCTTTAGGAGTAGCCATAGGAATGCCAACCTCTCAGCACAGTTTCATAGGAACTTGCCTGTTCACTGAAGTGAATTCTAAATGTTCTTGGCTGTAGATGACCCCTCTGGGTTATTGGAAAGAACATCAAGCAAGGGTAAAGGATAGTTACTATTGTCCTTGTGTCTATTTCACACACCTAGTTCCCTTTTTTTTAATTTTCACCAACATGTTGCTCCTACTGAGTCACATTTCATACTGTGTTGATCACCCATTTCTAAAATTTCCACTGCTCCTCAAAGTAAAGGGGAAAGATAGCTGCAGAAGGAGGAGTTTTTACATGTGCTTCTTCATGGGTTGCCCTCCATTTTTGGAATGCTATCCTTTATTTCTTCCTCTTAAATTTCTATCCTCCTTCAAGGTTCATTTCAGGAGCCACCTACTAGAGGAAGACTTGTTTGTTCCTCTCATATTCTACTTTTCACTGCTAGTTTGCTTCTTAATCTACCTTTTATTTATTTGTAACCATGTTGGATCACTTAATAAGAAATAAGCTCTTATGACTTTTATACAAACATTGGTATTTCTAGTCTAACCAAACCAAAATCCTAAGCACCTAATTGATCAATGGTAAACAATAAATGATTATTAATTAATTTATTGATTGATCAAGTTATTTCCTATGGGATATATTTCACAAATATTTAAGACATAAATTGCCCAATAGCAAAATTTATTGTTTGGGGTTTATATCAGTATTTCTTGAGAATTCTCTGTTGTAAAGACATAAACATGCTTGAATGAATTGATTGCTGGCATATTAAGATCTGACTCAAAGGGCTTATTTAAAAAATGTTATTCTCATCGTTGTGCTTATTTAATCATTGGTTCATTATTTTCATCATCTGTCTTTGAAAGATGAAGATTAAATATTTAGAAAATTGAAACAAAGAAGTTTTGAGTTTCCCATTTCCTACTGGAGAGACTTAACTAGATTTAAGACTTGAAATTATAGACTTTAAGAAAAAGGAGATGAGGGGAACATAAAAGGAAATAAAAGGAAGACCTTTGGTTTCTTGCTTTTATGATACCTAAATTCCCTCTATTCTCAGGGTGGAATAGGATAGCCTGTGAGAGGGTGGAAAAAACGTAATGTATGATATTTTTCTGTAATAAAAAGAAAGTTTATGACTGTGAAATAGCTCATAGGAATATAGATAGACAACAAATATGGAACATAAGATTGAGTTCACCATCATAATTTCATCAAATATTCCAATTATCACAGGACCAGTTAAAATGATCGTTGAACTCCTAAGGACAGACATATTCCCTGAACTTAGTATTTTTGAGTGAAATAAAATCTTTTTCTTCCTGAGATGACTTTTTTTGGAAAACAAGTAGATAGCATGCTCATAAATAATATTAGTAACATGCAGAACACATACCAATCACCTTCTCTCAGTGCCTTCATTTGTCTTCCTATGATGCATGCAAATAGTGGACCAGTTCTGGCACCTGGAAGAAAATTTTCAGCTAGGCCACCTAGCCAGACATCAATATTATTAGGATGCTTGTATAATTCCATAATCTTTTCAACTATACTCCTGTTGGCTATAGCAGTGAACAGATCAGTTTGATTCTTCAGTCTCTGTAAGCCACAGAATTCTCTCCAGTCATTATAACCTACAGATACGAAAATATATTTAAGAATTTGATTGTATTTTTTTTTTGGTTAGAAATGTTGAATCAAATTTATCTAATTAATCCTTTCAAAACACAATTTTCAATAGACATATAGTCATTATCAAGTAAAATAGCTCTGTGACTACTAGATGTCCTAGAGACTGTAATATATATGAAATATAATGCCACTACAGAATTTAACTACCTTAATGAGCCAAAGGGCTACTAGGTCCAAAGGTCACAACTAAAGGTCAAAGTATTTGACTGGATTTATCTGCTTACTAAAAAGTCATTTACTTATTGCTATTTTTGTGTTTTAATGTTCTTGATGAAAGAAATTGTAAACTCTTGCTTCTTTCTTGCAGTTTGTGATAAAAATGATACAAGTAGACTTTAATGAGATATAGAAACATAGGAATTATCTATATCTATATATGTGTTATGTATGTATGTGTCACACATACATACACATACATACATATTAATATAGATATAAAGTTCAGAAAGAAGCAAAAGTTAATATCATATTAGTCTGATTATAATGGCGCCCAATACAATAGCTTGGACTCCAAAATTACATCTTTTGAAAGTTAAAAATTAGGTATACACTGAAAAAAAATTATAGCATAAAATATATTAATTTGGGGGCAGCTAAGTGACACAGTGGATAGAGCACTGATTCTGGAGTCAGGAGGAGCAAAATTCAAATGAGCCCCAGACTCTTAATAATTACCTAGCTATGTGACCTTGGGCAAGTCACTTAACCCCATTGTCTTGCAAAAAATAAAACCTCAAAATTTAAATATGAAACTTTCCCAAAATTTATGGGATACAGTCAAGGTAGTTTTGAGGGGAAACTTTATAGCTCTAAATACTTATATGAATAAAATAGAGAAAGGGGAGAGTAATGAGTTAGATATGCAACTAAAAACGCTAGAAAAAGAAAAAATTAAATATTCCCAATTAAATGCCAAATTAGAAATTCTGAAAATCAAGGGAGAGATTAATAAATTTGAAAGTAAGAAAACCGATAATCTAATAAATAAAACTGAGTTGGTTTTATGAAAAAAACAATAAAATAAATAAACTTTTGATTAATCTGATTAAAAAAGAAAGATAACCAAATTTCCAGCATAAAAAATGAAAAGAGTATTCTAACCACCAATGAGGTGGAAATTAAAAATATCATTCAGAGCTGCTTGGCTGAACTGTATGCCAATAATTTTGGTGACCTGAATGAAATAGATGAATATTTAGAAAAATACGAAATGCCCAGATTAACAGAAGAGGAAATAACATATTTAAATAACCCCATTTCAGGAAAAAAAAAAAGGAATTGAAGAAACAATTAATAAACTCCCTAAGAAAAAGTCTCCAACTAAATTCTACCAAACATTTAAGGAATAATTAATTTCTATTCTATATAAACTATTTAAAAAATAGAAGTTCTGCCAAATTCCTTTTATGACACCAATATGGTGCGATGCCTAAACCAGGAAGAACCAAAACAAAGGGAATTTTAGACAAATCTCTTTAATGAATATATGCAATAATTTTAAATAAAATTTTGGCAATGAGATTACAGTAAGTTATTATTAGAATAATACACCATGATCAGGTAGGATTTATACCAAGTAGGTGGGGATGGTTCAATATTAGGAAAACACTTAACATAATTGAAAATATAAATAGCGAAACCAAAAGAAATCAGATGATCATTTCAAAAGATGCTGAAAAAACCTTTGATAAAATTCATCTTTCCTATTAAAAACACTAGAAAGTTTATGAATAAATGGAATTTTCCTTAAATAATAAGTAGTATCTATCTTAAACCAATCAACAAATATTATATGTAATGGAGATAAAGTCAGCACATTCCCAATATGATCAGAGGTGAAACAAAGATGACCACTATCACCATTACTTCAATATAGTATTGGAAATGCTAGCTTTATAAAAAAGAAAAGAAAAAGAAATCGAGGAAATTAGAATTGGCAATGAGGAAGCACAGCTTTCACTTTTTGCAGATGATATGATGGTATACTTAGAGAAACCAAGAAAATCTTCTAAAAAAATTCCCTGAAACAATTAACAGATTATTCAAAGTAGCAGGATATAAAATAAACCCACATAAATAATCAGCATTTCTATATATGAACAACAAAGCCCAAGAGCAAGAGATAGAAAGAGAAATTCCATTTAAAGTAAAAGTAGAAAACATTAATACTTAGGAATCTACTTTTCAAGACAAATCCAGAAACTGAATGAATACAATTATGAAGCACTTCTCATCCAAATGAAGTCAGATCTAAATAATTGGGAAAGTGTCAGTTGCTCATGATAGGTTGAGCTGTTATAATAAAAAATGACAATTCTACCCAAATTAAATTACTTATTCAGTGTCATGCCAAACTACTGAGCTAGAAAAAATAGTAACAATTCATATGGAGCAACAAAAGGTAAAAAATAGCTGGGGGGGGCGGCTAGGTGGCGCAGTGGATAGAGCACTGGCCTTGGAGTCAGGAGTACCTGAGTTCAAATCTGGCCTCAGACACTTAATAATTACCTAGCCGTGTGGCCTTGGGCAAGCCACTTAACCCCATTGCCTTGCAAAAACTAAAAAAAAAAAAAAAATAGCTAGGGAACTGATAAAAATGTAAAGGAAAGTGGCATAAAACAACTAGAGATTGAGGGAATGTTCATCATTTGGGAAATGGCTGAACAAATTATAGTATATGTATGTGTTAGAACACTATTGTTCTATAAGAGACCAGGAGGGATGGGATTTCAGAAAAGCCTGGAAAGACTTGCATGAAATGATGCTGAGAGAGATGAACAGACCAAGAAGAACATTGCACACCCTAACAACAACATGGGGTGATGATCAAACTTAATGGACTTGCTCATCCCTTCAGTGCAATAATCAAGGACAATTTTAGGGCATCTGTGATGGAGAATACCATCTGGATCCAGAGAAAGAACTGTAAAGTTCATATAAAGACCAAAGATTGTTACCTTCAATTTAAAAAAAAAAAGTTGGCTTATGTACTATGTAATTTTTCTATCACTAATATTTTATCTTTTCCTTAAGGATATTTTTTTCCTCTCAACACATTCAATTCTGATCAATGCATAACATGTAAACTATGTAAAGGTATTCAGATTGCTTTCTATGGAGGAGGGAAAGAAGGGTGGGGGGAAAAGGGTCAAATTCAAAACCTTACCAAAAAATTATAGGTAGAAACTACTCTTGTATATAATTGGAATATAAATAAAATATTAATATAATTAAAAAGGAAGTTGGCCTAGCTCTATCTGATCTAAAACTGTACTATAAAGTGGCAGTCATCAAAACTGCCTGCTTTGGTTAAGAAATAGAGTGATAGATCAGTGGATTAGGATAGGTCCAAAAGAAACAGTGGTAAATGACTACAGTAATCTACTGTTTGATGAACCCAAAGACATTGGCTTCTAGGATAAGAATTCACCATTTGACAAAAATTCTGAACTAGAAGTTCTGATAAAGGTCTCATTTCTAAAACATATAGAGAAATGTATCAAATTTATAAGGTTACAAGTCATTTCCCAGTTGACAAAAGATCAAAAGATATTAATAAAGTTTTCAAATAAGAAATTAAAGCTACATATAATCATATGAAAAATGCTCCAAATCATTATTTATGAGAGAAGTACTAATTAATATAACTCTGAGATATCTCCTCACACCTATCAGACTGGCTAATATGACAAAAGGGAAAATGATTAATGTTAAAGAGGTTGTGAGAGGATTGGGAGATTAATGCATTGCTGGTAGAGTTGTGAACTGCTACAACCATTCTGAAAAGCAATGTGTAACTATGCCCAAAGTGTAATAAAGTGCAATTCCAATTCTAGGTCTATATACAGAAGAAATCATAAAAAATGGGAAAAGTCCCACATGTACCAAAATATTCATAGCAGCTCTTTTTATGTAGTGGCAAAGAATTGGAAATTGAGGGGATACCCATCATTTGGGGAATGGTTGAACAAGTTTTGTGATATAAATATTATGGAATATTATTGTTCTATAAGAAACCATAAATGGTCAAACTCTAGAGAAGCATGGAATGAATTACAGGTTCTGGTGCTGAGTGAAGTGAGCAGAACCAAGAGAGCAATGTACACATTAACAACAACAATGTGAGATTATTGACCCCGGTAGATGCAAATGCTCTCAGAAGTTCAGAGAGCTAGGACAACTCTCTTAGACTGACTATGGACAATGCTATCCCCATGCAGAGGAAGAAAAACCAAACCAAACTAAAAAAAAAAAACCCTTCAGAATCCAATGAACACTACATTCACTACTTAAAAAATAAATCTTATGTATTTCTTTTCCTTAATCCTAATCCCTCATGCCAAAAATGATCTGTAAATATGTTTAAGAAAAATATATATGTACAATATTAACCTGATTGTTTGCTGCTGAGGGGAGGGGGATAGGAAAAGAGGGTGGAAGGAAATTTTGTAACTTAAAAATATACATATGTGTATGAATGAATGTTAAAAAAACTTTCATAATGTGTTTGAAAAATAAAATATTGATATAAAATTTATGAACCTTTAAAATATTTCTTTCAATTCAATTTCTAAAAATTCATTTCTATCATTGCTTCTTTGTAATTCTGTATTTACTTTAGCATTTAGTATGTTCTAAGTTATGGTTATTAACTATACTCAATTTTTATAAAGGCCAGGTTTATTTTTTAAAGTGGGACCTATGGTGTAAATGAGACTAGATATGATTTCATTAGCATATTGAACTCCTAGATGAGGAAACTCTCTCTACTAGTGTAGATGGACAATTCCTCTGCAGTTTAGAGTTTTAAAGAATGTCACAAAACATTGTGACACTGCGTGACTTTCTCAAAGTTGTACAACATGGATTAGTGTATGGAAAATTCCCTTAAAAACAGGAGAGCTAATCAAGGATCATCTCTTATGCTATTAGGGACTTTATATGAACATTTGTATTTCTAATCTATTTAAACCAAAAACACAAGTATTTTGGTGACAGTGAGCTAACAGGCTGCCATCATACACAGACAGCTTTTTGTTGGGGAAAAAAATCATATTTCTTCCAATTAAATTAGGATGGCAGGAGGGAAGTAGATTTTAGGAGTTACTTGAATGTTGGAAAAGAAAAATTCTTATTTATTAGGTGAAGAAAGTATTCAAAGTATAGGGCAACTTGGCAGGACTCTCCACTCAAAGGAAAAAATGGGGGCTAGATAAAAGGGAAAATGTACAATATACAATATAAATATACAATATACAAAATATACAATTTTCCAATGTGGAAAATATTAAAAATCCAAGTTTTAAATAACATATTTTAAATTGTAAAAAAAATTCCTAATTTTTCTATAACCCAACTTAAGAAATAATGATTTGTTTATCTTTTATGATCTTCAAATGCCTATTTTTGAAAACAACAAAAACAAGATTTAGAATATGTATATTAAAGACTATACGTATTTCATTTATTTAGTTTTCCAGCTTCATGAAAAGATAGTTTTCAACAATCATTTTTGGCAAGATTTTGAGATATACATTTTTCTCCTTCCCTTTTTCTCTTCCCCCCTTCCCCTGACATAAAGCAATCTGATATAGGTTATACATGTGTACCTATATTAAACATATATCCATATTCATCATGTTGTGAAAGAAGAATCAAATCAAAAACAAAAAAAAACACTAGAGGGAAAAAATAATAACACATAAAACAACTTAAAAAATTGAAGATAGTAAGCTTTGGTCTGCATTTAAACTCCATAGTTCCTTTTCTGGATATGTATGGTATTTTCTATCACAAATCTTTTAGAATTGTCTTTGATCCATCATAGTTGACCATTACATCATCACATTTTCTGTTAGTGTGCACAATGTTCTTCTGGTTCAGCTCACTTCACTCAGCATCAGTTCATGCAACAAAGACTATATGAATTACAAGAGTGTAAGCTGTTTTTTAAAAGAAAATAACTAATAAAAGGAAAAGTATCTCTAGATAAATATAATCATATATATATATATATATATATATATATATATATATACATACATAAGAAGCAGAGAGAGGATTGTCTTGTGTTTGGGAAATTGTAGAGTTTTCAATTCCAAACTGATCCCTTTTACAAACAAATAAATGACAACAAAAATATAATTTTTATAACAACATTCTTCTGGTGATGCTATGCAGATGCAGATTATGGAATCACACAATCTCTGAAGTTCCAAATTTTAAATGAAATATGTAACTGAAAGAACAGTGGAAAGAAGCTTGGGGCAATTAATGGTTACAACATGTTTTGAATATTTTGTACTCAAGAAGTTATAAAACTACACCTCCAGAAGTATGAAGTGTGATTGGAAAAGAAGGTGGTATGGTCACACACACACACACACACACACAAATACTAAGTTGTTAGCCTGGCTGTTGAATATTATAATAATTACAATATGATGCTGAAAGAATTACTGAGAGGATCTGTAGCATATTTAGATGGGCAAAATATTCTGGATTTCTAGAGGACCTGAACATGAATTATGTAGATTGGCTGAATATTTGCTGGGATTTGCATTGTAGGGGAAGCACCCACATAAATGAGAAGATATCTATTGAAAGACTGAAGTATGAACATAAAAAAATTCTTTAGAAGACTAAAGTTTTAGATACCAGAGGGGGAAAAACGATTTTAGGTAAAATTGACATAAATTGACTAAATAGATATCATTTTCATGTCACTGTTTGATTATGCTTTAACTACTTTGTGAAATATATTCTTGATTTATTTTTTTTCTTTTCCTGCTCTGAGCAGGAACAATGACAATTACATCTAATTTTACATGGTGAGAATATTAAATACAAAGAACAGTGGTGGAAGATAAAGGATTCAAGTATCTCATCTTTTTTTTTAAGAGACACAATTTTAGATGTCATTGTCATATGATTTTGAGCATGTTGGGAGTATAGTTATCACCCATCTTCTTTTACAGAGAGCAAATAGAATTTCAGAGAGGGGAATCTCTCTGGCCAAAGTCACACAGTTAGTAACTAGTAAAGGCAATATTACAATCCAAGTCTTCTTAGGCTAAATTCAGTTCTCCAAAAAGTCTATCACACTGCCTTCTTTTTTTAAAACATTTCTCAGTTGGAACAAAGAGTAAAGAGATCAGTTTGGTCTCTTTTAAAACTGTGACATAGAGATATACAGTTTTATTATAAGCCTTTTCAGACTATAAATAAAAGAGAATTTATTATGCATGGAAAGTTCCCTCTATGTACTTATGACAAGCATTACATATCCTAAATCTTTTGTTGGCTTGATTCTCCTCTCTGCCAGAGAACATGAAGTTCTCTGAGCTCATGTGGGTGAGTTTTATTCTGCTTCCTCACCCATCAAATTCATTCCTGAAAAAGCTGCTGAATGTAGAAACTTCTGGTGTTCACACATATTTCCACTGATACTCAGGAGGAAACACAGTGAATGACATGAGACAAACATCACTAGACTAAAAGTCAGGGCACTACACCTGGAAGGGAACCTGGGGTATCACAGCACCTCTATTATCTACTCCACTGTGTAAAGAAAGCATATTTTAAATCTTAAGCTATTATGTAAATGTGAACTGTGATAGTCATATTAATGTGCTTTAACAATTTTCAAGGGCAATGTCAATGTCAATTGAAAAATGTTTAAGCAGGCATTTCTAGCCCTGCCACTTCAAGGAAGTATTTTTTTTTATTTTTTAAATTTTTTAAAAATTTACTTATTTATTTTTCACATTAAAACAATAGTCTTATAAAAGTAAACATGATCCCCTCTCTGCCCACAAAGATAGAGAAACTTTAAAAAAAAATGAAGTGAGAGGGAAAAAAAGTGTGGTTTCAGTATGTATTTAGATCCATCAGCTCTGTCTTTGGGATGGATCACATTCTTTATTATAAGCCCATCAGAGAAACTGCTTCAATATTTTTTTTCCAGAGTTGCTTTTGTTAGCTGTATTTCCCTCCATCCTATTCCTCCTCATCCCCATTTATTCTATTGTCTCTCTCTCCTTTCATTCTGACCCTCCTCAAAAGAGTGTTGTATCTGACAACCCTTCCCCATGACCTTCCCTCTCTTTAATCACCTACAATCCTCTTCCCATTCCCCCATCCCCTTTCTCCTATCCCTTTCCTCTTCTTTTTTTTTCCTTTAAGGTAAGATAGATTTCTATATCCTATTAAATGTGTATTTTATTTTCTCTCAGTCACTTCCAAAGAGAATAAAGGTTCACTCATTCCCCTTCACTTTCTCCCCTTTGACTCCATTGCAAAAGCTTTTTCTTGCCTCTTTAATATGTGAAATATCTTAGCCCATTATGCCTCTAGTTTCCCTTGTTCCCAGTACATTCCTTTCTTACCCATTAATTCCATCTTTATAATATATTTTTCCTTTATATTCAGTTTCCTCCTGTACCTTGTCTATATATATTCCTTGTAACTACTCTAATCAATGAGACGGTTCATATGCGTGATCAGTATCATCTTCCCTTGTAGGAGTATAAGCTGTTCAACATCATTATATCCCTCTTAATTTACTCTTCTTGTCCACCCTCTCTATGATTCACCTGAGTTCTGTCCTTGAAGATCAAACTTTCTGTTCAGCTCTAGTCATTTCAACAAGAAAATCTGAAAGTTCCCTATTTCATTCAATGTCAATCTTTTCCCCTGAAAGAGTATGTTTGATTTTGCTGGGTAGTTGATTCTCAGTTGTAGACCAAGTTCTTTTGCCTTCTGGAATATCATATTTCATGACCTACGAGTCCTTAATGTATGTGCTGCTAAATCTTGTATAATCCTGATTGTAAACTTCATGATATTTGAATTGTTTCTTTCTGGTTGCTTGCAATATTTTCTCCTTGACTTGGGAGTTCTGGAATTTGACTATAATATCCTGGGGGTTTTTATTTTAGGATCCCTTTCAGGGCATAATCAGTGAATTCCCTCAATTTCTATTTTACCCTCTGCTTTTAGGATATTAGGGAAATTTTCTGGAGAATTCCTTTTAACATTAAGTCTAGACTCTTTTCCTGGTCATGACTTTCAGTAGCCCAGTAATTTTTAAATTATCTCTCTGAGATCTGTTTTCCAGGTTAGCTGTTTTTCCCAGTAAATTATTTTACATTTATTTCTATTTTTTCATTCTTTCATTTTTGTTTTATTGTTTCCTGATTTCTCCCAAAGTTATCAGCTTCCCTTTGCTCCATTCTACCAAAGTAAGTGTCTATGGTCAGATTATTTTTCTTCTATTGTTGGCTTATTTCCCCAGTCTATGACTAGATTTTAATGCTTTGTTAAGGTGGTATTCTGCTTCCAGGGTGGAAGATAGACTTTCTCAAACTTTTAAGAGTTTTTTCAAACCACTCTCTTGACCTATGCCCTGGTCTGTGGATGGTCACAAGCACTTCCCTTATCCCTGGAACTGTGAGGAAGGTCCCTTCCCTGTTCTACTAGGGCAATATGGGGCTCCAGACTGTGACCTGGATCTGAGTATGGGCAAAGCAACAGAGTCCTGCCCCAGGGATAGTAGAAAAGACCTCTGTAGTTTCCCCCATTCCCCTTATCATCTGTGCACTGAGCACTTTGGAAGCAGCTACTGTATAGTTCTACAGGCCTGCTTCAGGTTCCTGGGGACTGGGGCTGTGCTGAGGTCTGCACTGGCCTAGGCTCTACACTCATTTTGATGTGGCAGAGTTTTCCTGTTGACATTCCAGTTTGACCTTAGTGATCCCTGGACTGAGAGGTCTGGAAATCAGCCCCTCTGCCATGGACCCAAGTGACCCCATGGATCCTGGCACCACACAGGTTGCTCCTGGATGGCCGGAGCTGGTTTACTCTGGTGGCCAGAGTGATCAGGCTGTGCTGCAGCCTTTTCCAATGCTGAGCAGACACTTTCTGGGGAAAAATTTTTCCTTCAGTCATTGTAATGGTTCCACCCTAGAATTTGAGAAGAGTCATAATTTAAAGGCATTTGGAGTAGTCTGTGGGAGAGTTTCAAATATTCCTTGCTTTTATTCCACCATCCTTGGAAATGGGTTGGGGAAGGGTTGTATGACACTAGCCAAGTCACTTTACCCATTGATTCTGTTTCCTCATCTATAAAGAAAGTTAGAGAAGAGAATGGCAAACCACTTGCCAAGAAAATTCCAAATGGAGTCATGGAGAGTCTTCTTATATGAGTGACCAAAAAATGTTATATAAAGGCACTTAGAATGCAAAAGACAAAAATTAAACTTTCTTTGTCATCAAAGAGCTTATACTCTAGAATATTTAACATGTCAGTTGGCAAATATAATACAGAGCTGAGAATCTTGGGAGTAAGGAGAAATCCAGATAAAGTGCTCTTCAAAAATTATGGAAAGGTAGGGGTAACTAGGTGGTACTGTGGATAGAGCATTGACCCTGGAGTCAGGAGGACCTGAGTCAGCCTCAGACACTTAATAATTATCTAGCTGTGAGACCCCCATTCCCCTTATCATCTGTGGACTGAGCTGGCCTCGGCAGGTGACTTAACCCTATTGCCTTGCCAAAAAAAAAAAAGAAAGAAAGAAAGGTGGAACATTTTTATCTGGTGGAATTGGAATAGGTTTTTGCTAAGAAGATAGCTTGTGATTTGGACTTTGAAGAAAGAGGTTTTTAAAGATGAGGAGGAGGCAGTAAATCAAAACAAAATATATTATTCACCTACACAGACAGTTATTAATGGAAAGAATAGTATGAGCTATTCTAAGGACACTTGCAGATATTATGTGATATGAGTTAAGAAGAATCAAAGAAAATGGTGGGTTAAGATAACCAAGGCAAATTTCATGGATAATTAAGTTGGATCTTAAAGAAAGTATTAAGTTTCAGTAAGTGGGACAGAGAGGAAGCAACAATCAGGGGAGGAGAAGTGGATTAAAAAAGACTTGGAAGTAATGGATCAGAAGACACATTGCAGGCTGCCCTACACAGATGGATATAAACCCTATCTCTTTTACCCATCTGTGTATTACAAAATTTGCAAATTCTTTCATGACACAACTAACCTTAAAAGCTTGGGTTACAGTTTCTGTCATACTCTAAATACAACAGAACAGTATGGAAAAGAAAAGGAAAGGGGACAGAATGATATGAACAATTGCAGTCTGTTAATGTCTCTCCTAAATTGCTTGTCTATAACTTAAATTGTGTCTTTATAATAAATAGCTTCATACTATTGTTTTCCTACAGGACAGAAGCAATGTGGTATATAGTAGGAGGGAAAATCAATGGATTTAGAGTCAGAGAACTTGGGTTTAAATCCTTGCTTCCTGTGACACTATGCAAGTCACTTTATCTCCATAGACCTCAGTTTCTTCATCTGTGAAACAGGGAGAGGATTGGACTGGATGATCTTTAATGTCCCTTTCAGTTCTAAATCTGGGTCAATAAACTGGAAATAGATATGTAATTGGTAGAAAATCAGTAATTTTAGGGCAAAAATTTAGCAGATGTACTTATCCAACATAATCAAAACACATTGTGGCTTAATTATTACATTCAGTTCTATGTGGATGTAATAATTAAGTCACATGACCTCATTAGGAGTTTTCTTGGAAAGAATACTGGATTGATTTACCATTTCCTTTCCTAATTCATTTTACAGATGAGGAAATCGAGGAAAACAGGGTTAAGTGACTTGTTCAGCATCACATCATAAGTATCTGAGTCTAGATTTGATCTCAGATCTTCCTGACTTACAGGTTCCAATACATTGCACCGCCTACTTTCTAGTTACCACCAAAAGATCTTACTGCTTTTGCAAGCAGAAAGTAATTAAGCACAATCAAAAGTATTGGTGATTCCTTGCATATAATTCTCAGTCCAACTCAGCTGAAGTGACCTTAATTTTCTCTTGTATTATTTTTATATTATGAATTTCAGAGTTGATTTGAGGGAATATTTTACTCTTTCCAGGTGTCAAAATTTCTAGTAACTCTGGCATGAAGAATCTTTTTTTGGACACATTATATGATATAGTTCAGGACAGGTGAAATAAGGAGAAATTTGTCATGTTTTCAAACACATTTTACTTGAGATCAGTATCTTTAAGAAAAATTAAATATTTTTACTAAATTAGAAATCATATCCATGTGTTTCATTTGCAAAATAAAAATCAGAAACTAATCACAGACCTGGAAGGCCATGATCCCTCCCTCTCTGCAGATTGAGTGATGCTAAATCCAAAGTTCCATTATTAGATAATACAAAGAGCTTTTCAGTCAGTTCTTCATTCATCAATTGTTCCTGAGTCTGCAATTTGGCTGGGCTTGCTAGAAGTCCTCTTATCACAGGATCTAAGCCACCTTGAAATATTGGGCATGGAGAGGGAATAAAGTTATTTCTTTTGAAATTTCTAGGCAAAAATAATATTTCATACCTTAGACTAATTATTGCTGACAGATAAAGGTCTGCAAGGATATGAATACACCCTGCGGATTCAAGTTTAATGAAATTTCTTCATTATTACATGTCTTTGGTGACTTCATTCACATGACTTTAACACTGTGAGCCTCAGTTTCCTCTTCTTTAAAATGAAGGAGTTGGACTAGGTGTCCACAGACTTAAGATTCATTTCAGTTCTTGAATCTATGATCCTATTATGTACATTTTCCCCTAAAAAGTAGAAGATTGGATGTGCTATTCGAGTATTGAGAGATTTTGTAAGGTTTCATTCAGTGTGGAGATACACTTATAAACTGACTAAGTATAGCTAAAATGTAACAAACTCTTTGCTACATCATTATGAAAGTGATCTCCCCTTCTTCAAATTTATCCACATTCTTCTTTTATTCTGATCACATTCCACCTATATGTCTTAATTATTTAATACAGATCTCATACCTTAGATTAGAAGATCCTTAAGGACTGAGATTGTGCTAGCTAGCCCTACTAGGACTAGTTAGCTCTAGTAACTAGCAAAGGACCTAGAACATACTGAATGCTTCATACATGTTAAATATTTGTGGAATTGAATTGAATTTCAAAATCATTTTACAGAGCAGGAAATTCCTAAAGACATCAGAGTCTAGTCTAGTCCCCTTATTTTACAGGTGAGGAAGCTGAGACCAAGGGAGGTTTAGTGACTTATCCAATGTCCCACAGGTAGTGAGCATCCAGGGTGTGATATACCCAAGCTTTTTTTTTTTTTAACTGTAGAGCCAGTGCTCTTTCCACTATATTGTGCTTGCCCAAGTCTGGTTAATGAGAAAGCTCTCATATCACCTGATGAGTCTAGTAATTGTTTATTAGGGAGTTGATTTTTAACACATGCCTCAAGCAAACCTATGATATCATTAAAATGATCTAAAATGGCAGCCTTCTCTGTTCTACATATAGAAAGTACTTTATACAAATAATTTTACCTTAAACATATAATAGAAGGACTATCATCAGGGGTTTTGAGCCAAAAGGACTGAAAAAGGAAATTCAGGCATCATCCCCAAACAGTTCTATCTGATACAACTCCTGAGTCTTTTCTTTTCTCAATAAAAAAACAATAGCATCTAGTATCTGAGCAACCATAATCAAATCCACCCTTTAAGTCCTAGATCAACAAATACACTTTTTCTTTTGATAGAGAAATCACTTAGAAAGTCTATTTTCTCAACAATTTCAATTGAATAAGATTTTATTAAGGACCAACTAAGTGCCAGAGGCTGTGCAATAGACAAAGGCAAAAATGGAATACTCCTTGCCTTCAAGGAACTCACTTTGCTCCTGACATAGAAAAAATATATAAATACACAATAGTTTGGAGTGGAAAAAGGTGAATAACAATTTGGTAATACCCTTCAGGAAAGGCTTCTTAAAGATTCAGGTTAAGCCTGGAAAGGAGATTCCAAAAGATAAGCAAAAAAAAAGATGAGGAACAAAGGGAGAGGAAAAAGTTTATCTAGTGTCCTCTACTAGTACCTGTGCTGAGAGCTTGCTGAAAGCTTTATAATTGTTATGCTGATGTGAACTTCACAACACCCCTAGGACATAGTTGCTATTATCATTCTCATTTTTCAGTTGAAGTAACTGAGGCAGACAGAGGTCACTGACTTGTCCAAAGTAGCTAGGCTGAATTTGAATTAGCACCAGAACTAGCACCAGCATCTGTCCCTCGCATCACTTAGTTCTTTCTAAATCATTTGGCTAGAACATAGGTATGGAAGGGGAAACAATGTGAAAATAGCATGAAAAGATAGATCCAATCTAGATTGGGTAAGACTTGAAACACCAAACTGAGGGGTCTACATTCTTTTTCTAGATACAATAAAATCATTGAAGTTTCTTGTTCAGGTAAGAAACATTATCAAAGTTTTTTCCAGGTACCCAGTTTGCCAGATCTGTTCCATCAGGCATTAATTTGAGAGCCATAGAGAACCTACTGTTCTTGGTGTGTTGTAGATGAATAACTTAGAAGAATGGTCATTTATTTGCTGGTTAGTCTTTCATATGCTGTAATTTATCTTCCCCTCAAGTTCCATTTGTAACCTTAAAACCTTGAGTAAGTTTTCTTCATATCCCCAAGGCTTAGATTTTTCCTGCATAGGTACAACAAAACTTACAAAATCTACTTTATGATTTTATTGTGAGTAAAACAGTTTGGACAACTTAAAGAAATTAAGAATAATAATTTTTTTCTTATTTTTGTTTCTGTTACTATTGTTGCTTCTGTTTCAACTGCTATTAGATGGTTATTATTCAGAACATCCCAGTGAGGGGATGTGTGGAGCTTTAGTATACATGTTTTTCCCTTCCACCCACTTTGAAAGGATCACCTCTTTACTCTGTCTGGGGGCCTCTCAAGTGCTCAAAAACACCCAAAACAAGTTCTGGGAGGAACATAGAACTGGGAATTATTTTACTGCCCTCTCCCCCCCCAAAAATAAGAGAAGTAATAATGAAGGTTTTATTAATGTTAATACTCTAAGTTTCTGTGATTTTATTAGAGTGAACAATTGCTTTTTAATGTAGTCTTCATAAATAAATAACTGTGGTTAAAAAAACCCTCTAAAAATCAAATTAGGAGCATCATTTCCTAAAGCTCATTTTTTTGGAGACATGTGGAAACTTTAATTGCCAAAGAAATGTCTTTTCATGAGTAGGACTTTAGGAAAGAATATGAATATTAAACAACGAAAATATATTTATGTCCAATTGACTAGGGAACAACCTAACTAATATATATATATATGATATATAAACATATTTTAAAAATTCATTAAAAATTACAATCTACCCAGATAGTAAATGCCATATGCTGGTAGATAAAACTACTGAGTTTAAAAAAACTGGTAATAAAAAAATGCCAATATGTTGTGTTAAATTTAAATAGAGATTTCTGTTCAAATAATACTAAAATGAAGATGAGTTGCATAGTTTGTATTCAACCTACATTTGGAATTGTGCATCCTAGTTATTTAAAAAGACAAAAATTGAGTGGCAAGTTGGTTCCAATGAAAAGCAGGTGTTTTCACAAAGCTATGAAATAATTATAATTTTCTTTCACAAAACAGTAATTCTTTGGACAATGTCCAGTCACCTAAATTAGAAATAAATTTTAATTAAAGCTCTTAGAAGGTCTTAGTATGAAATTAGCTACAACATTAGAAGAATGCAACCATAAAACAAAGGAAAATAAAACCCACCTTCTTTAATGAGTCTCCATGGACTAAAGAAAACCTCATGCAAATTTAATTTTGGGAGATCTGGGTGATCCTGGAATTCTGCATCAAGTCTTCTTACCACTGGGTTGATAGTTGCATGACCAAAGCGGAAAGCTGCTGTTGAAAATATGTTGGATATTGTTGGATTCACAGTGGGATCATAGCCTTTGTATGGTCCAATGTATTGCTCAAAAGCAACTGGTCCAAGGATTTTGGGGATATAATCACGGAGAGTAATTATCTAAAGCAAAAAGGAATGGATTAATAGGCTCATCAATCTGATATGAAAAGAATAGCTGCCCTGTTATATGTATTATAAAATTCAAGATCCATAAAGAATTAAACTTGAACAGATACTTCACTTTGGAAATATTTCATTTGAATATTTGCAGAATACTAAGCAAAAATTATTTACTAAGTTAAAAAAATCACCATGAGAGGCAGCTTATACATGGTAGTTCCCATCAGTATAAAGTTACCTTTAAGGGCAGAGTATGGTTAATTTTTCTCTCTAAAATCTGAGTGTTTAACAAAGTGCCTGATATAATTAGGTGGTCAGCAAATGTTTGTTGAAATTGAATTGCGATGAATTGGAAAATAATTGGAATTGTAGTAAGAAATGCTGTTTAAATCTTGGTTCTGAAATTCTAACTTCTTTCAAAACTGAGATCTAATAACATTTCTTATGGAAGTAGAGAATTATGATTGTAACAGAAACAATTTGTAATCTTTTTTTTTTTTTTGCAAGTCAATGGAGTTAAGTGGCTTGCCCAAGGCCACAGGGCTAGGTAATTATTAAGTATCTGAGGTCACATTTGAACTCAGGTCCTCCTGACTCCAGGGCCTGTGCTCTATCCACTGCACCACCTAGCTGCCCCCAGCAATTTGTAATCTTAAAGGCTGCAGAAATTGGGTGGAAATTCCACACAATTGAATCAAAGGTGATAGGAATCTCCACCCAATTTGAGCAGAATCAAACTCATCTCACCTTGGTAAATTTGAAATCTTTATACAAAAGAGATGTTTCTGTTATTTGTGTGTGTGTGTGTGTGTGTGTGTGTGTGTGTGTAATTCATATCTGAAATAGTTACCTGAGTTAAATGTTACTCCTTTTAGTTTGGGTTTTGAATTTAATTGCTTAAAAAGATCTAATTTAAAATTAAGTAATTAATGAAGTTGGGATCTGAGCCTATCCACTTACACCATTTCAAAGTTTTTAAGTGGCAAAGTTTGAAATGATTTCAGCTGTGAGCTAAGTTTTTGTTGACCTAATATTGATTGAAGGCTTTATTCAATTTAGGTTAATGAGACTTTAAGGTTTAGGTTTAGTAAATGTAGACTCCCTGCCCTCAAGAGGCTTTCAAAAGAGGGCGGGAAGGCCTTTATTAGGAAAAGGTCATCGCCTTGTGTTTAAAGAAAAAAAGAAACTATCTAAGAGTAATTTAGTCACCTAAGTTTTGTAACAAATCTTGAGAATTTGTGTGTGTTATTAAGAAGGAAAATATAATTGAGATCCACATGGTCTTCACTTAAAACTCTTCCTAACTTTTCTATCTCTTTCTTAATCTGCTGTAATTTCCTTTAATAAATCTCTTTTCTCTTCAAAACCTGCATTCTTGAGTCTGAGTCCTCAATTCTTCTTGGGGCAGAACTGAACCCAAGAAACAAATCAGCAGCTACAGTATTTTATAGTGAGGAGAGTGCCTTGTAAACAGTGGACACAGCCAAATGTAGTTTAAATAGTCAGTTGGGAGCTGTGGGTTTGATTTCTGCCTCTGACATTCATTACATGTTTGATCCATGGCATAAAAGTTATCTTGGTGTCATAGACTCTGTTGACATGAAGGGTAATTTGAGGGATCTTTTTTCATTTCTTTGTCTTAAACCTCCAACCTGGAAAATTTGTCAACACACACTGCTAATTATTAGGCCACCATTCCTGTCTTGTAGATATATTTCATGTAGGCAATTGGTAAAGGAAAAAAATTGGATAACTCAATACATATATAATTCTTTTTTCTGGTCTTTTGTTTTGGGTGTGACTGGAGAGTCCTAGTTCATTTTGGAGAATTGATTGTGATAAACTCCTCCACTGATGCAGAGTGGAAATTCCTCAAACTTTATAGTTTTAGACTCAGTGGCCTAGGTCAATGCAAGAAGTAATTTGCCCACACATTATCAGAGGCATGACTTTAATCCAGAGGAGGACTTTGATTATCATAAGAAACCAATAACTCAGAACCGTTTTGAAACTTTCTTAAGAACAGGTGTCTCAAACAGAAATGGGCACATCTGTGGCACAAAATCATGGCCTTTTTCCTCCTACATAGAAACACAAGGACCTCCCATGTCCAACTGACTGAGTATAGCAATGGTCCAGTACCCAATTCTCTCCCCATTTGGGTCCCATTCCTTATCAAACCTCCTCTTCCCCACAATTTGGTAGCCCTGGCCTTAAAATTATAACACAGATATATGAACCATTCACCTAGACCATCACCAGTTTATTCATTAATTCACCCAGCATTGTAATTCTTGGATCTATTGCTTTTCTGTTGCAAATTTATCTACTTCTCTATAGAGAGATTCCTTTTGTTCTTAGTCAGATGTAAATTAGCTTGATTTACATCCTGTAAACCCATATTCCTCACTTCATGGCCTCTGACTATACATCAATTCACTTTATAGTTTTTTCTTCATGCTTCCTAGCTGTTTTTCTATAAGACAAGAAATGAAAACTAGTCGCTTATTACAATTATCTGCCATACCATCTGGTCTCTAATTTGTTTAAGATTCACAAATCTCTTTTGCATTTATGACCATGTTTCCAGGCCTCCCAACAACTTACTGAGGTGTTGATCTGCATTATAAAGGACATTTCTTCATCTAGAAATACCCTAAAAATACTAATTAAGTCATAGGTCACATTTAAGACATTGTTAAGTATTGTATCAAAAATGAAATAAAATTAAACTTATTATCTACATGGAAGAAAATAATTCTAAAGAAGAATTATTGACTTCCAATGAGGAAAGAAATGAACATCAATGAAATAACAGATTTAAAACCCCTACCTCCTTAGTACTAATATCTAACCTAGTCTTGGGCACAATATAAGTAGATTTTTTTGTCAAATCATAGAAAGAAAAATCAATGCAAGTGGTCTATAGTTTTCAAAATACTCAACTGTGTACAACTGAAATTTTGCTTTTAGACTAATTTAGCCTAAGAAAGCACAAGATATATAAATCTTTTTACTTATGTCAAATAGTTTACCACCAGAATAATATAAAAGGAAAAATCACATTCTATTTACTTTTAAGTAGGCAACCTTAGCTGTGCTAGACATCAGACTGTTTGATGTTTGTCTTCACATAATTGGTCCTTAACTATGGGTATCAGGCTCCATGATTGGAGAATTGTTATTTTTCACTTTTAACAATCAGTACATTTTCTTGAGAGGTTTGTGGGCAAGTAAGCTCTAAATGTTTTCTTGAATACAATAAAAGGAATCATACTTTTGCTCTTGCCTTCAATCTACAATCTGGCAGCAGATGAAGCTACTTTGCCTTGGAGACATTCAGTTCTGCTAAGAATGAATCAACAGTGTGGATCATCTCTTTATATAGAAAAGTGAAGAGGATAGCACAGATATGTCACTGAAAAATATGAAAATCACACATCCAAGGTAGCTTCTTTTCTACAAAAAAGAATGAATTCTTTCAGAGTGAACCTACTCATTCCAACAAACAACTTATTTTTTTTTTATCCAAACAACACATTGTGCCATTGTGGAAGAGCTGTAAGCATTTTTTTAACCCATTCAACTAAAAATATCTTCTTTTAATGACATTTATGACAATCATTTGAAGATATATCAGTAGACGGTGATGCAGTAGGCTGAATGAAGAATCAACAATATCTTTAGCACACTGACTGATTTTCTGATTTTTCCACTGAGAAATCATTGACTTCTTCTGGTCTTATTGGAGGACCAAAGGAAATTTAATGGGGGGGGGGGGGAATCAACTAAAATACTTGTGCATTTGAAGAGACATAGTGATCTCAACTATCCTAAACAGTTCAACCACCATTTATTCCATCCTTACTTCAAGTAGTATTCAAAGTATTCAAATCCTTTGTTCACACAATTCCAAGTTTAATAGAAGATAAAACATAGTTGCACAGAAAATAATAAGCAATTATATGCAAAGCCAAAAATATACTTTAAAAATACAAAGAATAAAACATCATTACTGATTGGGGATCAGAGTAGTGTTAAGACAGGCTTATTGGAGCAGTTGGTATTTGAATGAGGACATAAGGGATGAATAGTAATCCTACAAGGAAAGAAGGGGAAGGAAGACATTCATGGCAGAGGGAATAGTGTGAACAAAGCCATGAAGATGGAAAAATGAAGTGTGTATTGTATACACAGAGAGTAATATAATTTGACTGGTACACAGAATGGAGTCAAGTTCCATGAAAGGGAATAGTATGAGATTTGCCTAGAAAAGGAAGGTGATACCAAATTTCAGAAGACCCTGAGCATGTGGCTGATGAATTTGTACTTTTTACAATGGGACTAGACACAGAAGACATTTTTTTCCCCAGTGAGAGAATGAATTCAGTATTATTTTTTCTTCTCTGAAATTTCCATGAACACTGTCTCCTCTAAGAATATGAGTAAGATAAATTTTTGCCATATAATTTATCAAAATATCTCTTCCAGGGCTTTTTTTCCTCCAATAGATTATACTTTCAGTCCCAGTATAAATAATGATCAAGCAAAGAAATGAGGGAACTGTTAAGAGAGGTTTCCATGATTGAGCAGCACATTAAATGCTTCTGAATAAAAATTTTCAAAGTATGTCCACACTTTTGAAACAGAGTAAGTGTCCCAAAGCATATTTCACTGGAATTTCATTGGAAGGAATCCTTCCTTCCCAGGTATATTTCACCCTTAAAACTGCTTTCCTAGCCCCTTGCCACTAAACCTTCGCAGCATGAAAAGTCTCTTGATGTCTCTTCAGGTTGTTGTTGAGTAGTGTCTGATTCCCTGAGACACCATTGAAGTTTTGTTGGCAAAGATACTGGAGTAGTTTCTAATTTCCTTTTCCAGCTCATTTTATAGATGAGGAAACTGAAACAATCAGGATTAACTGATTTGCCTAGGGTCACCCAGTTACTAAGTATCTGAGGTCAGATTTGAAACTCAGGAGGACTCATCTTCCTGACTTCAGGTCTAGCACTATCCAACATGCCTCATAGTTGCCTGCTCGTCAAATAAGGGACTATAATTGATTTCATCATTCCATGTATCAAAAAATTCCTTCAAAAATAGCAGATTTTTAAAGAATTCTTATTACCCTTGTCTCACTGGGAAATATATCTTACAAGAAAAAATATATTTCCAACTGCAATTCCTTGAATCTCAACCATAAAAAAAGGGTGAACAGGAAGGAACAAATAAAATTTGTTCTTTTGCTGCCTGTAAACCTAGTCAACCCAGGTCCAGGTTACTAGCAGACTGAAATTAAAGGTTCAATATTGCAAACTTTTAGTAGACATTGCTATCTAAATGTTTGTGAATAGAGATGATCTGGCCTACCTTCACTATGGAAGAAGTAACTTATCCAATAATCTCTAGACTAGCAACAGATCCCAAAAAATGTGGACTAGAGACAAATGGTGCCTGCAAATGGGATAACAAGTTCAGTATAGCTTACTTAATGTGGAGCCTGGCTGAAGAGCATGGTGAGAAGGGAAGATTCTTTCTACATTTTCCCTGAAGTTCTTTCCAGTTGCTGAAGGATAATCAGAATGTCCCACAAAGGAGTGTAATTTCAAAGTCTGCTGTTAGGTCTTAGAAAGAGTCCTTTTCTAGCATTTGGTAGTATCAAATTTAAAAAATATTTTTTTTAAATGGTTCAAAGGGGGTGCGGCTAGGTGGTGTTGTGGATAAAGCACCGGCCTTGGAGTCAGGAGTACTTGGGTTCAAATCCGGTCTCAGACACAATAATTGCCTAGCTGTGTGGCCTTGGGCAAGCCACTTAACCCCATTTGCCTTGCAAAAAACCTAAAAAAAAAACCCCAAATGGTTCAAAGAATAAGAAATTTGTGAATTATCTCCATTTCTCGAAGTGCTCAGGGTTGAAGTCCACTTGAAGGGTATGCTCAACTCAAACTGATGGCTAGGAAGAAGGAAAACATTGACCCTTAATAGGGTAGACCAAGATTAGACCTCTCTGTCTCTCCTCTCAGTACTGGACAGTACCAGGTCCCTGCCAAGTTCCTCCCTTATTCAGACCTTCCTCTCACCATTGTGTAGTGAATTCTTTCAAGATGAGAAAAGACTTAATTAGTTCTATACTTAGAGATTAGAAGATAGAATTAAGGGATGACTAGATGGCACAATGGATAGAGCACTGGCCCTGGGGTCAGGAGTACTTGAGCTCAAATCTGACCTCAGACACTTAATAATTACCTAGCTGTGTGGACTTGGGCAAGCCACTTAACCCCATTGCCTTGCAAAAACCTTAAAAAAAAAAGAAGATAGAATTAAGAACAGCAAACAAATCTTACTAAGTAGTTACAGTCAGCAATCATTAATTATGTGCTTATTTTATATGAAAGCTGAACTGGGAATACAGAAAAAAAATGAAATTATTCCTGGTCTCAAAAATCTTACATTCGATAAGAGGAGAAAATTTGTACTTATATACATCTAACACCAGCTTCAATAATTTCATTCACAGATATAGACACTCATTTTTTGAGAAATTTAGATGTAGGTGAAGGAAGACAAAATGAAGGAAGAAGAGAAAGAAAATGAAGGACTTTCCTTTCTGAAAGAACTATTTTAACTTTTAACTTGCAATGACATATGATAAAGAAAATTCTTGAAAGGTGGATGCTATCCTGAGAAAGCTGAATGGTGAGATTGTGTTTCTGAAATTGGAGAGAAATCAACATATGAAATGATGAGTAAAAATGATTTTGTCTGTGATCTTTCTTACAACTTATACATTGTAAATAAATGTCTTTGTTTTATTGTTATAGTTAATAAGTTAAATAGCCCATCATAAACTTTTACATTTAGGAGGTTATAGGGTTTGATATATGTAGAAAAATTAGTGAAAGCTAATTGGAAAAAAGTTTCCTTTTCCTGTTTATTTAATAAATAGTATATAATAAACCAAGATGGATGGTTCAAAATTAATTGATTGAATAATGAGAGGAATATTTGCAACTCTAGTTATTAATATGAAAATACCAGAGCATATTGGTTTATTATTTTTCAATCTAGGATAGAAATGCATGAAGAAAACTGTCAGTAGCTGGAAGGTATCAGGGTGATCACTCAGTGAGACAAATATTCAAGCCAGAACCTAAGGGTTGTGCTTTTCAACTGTTGAAAGGGAGTGGAGTTCATGCCCCTGAATCCAGAGTGGTGAGATAGGCATCCAGTGTGATAATATGACAAATCCTGGAGAAATCAAAAGGAGTCCTGGGGAGAGTTCTCTTTTCTTTGTGAAGGGCAGGGCCACCCTGAAATGGATTCACCCTGAGAGAAGTGTCTGCACCTTGGAAAGTCTCAAAGTTCTTGTGCAGTCTGGTGAGTTCCAGCTCTAGGGAGTGTAGTAACAGCAGATCAGTATAACCCTATGAATAGCATACTGATGTCCTAGTGTATAAGCTATTATCAATTGTATCATACTGATGTGTAACTCACAACTCAAAGATGGAAGACTTGAGAGGGAAAAAAAATGATGATTATTAACCCATACATGTCTTATTGTGGAATATTGTAGTGTCTCACTGAGATGGAAAGTATCAAAACCATTTAAAGCCAAGATATTCCCACAGCAACCAGACCATCTCCAAGAGTTCTTTAACATATAAATCAGACCCTGGGATAGAACATTTCTGGTAAAGGCAAGTGAGAAAGATGCACAAGTACCCTTCACTAGAATAAATACAATTGTGCAACTCACACCTCCAATTGGTTGATTGATGTGGTCTTCTTCCACTCTGAAAAACTGGTAGTCATAGTAGTTCCTAGTGAGGCTATTCACAAGCTGACTTAAAATCATTGGTCCATAAATATATACAAAAATATAAATAAAAGAAATCCAGAGCTATTCAGGCATTGGTTTTCAAGACATTTCAAAGTGGAATATTCCAAAAGAATAAAAGTGGTTACAGATAGTAATATTTTAAAATATATAGTTTTAAGTTGACAATCAATGACTACAATGTACAAACTTTCTTACCTCCATAAATCTTGTGTTCTATGCATATATTAAACTATATATATATATGTATATATATATATATTTGATGAGAATAAGAAAAAACAACAGGCAAACTTTTATAGACTATTCTCAATACAGAATACATCTACATAGTTAATTTATTGTGTAACTTACATAAGACCAACCATATTTATGCTTATATAGTATAAAAACACATTTAACTCAGTAGAATAAAACTCAGTTTTAAATTCTCTTCTCTAATAAGGTGACTTCCATGCATATATTTAAATCATATAAAATTCCACCATAAATCTATACTGAAAACTTTGTTCAATGTTTGCTGATACACGCACACACACACACACACACACACATAAACACAAATACATTTATTATGCATATGTTGTTTTTGGGCATGGTCAATGTTGGAATTTATTTTATCAGATCATTTATGATAAGGGTTGTTTTTTTAATTTCAGAGGAGCAGTAAAAGGGACAGATTACAAATAAAAGCAAAATAAAAAAAGTAAACAAACAAGCATCTATTCACATCTGCTATGTTTCAGGCACCATGACTTCAAAACAAAAAGATGAAAATAAGTTTTGCAATCATTGACTTACATTCTATCTAAGAAGCCAAATATATATGAGTACATCAAGAATAAATATAATAGAAATATAAGGTAGTTAATTACAATATAGTTGGGAGAAAAGAGCACTAAAGTTGGGGGATTAGGAAAATGTTCATGTTGAATGTAGAAATAGGCTTGAACTTTGAAGGAAGTGATAGATTCAAAGAGGAGGAATTGAGAAGAAAGTGAATTTCAGGCAGTGTTTAGTCTCATACATTACAGACAGTAGGAATTGCCAGCACAAAGGTGTGGAGATAAGAGGAGTTCCATTGGTGAAAACCAGAGAGAAGGCTAGTCTTGTTGGACCATAGTTTATTGAAATTAGGAATAATCTATGCATCCATATATTGACTGTTCAGACATTGTCTCAGGATATTCTGGACTAATTCCAAATGGAAGATGGATTCCCAACAGAAGATGTTTGACAGATGTTCTGGTTGGTGAATGTTGTGGAGTTTGTGCTAAGTGCATTGAATTCTTGAATAACATGAGTCCTTCTCTTTGAGATTACAGACTACTGGAGAAATGAGACATGGTGATCTTTCAAAAAAGTCATATTGTTCAAATTATGACACAAGTGGATAAGCAATCTATTAACTTAATCCTTTTTTTTCTTGGATCAACATGACAGATAAATGAATTAGTTTAAGAATTGAACAGGTAGAAGTAATAGAATGGATCTAATTTGGGAAACTATGCTGTTTTCTATGATCCCAAAGGTTCTCTGCCAAAAAGCCCCTGTTTTATTTCTTTTTTTTTTCAACATCATTCTCTTTGAAGTGTTGCTAAATGATGGAAAGTATTAAGACAGCACTTTCAGAAGAATCCCATGTCAGAGAAACCAAAGAGCAATGGAAAGATATGTGTTGGATATAATTAGGCTATAGTATAATATTACAATCAATTACATATATGAAGTAGCATAAAACAAAACATTTAGAACATGTATGACCCAGGGAAAGGAATGGATCAATGATGTAGCAACAGAGAAGATAATAATCAAATGGAGAATGTCTACCTATCTATAGTCCTGATAGCCATGAATTCTTAAAAGCTCCAGAGGAGGGTCTTAAGAGTATTGGGAAGGTCTTCTATTGGAAAAATGATGGAAGGACTAGTATAAGAATCATATAAGAAGGATGAGATGTGACTTGGTTGCATTGTCTATTGGTGGAAAAAATACTGATTCTCATTGAGATCATGGTTGTAATTAAACTTTAAGTATATATGGGACATTTCTCATTCTTATTCTTGCCCCAGTAGAAATATCCCACCGCAGGTCTGCATATGTAGCTAAAAAGACCACCCCCTCCAAAAAAACAAGCCAAGAAATCAACCCATGGAAGGGAACACATATTTATTTAAACAACTATCATGCTCTATATATATGTTCAATGTTTTAAAATATTATCTTATTTAATCCATGCAATATCCCTGGGACTATTATTATCTTAATGTTATAGATGAGGAAACTGAGGTAGAGGTTAAGTCATTTGCCTCAGATCATGCATCTAATAAGTATATGAATCTGAATTTGAGCATGTCTCCTTGATTCTATGACCAGGACTCTATTATTGATTTCATTGGTACCACTGGAGAATACACACACACACACACACACACACACACACACACACACACAGACCAGTGGGAAAACTTTCCAGAAGAGTGGCTGTATGTTGTAATGGATAAATGCTGTATTGGGAAACTTATATTCTCAATACCACTAGAAACTTTGCTACTGTTCAGCTGTTTCAATCAGGTTTGCCTCTTTGAGACTACTATTTGGAATTTTTTTGAAAAAAAGATAATGGATAATTGTTTTTCCAGTGGATTAAGGTTAAGCAGTGGTTAAATGACTTATCCAGGGTCACACAGCTATTAAATGTCTAGTGTAGATTTGAATTCAGATCTTGACTCTAGGTTTTGGATTCTAACACAGCTCCACCTAGCTGCTCTTCTAGAAATATAGTAGTTCTGTAATATGAAGCAAGCTCCTGTCTCTGAAACTTATATGAAAGGCTTAGACTCCAAGACTTCTAAATTCCCTTTCAGCTCTGCCTGGGAAATGGTTCTCTAGGGACATGCCTTAAAGCCTCTGTGCACTTTTATTGAAGGATAAAAATAACCCTGAACTTAGTGACTGACAATTTAGAAAAGTTAATAATGAAAGACAGTACGGTATAGTATATATATTTAGGAAGAATTGTGTTCAAGACCCATCTCTGACACATTATTTATGTAAACCCAGATTAGTAACTCTCAAATCTCCAGAAAACTTTTCCAAGATTTATTAATTTGCAGAGCTGGCACAGATTTACACTGATAGAGGTTTCACCAGGAGTTCATTAATGAAATCAAATTGCCTGGTCTAAATAAAACAAATGTTCTATCTTTGTTCTGGATTCACAGTAATTCACAGTAAATCTTCAGAAATTCCTTGCAAGTAGAGATTGTTTCATTTATTGTACTTGTAACCCTAGGTCTAAAACAATACATATGTAACAACTAATTAAGAAATTTTTATTTATTGACTGATATCACAAATATTTCAAATTATAATATTGATTCCAATTTGTTTAACACAACCCATTCAAACTTGACCTTGTACAGATAGCCAGACTCCTAATCCCTCTCCTCCCTACCCCAAAAGTCTTAATAGGTTTCTCATTACAAAAGCTAGCTGCTAAGACTTTGTAATGCATATGATATCTCAAACAGGATGATGGGATACAATTTACAAGGGCAAAGTGTTTTGAGCTGACCCTTAATCTCCCAGTAATGTTAATGTGGTTTTTTACATTCATAGCATGAGCAGCAACATTTTGTTTTTTAATATACTCATTTGACACTTATTGGTTTCATCTCATTGAAATGGAAGGGGAACAGACAAACCATTTAAATTTAGGACAATGAGCCAATGTTGAAATCAAATGTAAACTTGGTTTGTGACAACTTTTCCACCTCTAGTCTACAAGGAATTTGACTTCCTAACCCAGAGGACAGCAGCAAGCACATTTTGACAACAGAAAATAAGAATGAATTTCGAATTAAAGGCTGACATGGCACTATTAATCCCCAAAGTCAGTCTTTTCCAAATAGCTAACTAAATCTTTTTAAAATAAGTTCTAGTTTAAATCTAAATTGCATCTTCCATGCTTGACCTTGACAAACTTTGGAAAAAGCATGCTTTACTATACTACCATTTCCTTCATCATTTACTCATATATATATATACACACATATATATATATATGTGTGTGTGTGTGTGTGTGTGTGTGTGTGTGTGTGTTTTCATTTTGTAAAAATAAAGTAAAACTTGTTAAAAATAAAAATAAACTATATTGTTAAAATATGCAAAGAAAATACTCAAATTAAATAGAGCTGAAAAGGATCTTGAATCTTATCTGAACACTGGATTTGGGTCAAAGGTTTTGGCTTCCAATCCAGTTTTGCTGCTTGCCACTACTAAGTCATAGATTTGATTTCTTGATTTGTAAAATGAGGATAGTTAATTAAATGAACTGTAATTCCCTTAAGTCTACAATCAGCTTACAATCATGTCATATGTAATACATATCACTTCAAATTCAGTGTAATCTAGTGGCTCTCTTTTACTTTCAAGGATAAATATAAAAACGATCTATTTGGTAATCCAAGGTTCTTTATAACCCATTTCCTTCCTACTTTCCAGTCTTTCAACACCTTACTCTACATTCCAATTCCCATATTATGCAATTCAATGATACTGGCCTCCTTTCTATCCCTCCCACAAAACATTTCAACTTTAAACTCCAGGCACTTTTCACTGACTGTTCCCTCTACCTGGAGTTCTCTCACTTCTCATCTCTGGCCCCTGACTTCCCTGTTTTCCTTCTAGTTCCAATTATAATCACACCTTTTTCAAGAATGCTTATCGGATTGTCTTTGATGATGATGACTTTGTTCTCATGATAGTTTCCAATTTATTCTTTCTATATCTTGTTTTCATCTTGAATCTCACATTGGCCTGTTAGCTTTAAGAGAGCAAGGGCTGTCTTTTTGACTTTCTTTGTTCCCTCTGACTTTATGTGACTTATCTTATATGACTGATCTTATGTGAAAAGAAAAGGGATGGAAGGGACTATTGAAATCATCTGAGGCTGTGTAATACTATTAAATGAATGCTGAATTTGGAGTTAGAGAATCTGAAATCAATATCAATTAATCAAAATATGAACAAAATCACAATATACTTGTGAAATCATGCAAAACACATTTCTTTAATAGTCATATCAAAAAACCCAGCAAAAATCCCCTGAATAGTAAGAAAAATGTACTTTAATTTGTATTCAGAGTTCATAATTTCTCTCTCTGGAGGTGAATAGCATTTTTCATCATTTCTTTGAAATCATTTTGGATCATTGTATTGAAAAGATTATCCAAGTCTTTCACAATTGATCATCATTGCAACATTGCTACAATTGTGCACAGTGATCTGCTCACTTCATTTTGCATCATATACATCCTGCCATATATTTTCTGAAACCACCTCATTCATCATTTCTTAAAACAATAGTCCTCTATCACAATAATATTCCACAACTTGCTCTGTTTTCTTCAATTGATATCATCCTCTCAATTTCCATTTCTTCAACCCCACAAAAAGAACTGAAATAATCCTTTTGTACATATTTTGCACACATTTGGGGTACAGAATTAGTAATGGTGTTACTAGATCAAAGGAAATACCCAGTATAGTCCTTTAGGCATAGTTCCAAATTGTTCTCCATAATGTTTGGACCAGTTCACAACTTCACCAACAGTTTATTGGTAACCCTATTTTTCTTTATCCTCTCCAGCATTTATCCTTTTTTGATTGGTATGAGATGGTATTTCAGAGTTGTTTTAATTTGCATTTCTCTAATCAATAATGACTTAGAATATTTTATATGATTATAGACAGTTTTGGTTTCTTTTGAAAACTGCCTGTCCATATGCTTTGACCATTTATTAATTTGGAAATGACATATTTCCAAGGCTTATATGAGCTTCACTCAGTTCCCTAGATTTTTGATAAATGAACCTTTAACAGGGAAATTTATGATAAAATTTTTTGATATGGTTTCATTATGATATGGTTTCATTACCTATATATTTACCAAATACATATATGTTAATATATATATTATATTTACCCTTTACCCTCTTTTCCCCTTTATGCTTTGTCTGAGATCTAGATTTCTACCTCTATCATGCTTCAGTTGGAATATGTTAGATTTTGCTTTGACCTTTAAAAAAAAACTGTGAATACATGTGTTATAAATTATATATCATTGGATTCTGGTTTCTAATCCTTTCTGCTATCCACTTCCATTTTTCTGGGTAAGCACATTTGATTCACAATCATAATTAAGATTACTGATTAGTTACCTCTGTACTATATTATTCTCTGTATCTTTCCTGTCTTTTTTCCTTTTGTCCTCAAAGGACTGCTTTGCTTCTGACCACACCCATACCCACACCCACAAACATACATACTTCCTTATTTGAATTATTTTCTTTTTTAAAAATTATTTATTTAAGGCAATGGGGTCAAGAATGACTTGCCCAAGGTCACACAGCAAAGTAATTGTTAAATATCTGAAGTCAGATTTGAACCCAGGTCCTCCTGGTGCCATGGCCAGTGCTCTACCCACTGTACCAACTAGCTGCTCTATTTGAATCATTTTCTTTTAGGTTTTTGCAAGGCAAATGGGGTTAAGTGGCTTGCCCAAGGCCACATGGGTAGGTAATTATTAAGTGTCTGAGACTGGATTTGAACCCAGGTACTCCTGACTCCAGGGCCAGTGCTTTATCTACTGTACCACCTAGCTGCCCCATTTGAATCATTTTCAATGAGAATGAAGTTCAAGCATTGCCTGCCACATTCCATGTTTTCCCTTCCACTATAAAAGGTCTTCCTTGTGTGCCTCTTTAACCTGTGATTATTTAACTTTCTTATAGTGCATCTCTCTTCCTCCATCTTCCTTTTATATTGAGAGTATTCTATCATATTAGAATTACACTCATGTCCTCTGTTCATGTAGACTTCTAACTTCCCCAATAAGTTTCTTAAGAATTACATGTATCATCTTCACATATAAGAATGTAAACATTTTAATTTTATTGATTCCCTTATTATTTTCTTGTTTACCCCTCTTATTTTTCTTTTGCTTCTCTTGAGTCTTCTCTTTGAACGTCAAATTTTCTATTTAGTTCTGATATTTTTATCAGCAATGCTTGAAAGCCTCCTATTTCATTAAATATCCATCTTCCTTCTTGAAGGATTACACTTAGTTTCTGTGGGTAGGCTATTCTTAGTTCTAGTTCTAGTTACTTTACCTTCCAGAATATGACATTCTAAGCCTCCTACTCCTTTAACATGGTAGTACTATTCTTGTGACTACACTGTGACTCCACAATATTTGAATTTTTTTCTTTTTGCCTGCTTGACTTATTTTCTCATTGAACTGCAAACTCTAGAATTTGTCTATAATATTACTAGAAGTTTTCATTTTGGGATCTCTTTCAGGAGGTGATTGATGAATTTTTTTTTAAATCTATTTTACCTTTTTAATCTAAGAAATCAGGGTAATTTTACAATTTCTTGAAATATTACACCTAGGCTTTTTTTTTTCATTATGACTTTCAGATAGTCCACCAAATCTTAAATTCTCTCTCCTGGATCTTTTTCTTCTCTGGGTGTTTTTCTGATGTTCTGATGGAATACTTCATATTTTCTTTTTTTTAAAATTCTATTGACTTTTTAATTGTTTTTTCCCTCTTTTGGTTTTTCCGAGGCAATGGGGTTAAGTGACTTGTCAACTTAGGTCCTCCTGACTCCTGAACTGATTCTCTGTGCCACCTAGCTACCCCTGTTTTATTTTTTCTTGGTGTCTCATGAAATCATTAGGTTCTACTTATTCAAAATTAATTTTTAAGGAGTTCTTTTCCTCAGTGAACTTTTAGTCCTCTTTTACCATTAGACCAATTCTTTTTTTAAGATTTTTAAATTTTCTTCAGTATTTTTAACCTCTTTTGCCATGTTGTTAATTCTCTTTTCATAATTTTCTTGTATAACTCTTATTTCTCTTCAACTCTCTTTAACTCTTCTAGAAATTCTTATTGAGGTTGATTCCAATTAGCATTTTAATTGAAGTTTTTTGTAGTTAGTTTCATATTGTTATCTTCTTCTGAGTTTATATATTGTTTTTCCCTGACATTGTGGCCTAGCTCTTTTTTTGTTGTTTCCAACCTATTTCTTGCCTTTGACTTTTTATTTTTTAATTTTTGTTTATTTAAGGCAATGGGGTTAAGTGACTTGCCACAGGTCACACAGCTAGGCAATTATTATGTGTCTGAGGCCAGATTTGAACTCAGGTCCTCCTGACTCCAGGGCCGGTACTTTACCCACTGAGCCATCTAGCTGTCCCTTGACTTTTATTTTAAATTAGGTTCTACTCATTTGGGGCTTGGGAAGTACTGTTTCAAAGTTAAACTTCTTTGTTTTGAAAGTCTACAAGTTTTCATTGTGTTCAAGGTGATGTGATCACTGCTCTTCTGGTCTGTGCTCTGGTCTTTACCCATGAAGGTTGTTTGCTTTTTGAACTGGAAACAGGTCCCCTGATTTCCCTGAGTCAAAATTCTTGTTGTTGCCCCTTGACCTGGAAACTGTGACCAGGGATCCTGCTCCTTTTTGACTTAATAAGAAGATTTCACTCCACCCTGGAATTGTGATCCAGATCTATTTATGGGCAATAGAGTTGCCAGTCAGCATCAGATACATCTGGCACTAGCAAAGGGTTCCTTCTAATATTTTTCTGAATAATGGTCTACTTTCCTGACCTCTGGGCTGAGGTCCTGAAGATGTTGTACAGTTAAGCCACCTTCAAGGCCTACTCACGTGCTCTGGGTTAGCATCCACTCTGGTGTGACAGACATCTTTTGCTGACCTTTTAATTTGTGTTAGGATGGAAATATATCTCATTCTGACCTCTTCTTGGCTCTGCCATTCCAAAATTTAATTTGAATAAGTATTTTAAAGTGGTTTAGAGGGTAATGATAGGAGAGTTCAGTTAGTTGCTGTCTGTACTCAAACCTGAGTGAGCCCCCCAATTTTAAATAAAGGAGAAAAGAGGATGAATTACATGACTAATAAAGTACAGAGTCAGAGTCAGGTTCTCCAATTCTAAACCCAGTTTTCTCTTCTTGATAAGAATACTTAGATTATTTGCCAATGGATAGAATTTTTTAGTCAATGAATAATGAAAAATTTCATAGAATTATGTAGACTTTTGTATCACAGAGTTGAAAGATCATCTAGCCTAATTCTTATTTGAACAGAAACAAACTTCACAAAACCCTCTGATCATCTAAACATTTAAATTCTGGTATTTCTTGAGAGACAACCTGATATAATAATAATAATAATAATAATAATAATAATAATAATAATAATAAGTACTCAAAGAGTACAATAACATCCGAGTTCTATTACCACCTCAGAATCTAACTAGTTGTGTGACCCTGAGTAAATCATTTGATCCATCTAAGTTTCAGTTTCTTCATTTGTAAAATGAGAATTATAATAACAACCAACACATAGGGATGTTGTGTCATATGTGATAACTTATGTAAAAAAATAATTCAAACTTCAAAGCATTATAAATATGCCATCTATTATTAATTCTTCTGAAACCATTGAGGAGAATGTTACAACTCTTGATTGTTTCCCTTCATTCTTTTCATTGCTTGATTAAATTTAGACTATTGCTATTATTTTTTAAACTCCAATGACAGCGATTTTTGAGGAAAAAAATCAAAATAATTATTTCTAGATTTCTAAATAGGGTAATTTTTTGTGAATATAATCCAGTACAGTATGGCACTGACAGTTTCAAATTCTAGGTCCCCATAATTTTATGCCTAATATATAATATATTATTATCTCAATATTATCATATATTATCATCCACAAATATTATAATTTTATTATTAAAATGTGTTTTAATATATCTTGATTAAATGAGTTTTTTTCCCTGTGAGAGAAGTGCTCTAGGCATTATCTGAAGAAATAAAACAAATGTGGTTTGTTTGCAATTTTAGGAAGTAATATAAACAACCCCAACCATTAGTCCATTGTGAAGAATATTATGTTTGAAGTTAGGATAGGGGTTCATACCTAGACTTTTACATTTATTCTCTGTGTGACTTTGTCTAGGTCATTTCACTGACAGTTTCCTCATTTGTTATAGGGATATTCATTCATGTAGCACATAAAAAGTCTATGGTAAGGAAAGTATTTTGAAAATAATAAAATATTCTAGAAAAAAGAGCTGTTATAATGGGGAATTATCAGTGAAGATTAAGCATGACAGAGACAGTAATAAGAAGAGTACAAGTTTTAATGAGACATATTTTTGCTAGATGTAAGAAAAAAAATCGTAATAATGAGAGCCATCCTAAATTGGAATGGGTAACCTCCTATTACTTCCTATGGCGCTTCAAGTGAAGACTGGGTGATCATTTTTCAAGGATCTTATAGAAGGGTTTCTTATTCAGTTATTGGGTATGGTCAATGGCCTCTAAGGTTCTTTTCTGCTCTGATATTTGGTGACCTTAGAAGTCAATGATAAAGTCAAGTTAAATGATTGTTTTGCTCTCCTAAGTAACAGGGTGGGTTGACTACCAGTTAAATAACTTAAGGGAGGGGATGGGGGGAGAGGCAGAGGGAGGAAGAATAAAACATTCATTTCTGATTTTCATTAACTTAGAAAGTGGTTATCATATTTATAAAAAAAAAATATTGCCCAGTCATTTCAATCTTATCTAATTCTTTATGACCCCATTTGGAATTTCCTTTACAAAAATTCCTGAGTAGTTTGCCCTTTCCTTCTTCAGTTCATTTTACAAATGAGAAAAGTGGTAAATAGACTTAAGTGACTTGTCCAGGATCACAAAAACTAGTAAATGTTTAAGGCCATATTTAAACTTGGTTCTTCTTGACCCCAGGCCCGGCACTCTTTCAATTCTTTTATTATTCAATTCAGATTTTCAAAACTCACTTGCCATATAACCAAGTATTTGATTTGCCCACTATGTTTAAAATAGTTTTATGCAATGTATAGAGAAGAACAAGAGGAACTACTCTCAATTTATAGTGTAGCTGGTGATAGACAGCATAGGTAAAGCATACAAGATATAAATATTTATTTATCCTTCAATGAGTATTAAAATTAAAAATTATGAAAAAAATTATTGCTACTAAAAGGATACAAAAATATTAGTATGAGTATAGTAAAAGATCTGGTATGAGTTCCATGACTATCACTTCCTAATCCAAATCCCCATTTTATAATCTAAATAATTTTAAGCAAGTTATTTAATCTCTCCATCTCAGTTTTCTTATCTGCAAAATTGGGCCATTTCCTGCCTCGCCTTCCTAATAGGACTGTTCTGAGGATCCCATGAAACTCTATAAGCAAAGCACTTACTTTAACTATAATATATTAAATAACCATGATCTTTTATCTTCTAGTGGAATGTAAGCTTTTTATGGGGAAGGAGTTTCATTTTTGTTTTTGAATCCAGTTTTTTTAATTTGAATTTTGTTTTTGAATCCCAGTTTCTTAAAGAGGATTAGGCTTTTTGTTAAATCAAATTGTCCTTACCACTATACTTATGATTTGCTATTTTGTAATTATTATTGTTTGGGAATAAAGATTTTCTCTGCCTTCTGGAATACTTAGGAATTGGGCAAGCCCCTTAATATTGATGTTTCCTAGACAGAAGCAAATACTCAAGGACCCTTTTTCAAGATAAAATATTCTATCTCTCTCTTCTGTGCATTCTCACAAACTTTTCATCATTCTTGAAATGCAATAACCCCTTGTCTCTGATTCTTAGAAAACTTAGCTTCCTTTAAAATTCAACTCAGGTGCTGCAGCATTCTTGAAATCTTTCCTAATCAGATTGTTTTTTAGTGATTCTCTCTATTTTCCTGTACTAAAATTATTGATTATATGATTTCAAATAGAATATAAGATCCTGGCAGATGGAGTTAGTATATACATTGTTTGCTTTTTTTGTCTTTTTATCTCCAACATACAACACAAGAACTTTCACATATTAGACCCTTAATATATATTTATTGGATTAAATGGAAATCATGGTAAAGTTTTTAAGAGAGAGAAGTTATAGAAGAATATTTTAGAACCAGAGACCCTCTGTTTGAATAATGATTCTGTGATTTAGAGTAAGTTACTTGCTCTTTCTGAGTCTCAGTTTCATGATATTTAAAATGGAACAGTCATAAAGTCCATTCTAATTATAAATATGTAATTTTATGATTGTTCTGAGAAACTAACATAAATGTTTTAAAGTAACTACTATGTGCTATCCATAGTAGCCAGGGATGGGATAAATCATCTAGTGCAACTATTTCATAGGTCCTCCCAAAAAACTTTGGCATATGATAATGTAGTATGGTTATCTTGTACAGTCTCTTTGATTGTATGCTATCAGTGTTAATTCTATAAGATCAAAGACCTGGTTTATCTCAACTTTATATCAATGCAGAGCCTAGCACGTGGTTCTGCACACAATAGGTACTTAATAAATATTTTTTTAAAATTAAAATTACTATAGGAATATTTTCTTTGAATCAGAATAAAATTAAGAGAAACTTGACCTGACCTTTAAATAATCATAGCTCTCCTTTATGTAGCACTTCAAATTACATAAAGATAGTATAGTTTAATGGATAGAAGCTATACTTAGAAACTGGAAGACCTGGGTTCAAATACCATCTTGAAATCAACAATGAATGCAATATATTTCAATGACAGAAAAATGATATAGTTGATCATGAAATGAAACATGTTTCATATTGTGTAGCCATTGGAGGAATATATTTTTAATTGACTACGTATTTGTTACAAGCAATTCTTTTTCTCTTTTTTTCTTCAGTTGGGTGGTGGAAGAAACTAGATTTTTATTATTTTTTCTAAATGGAGAGGGGGGGGGTTACCAGAATTGAAATGTTGCATTCATTTTCAGATAAGGTTACTATATTATTAGTTTTATTAAATTGTATTGATTTGTTATAAGATAATTATCAGGAAATGTTAAATAAGGAGAGATCATATAAAATGAAATCAATAAAACTGAAAATTATTTAAAAAATTCATCTCAGATGCATTAGCATGTTGAAAAAGCCATCAACTTTTAACTAACTTTTTTTTGTAGATTTTTGCAAGGCAAATGGGGTTATGTGGCTTGCCCAAGGTCACACAGCTGGGTAATTATTAAGTGTCTGAGGCCAAATTTGAACTCAGGTACTCCTGACTCCAGGGCTGTTTCCTCTATCCACTGTGTCACCTAGCTGCCCCCTGTAACTAACTTTTAATTAAAGTATAAAGTCTCTTCTGATACTGCCACCATCCAGGTATATGCCCTCATCACCACTTATCTGAACTGCTGCAATAGCTTATTGGTTGTTCTCCCTGTCACTAGTTTCTTCCTACTCCATCCTTTACTCACTTCCTAAAGTTTTGCCTTTGACCCCTTCCAGATCATAAATAAAAACCTCTGTCATTCCATAACTTTCAATGCCCTTGCATTTTCCCTCCTTTACAGTCTTCTTACAGCTTACACCCAATCCACTGACAGTGGCTTTCTTATTATTCCTTGAACAAGACTCTTCATCTCTATACTCCAGGCTTTTTCCACTGGCTGTCCCTCATGCCTGGAATACTCTCTTTCCTCTTCTTTATCTTCTGGAAAAGTCTACAAGAAGTTTTTCCTGATCCTTCTTAATTCTAGCGTCTTCCCTGTGTTGTTTGGGGAGCTGAGACAGTAAATAGAAAGCCTAATTTGGATTCAAGAAGACCTGAGTGACTGATTGAAATCTGACCTCAGAAATTTATAAACTATGTGACCCAGGGCACATCACTCTGCCTCTATTTGCTTCTGTTTCCTAACCTATTAAATGGGGGAAACTAACAACCCCTCCCTTACAGGGGTGTTGTGAGGATCAAATAAAATAATAAGGGCAAAATGCTCAGTATATATTATGTATCATATAACAGTTACCTACTATTATTTTTAATCTCCAATTTATCTTTTTTTATATATCTTGTTTGTGCATTCTTATTTGTATGCTGTCTCTCAATATGATGCAGAGAACTATGGGCATGGAAAATATTGAAATCAATTGAAACTAATCTTGTAAATCTTTTGTTTTTACTATTAAAAAAAAATCTTCCTTCTTCCTTTATCCCTCTGTTAAATACTCCACCCCAACCTTCAGTCTAAACTTGTTCCCTTTTGGTAAGGGGCAACTAGGTTACATAGGCATGTGAAACAAGATCTAAGACCACCCATACCAGAATCCCTTCCACCCCTCTCCAAAAAAGCAAACTTTCTAGTGCCAGACTTGGGCCACTCCCAGGTCACTATCTCTTCCCATAGACTCTGAGGGGGGAATTTAAGGAGATTTCTAGAGGGGTTTGGTCTCTCTTTTTTCCAGACTTCTGCTGAGCCTGGCAGCTGGCCTGCTAAGATTAATTAGTAATTCCTGTGGATTTTTCTTTAATTTTTCTCAACTTTCTTATTAATTTCTTTTGTATTGTAACTTCTTTTCTTTTGGCATCTGCCACCCTGAGTCAAAGAGTGATTCTTCTCAGGCAGATAATCGGCAACAATTAGGTTGATGTCCTACAGAGACTATCTTGCCTTTCTTTGTATTCTGAGATTTTAGAATAGTTCATGGCAAATAGTATGTGTTTAATAAACGTTTATTGATTGATAGTCATCAGAGGTAGGTTTAAAATGCAGAAGTTTGTGACTTTGTGCACAGTATGATATCCCCAACACTTTTCTAAGGACAAGTATACCTCACGTAGGATCATAGGATCATAAGGACCTGATAGCAAGGACCTCAGAGGATATGTTCTCCAATACACTTCTTTCAGAGATGAGTAATTGAAGCTAAGGGAAGTGTCCTGTCCAGGGTCACGCAGTGTAGGAAGTGGGAGGAAAGGAATGGAGCACAGATTTTATGACCTTTATTTTGATACTTTCAAACTTTCTGCTTTTAAGAGAAATGGGAAATAGCAGAGACTTATTTGAGTTAAAAGAAAACAATATAAATCTTAAAAAATACTTTCTCAGTATCAACTCAGTCTCTATACATATTTTTATCCTTATCTTGAGCTTTTCTTTTATTACCATATATTTTAGGATCACATATTCTAATCAAATTGTTACTGAAGTGTGTGTTGAAATACTCAAGAGAAAAGGAATGACAATCTCCATGAATTTTTCCCACATAGATCAATGGCTCAGAACCTAATCAATCAGCAGTTGTTTTCAAGTACTTATTACCAGCTAAGCACTTGTCTAAATAGAGGAACACAAGCATAAAATAAGAAAACAATCCCTTCTCTCAAGGAGTTTATAATCTAATGAGAGAGTCATCAGGGACATAATATAAAGAGAATAAATACAAATAGACAAATGTATATTTAATACAAGGTAATTTGTGAAAGAGAGCATTAGTTATTGGAAGATCAGTAAAGACTTCATGCTTTGAAGACAGTATGTGAGGTGTGTCTTAGAGGAAGATAAAGACTCCAGGAGGCTGAGATAAGGAAGGAGTACATCACATTTTTTGGGAAATCCAGTGCAGAGATTTGAGATTGATTGCCATATGGGAGAAGCAGAGAGAATACTAGATAAACTGTACTACAGATTTCAGAAGGAGTGATGTCCAATGAAACTTTAAGGCCAGTCAGATTGCTTTCAAGTATGAAGTAGAGGAGTTTATATTCTATTTATAGGCAATCACAAACCATTGAGGCTGATTGAGTATGGAGTTGGATCTAGGTTTAATGGAAACTATTTTGGCTGTCATATGTAGGATAAAATTAAAAGACTTGAGGTAGGGAGGATAATTTAGGAGATTTGCAATAATATAAGCACAAGTGATGGTAACCTGTATTAAGGTGAAAGTTGTGTGAATAGAGAGATGTCATGTTTGAGAGAACATGTGGAAAAATACACAATAAAATATGATAATTGATTAAGTATGTGAACTGAAGGGAATGAGAATTTGAGAATAATGCTACCAAACTGAAGACCAAAAGAATGAAGTTGTCCTTGTTAGAAATAGGGAAGTTAGGAAGACAGTAGGGTTTAGAGGAAAAGAATGGGTTTAAGTAAACATATTATTACATTTTTCTAAAGATTCAAATAGAGTGGCCAAATCTTAGGAAAAGGAGACCTTAACAACAAAATATGCCAAGAGGAAATATGATTGTGAAATGATAAATTAATGTGCAATGATAAATTAGCACATAAAGAATATAAACAGAATTATTATGTGGAAAATAGCTAAAGGAAGAAAAAGATCTCAAATATTAATAGCAAAGAGGTTTTTAATTGTGGGAGTGGAAAGCAACAAAAAGCTGCTTTGTAAATTTGTAAATGTGAAACATTGTTCCAATAATTGTATTGATTAAATCAGACTTATTGATTATTAGAATTATAAGGGATTTTAGAGATCATCTATTTTTTCTTCATTCATTCATTCATTCATTTATCTATTTATTTTCGTCCCTATGCATGTGTGTATTTTTAGTTAGAAAATTCCTTCACCCTCCCTTCCCCGCCCCCTGGGATCATCTAATTTTGAAATTAACAACCCAAAACCTAAATTTTCATATCACTCTAAATATTTAAAATCTCTGTGACTCTTTCTGAAGTTCCTTCTGGGTTTTCATGTCTGAGGTTCTGCCATTAGTTAGATATGACTGGATAAATTATTAAACCTCTCTAAGGCTATGTTTCCTTATTTATAAAATGTGATAATTGAACTAAATGACCTTTAATATCCCTTCTAGTTTTAAAAATTTTAGGGTTCAAGAATCACTAATTTATTTGCTTCATTTTATATTACTATACACATAACTTACATAACAACAAGTTATAATTATAATAATTTTAAGTTTTACTGGGTACTTTTATATATATATATGTACATATATATATATATATATATATATATCAGCCTACTGGATTCTCATAACATTATTTTGAAAAAGAAAGTATAACTAATATTATCCTGATTTTATAGGTGAGGAGAGGTTAATTGCTCATGTGGCAAATCTTAGAATCCACACTAAGGCTCCAGAGCCCATTTTTTTCCTCAGTACAATAATGCATTATTGATTCCATCCAATTACCCTAAGTGTCAGTGCAAGACTCAATCCTTAATATGTAATACCATTCTTCTTTTTATAAAAAAATAACCATATTCAACTAAGGTTGTATTCTATAAGCCTATTTCCAAAGGGTTATCACCTATATTGAAGAAATGATTTGATCATTTCAAAAGATAGAATACCAGTTTATTTAAATTTCTGGATGAATACATTGTACCTATTAGAGATAACAGGAAATCCATTGCTCCTTCTGAAACAATTAACCTCCAGTTCATTATACTGAGGGCAGTGGTAGATATTAAGTCTATCTTAGGTACCTCAGGTCACTAACAAGAGGTAACATGTCTGGTCAGTCTTAGAAAACATGGTGTGGAAAGTTCATTATTTTGATCCCTTTTATTAAGAATGAAAAGGAAAACAAAAACATCCTTTCAAATTGTCACTTAGAGGGGTGAAGGTTGGAATTACTTAGCATAAAAGATGACCCATTAAGGAAAGGATAAATATGCTGAAAGAAAGTGCCCTCAAATATTGCTTTCAGTGACCTGAATGGCAGGTTTGGGGGTTCAAATAGGAAAAATGAGGAAGACAGGATGATGATAGATATTCAGGGAATAATTAAGAAATTGCTATATTCTGTATGTAATAGCCCTTCATTTATTGTTATGACTTCAATTTATTGTTCTCTCCCATGAAATTTCTTAAAAAATAAGGCAATTCAAATCATAGAACACTAGGTCTACAATTTAAGGGATCTTTGATGTCTCTCTTTTATGAATAAGAGAACTGAGTCACAGAGAATGTAAATGATGAAGTATCATATAATTTAGAGCTATAAGGAACCTTTATTCCTTCCATTTTTCAGATGGTAATTTATCCCAAGACCATAAGCTTCTTTTTTCACAAGTGGCAGAAATAGATATTAAATACTTCTTTTATCTCCCCCCCCCCAAAATGAACCCAGAGCTCTTAAAAGGGGTGATAGAACAAAGGCATCTTTAGGGTCACAAACTCAGTGGAATGAGGGACATACCTGATGCAGAGCCCCCACAATCTTCCGAGCCTCTTGGTAAATGGTTTCAGAGCTCCAGTGGGCATTTAATAGCTTCAGGTTTTTGGCTAGACGATTGTGTTCTCTAAGCCAAAGGGTATGCATGGCAGCCAGGGAGATCACCTCACTGGCTCTGTTGTCTCCAGCCAAAAAGCACTCAATTCTTTCAGAATCCTCTGTGTTTAGAGCTTGTGTACAGGGTGAAGGAACTTGAGTCACAAAAGGCAAATACTCTCTGCCTCCATCTGTATAGAGTGTATTGACTTGAAGCATCCCTTCCTCACTAGTCAAATTCCGCAACTTCTTTTCTATAGCAGGTGTACTGCTATAAACTGTGGAAGCATCAAGGAAAGATGTTAAGCTATTCATTTGTTCTCTTGGGGTTGATTTGGATAGATTTCCAAAGAGACTTCCTTGGTCCCCGGTGCCACAGGCTGGAGATGAACGGTAGAAAGGCAGGCATTCCATTCCCATTGATGATATTTCATTGTCAGGAAGCTGAATGAAAGAATGGTTATCCAATTGTGTTTAAAATTTCTTAGATGCATCTGATTTGAAGAAAGATAAAAGGACAGTGTAGAGTGGTGGGAAGAATATGGGACCTGGTGTCAAGGAACATTCATATCTTCACTCACTATTCTGTGAAACTGGGCAAACTTGGTTTCTTTGTAAAATCAGAGCTGGACTAGAGACTTGCTTACATTTCTTTCAGCTCTAGATCTTATGTTTCTATTTACTTTCTCTTTTAGGGGTCCCTCTCTATCACTTATCCCTTTTATTTGTTTCTATCCTCATCCATCTATTTATACTAGTATTCCCATCATGGTTAGTGTTATTCCCAACCTTACTTCATTCCAATCTTTGTCACATCCTCCACCAAGCTATTAAATGTTTTCCCCGATTTCTTTCCTCACTCTTCATGTTCTTTCCCTCCGTGTAGGCTGTCCCCTCTACCAATAAAATATTCCCTTTTCATAGTCTGTTGAAATTCTTATCTTCCTTCAAGATCCAATTCAGGTTAAAGCCTTTCCTGATTCCCTTCTCACTTCCCCAAAACAAGCTAAAAGTGAACTTTCCCTTCTAGAATATTTGTCTAAACCTCTCTTTTGCTCCCAAAACTATAAGAATTATTTCTTTCTGAAATGGACCTTAGAGGTGATAGAGTTCTTCTTCATTTTACAGTTCCTAAGTTGACACAGATAATTTGAGGCAGAATTTGAACCCAAATCTTTCTGACTCTAAGTAAGTTATTCTCTTTTATTTAAGTATATGTCTTATTTCCTTTTCTCCCAATACACCAAGTTTTTGAGGGTTTTCCATCCTTGCAGAGGCATCCTTTCATCCTGTCAGTTTTCATCCTTGTAGACACATCAATTGGCATAGTGACTTGTACAAATCACTTAATATCTATCTAAATATCAATGCCTCAATTACTTCCTGCCTCTAAGAGCTCTTCTAGTTCTAAATATGTATGGTGCTCCTTAATAAATATCATATTTATTGTATCATATATTATTTATTATACATATAAACATATTAATTGTATATAGTTTTATACACACACACACACACACACACACATATATATATATATATAATATTTTGTTGCTGTTCAATCATTTCAGTCATGTATGACTCTTTGTGGCCACATTTAGGGTTTCCTTGGCAAAGATACTAGAGTAATTTGCCATTTCCTTTCTCTATTTATTTATAAATAATCATAAAACATATGCAACATATTTTATATAATATTTATTATGTTTTATAAATATTTGTTGAGTTCCCTGACAATTATTTATTGAAATGATGTGTATTAATTTAAGATGTATTTATTCGAGAAACCACAGTGTGCTCCAGCAATGAGCACCTGGGGGTTGCTCCAAATGCAACTAAAATTATCTTTAAAAAGTCAATGCCAATTTTTCTTATTACTCATAATATAACAAAAAAATTTCCCTCTAGCCCTGATGTTCTCTGCTTCTAACACCAATGGGCACCATTTAATGTGGAGCTGTAGATCAGCAGTAGTTTTCTGAAATTCTGTTATTTCTGAGCTCCTGCAATGTATTACCATGTGCCCATGTAATGAGGCATGGTGAGTCACCTCAGTGATATGCCAAGGCTACGTGCTTCAGAGAGATTGCTGGCAAGAACATATGGGAGGAAAATGATTTTTGTATTCCAAAGGATCATTTTCCATTTCTGGGAAAGGATGATTTTACCCATTGATCTTGTGTTAAGGGGGTGAATACCAGCCTATAATGGCAAGACATTATAGACCACATACAACTCAGCAAAGTTAATTTTCAACATCTCCATTTCAATAGTAGAGAGCTGGAGGAACGCAGAGTTGCTTTTTTTTTTTCAACCAGTCATGGAACAAAGATAGAAATATAAGTGGTATAAATTCAGCAGAGATTTCCTGTTCTAATTGTTGACAGTACTGTGTTTTACTTCAGAGTAGGATCATAAATTTAGAGTTTGTAGGGACACCATGGAAACCAACCTCCTCATTTTATAGATAAGGAAACTGAGGTTCAGAAAATTGAGTCACTTTCCTAATCGCTGCAGCACAATATCAGAATCTTAATCCTTTGGAAATATTTTAATAATGAAAGATGTTAAGATTGTACCTTGAGACTTAAAAAAACCTTATCTACCAATACCCTAGTAGGTTGTTATTATTGCCATTTTATGAATGAATAAACTGAGGCCCAGAGAGGTTAAATGATTTGCTCATTTAAACAATAAAATTTGGACCCAGATCTCTTCTGACTTCAGGTCCAGTGCTCTGCTCCCTTACCTCACATTGCCTCATTAGCACCTTCCTAAGCACTTTAGAAGAAGCTTTAGCACTGATTGATTGTGCTATCACCTCCACTAATTATAAACAGAAAAGACTTTCATGGAAGACATGTATTTGAGAACATCTTAAAGAATGTATAGAATATCTGTCTTCAGAACCTGAAAAATCCCAAATCCTTATATACTATATGGAGGAACATAAAGGAGGACTGTTGCCTGAACTTGTGACTGAAGATGTTCAGAATTTTAAGTTTAAACCTCAGCTCATATTGATTTCTAAAAATTGCTGATCTCAATAATTAAGAAACAAACCAAACCAAACAAAAACTACTACATGTTTAAGGTGTCTTAAGGCATCTTAAATGTAAGTTAACTAGAAAAGAATTCTATTCACTGCACTTGGCAAGTTACATAAAGGAAAATGGCCAAAAATGACAAGTAATGCTGAGAATTCAGAAATAAGACCTCACCATTAATTAATTTTCTATGGTCTTCCCCCATTGAGGACTTTGAATCAGGAAGGACTAGGTTCAAATATTATTTCAGAAGTAGATAAGTAGATAAGTGGCACAATAATGTGTTGATCCTAGAGTTAAGAAGATCTGATTTCAAATCCAGCCTCAGATACCTACCACTGTGAAGTCACCTAGCTCTGCCTCAGTTTTCTTCACTGTGAAATGTGGATCTTAATAGCATCTCCCTTACTAGGTGATCATGAGAATTAAACATTTGTAAAGAATCATAGTGCCTTGAACTTAGGAAGGGTTTAAAAATGATTGTAATTTCTGTCTCCTTTCTTTATTCCTTATGTGTTCCTTGGAAGCATTGAAGCTTCGTTTTCCTCATTTATAAAATAAAGTTATAGCACTTACCTTACAACGATGGTGTGATGATCAAATGAGATAATAGACTTTAAATGCTTTGCACATCTTAAAGTGCTATTTAATATGAGTTATTATTATTATTATTATTATTATTATTATTATTATTATTATTATTATTATTATTATTGCAGACCCATTCTGGAATTTTACTCCCCTAGGACCTTTACTCCCTTTCTCCCAACAACTTATCTCTGGGCTGCAGGTATCAGCATCACAAAATACAGCTTTTTAAGACATGGGAGAGAGTCAGTCAAATATTTTGGTTCTAAAGCTTTGCCCAATTGATGGAAAAATCTCTTTTGGTCCACAGAAAAGTAAGGAATCTTGCATTGATGGACATTTTGGAAATTAATTATTTATGGTTGGTTGTTATTGTTTTGTTGTCCTTCACTGGGATTCAAAATTTTAAAGTGGAGGAAAAATCCTTAACTCTATTCTCACCTTAAAAAATTTTCACTAAAAACTCATAGACAAATTCTTTCCATATCATCAAATCAGAACTTATCAAATTCATTTTTTTCACTTGTGACTGCATTTTCAAAGTATATGGCCTGTTGAGTCATTGAACTCTCCTTTTGGAAGAGCCTAGGTAGGAAACCTCCTGAAATCCCATGGGGTGCCTATTACTATATCTCTTTCTTGAAGTCTATTGACATTTTTTCACACTCTTTCTCCTCCTACTTCAAATTAGCTTACAAAGTACTTTCCTATTTTTGAAATAAGCAGTTATAGGCATTCACATTCTCTTTTTAGGTTCAGTGAGATCACAGTTTTGTGCAGAACGACATGACTAATAAGAGAGAGAGCAACTCTCAAATCCTAAGTATTCTGATTCCAGGTATTCTGATTTCTTTGTTGCTACACTGCCAAATACTTTCCAGTTACTGGTAATGAACAGTGTAATTACCTAAAGAATTTATGGATTTGAAATAAATTCACAAAACATGCTGGGCAAAAGCAACATTGCCAGGCTACATTCTTTGGGAAGACTGAAGAATTTTTTGCTGGATAAAATAAGTACCAAACATGGGGCTTAGACAGATACTGATGATAAAGTAAAGGCAGGGGTATGGTTGAAATAAGTTCTGAATAATGACATAGTCTCTTTACCTTCCTTATGTTCCATTCTATCTTTAAAATGCCTACGTAACTACTGTTATTCTTTGTCCTTTTTCAGAGTGAACCAATGACATCACTTGGATTTAAGTGAGGCAGAGTTGTATAAAGTCATCAATCTCATTCCTTCTTTCAGAGTCATAAAAGTACAGTGACAAGACAAAAGTCAGGATGACTGGCAATAGCCAGGGACACCTTTGTGTCTTTGGGGTCTGATCAACCGCTAAGTGCTTCATGGCATCTGCTTTATCTGCTACATGACTGTTGGAACAAATTGTTCTCATCTACCCATCCCATTGGGGTAAGTCTTCACATGCTTAGGAAGGTAGACACCCCTCACCCCAACTCACTGATGGGTTTGTAGGTCCATTGATTTAGTCCAAATGCTATTAATCATGTACATGCATACGTGTATGCATACATATATACATATATATGTAAAGATGCTTATACATTTAATATCCCAAATATTATTGCTGTGAGGGCTCTTAAATGCAGACACTGGGATTAAAAGAAAAAATAATTTTCATCTTGGGGACCTAGTGTGAACATTGGTTGGTGGTAGCTAAATATCCTCTGTCTAAGTCTAAAAAGTTGTTAGCTTGTTCTTCTTAGGGAGAGGCTTTCTAGGCAGCAGATTAAAGAATGGCCCTGCTGTGACCTGAGAAAATTACAGCAAATCAACAAATATTTATGTAGTACCTACCTTTATCAGGTAAAGGATATGTTCTGGGGATATAAAGACAGAAATCTAACCCTCCCAGTCCTCAAGGATCTTACATTCTGGGAGTACCAAGTACACAGTTTATTCAAAATAATACACAATGTATTAACAACTTGAGGGATCAAAAAAGCAAGTCAATAGGAGGTGATACCTAAGTTGCATCTTAAAGAGTAAGGGAATAGGTTTAAAGGAAAACTCAGATCCCATAATAGGTATTTGTTCTTATTATGAATACCCATAAAAGGTATTCAACTAAAACTTTCATTTATCTATGCCAGATGATAACTTTATGAAGTACGAGCTCAAGTTACTTGAGTGATTTAGAAAAGAAGTGCTGGTATGTATAAAGAATGAAAAGTTGGGGTGGCTAGATGGTGCAGTGGATAGAGTAGTGGCCCTGGAGTCAGGAGTACCTGAGTTAAAATCCCATCTCAGACACTTAATAATTACCTAGCTGTGTGGCCACTTAACCCCACTGCCTTGTCAAAACCTAAAAAAAAAAAAAATGAAAATTTATGCCCTTAGGTTACCCTTAAGAGGTAGCAAGGTGAATCAGGAAGAAAACTTTGTGGAAGTCAGCTTCTAATATCAGAGATTGGAAGTGTGGGCAGAGCTAGCCACCACAAAGAAATAACCAGTATTTTGAGAGACTGTTTTGATTGATTAAATATAAGGAATGTGAGGACAAATATTGTTTTTGTCCTCTAATTTCACCTCTCTTGGAAATTTTCCAACTCAACCTCTATGAGAGTTTAAGGAGAATATCACTAATCATGAGGTTGGGGGTAGGGGGGGTGGGGGAATGTCAAGAAGGGAGTAGTGAACTGAAAGGAAAAAAAATAGTGTACCAAGGGGTATTATTCTATTGCTATCTTTCTTACTGTGCTGTCTCATTAAATGTTTTTGCTTTCAATGAATTGTATTCTTTGGCAACTTGTAAAGTTAACAGATCTAGAAATTTTATTTAGAAGTAAACTCTCACAAAGTTTCTTGAAACAAGAAGCCCTACATTAGAGAAGCAGGGCTCCAGGCTCTATACTTCAATATTGATGTATTTATTATTCTGTTCTTTAGCTAATACATATCAGATTAACCTTCTTTGATGATCTGCCATCAGTTAATGGTTGAAAGGAGGTCTTGCTCCATGAAGCGGCACATACTAGAATATGGAATTTTGTGGTTTATATAATGCTTTCTTAATAGTAACCCTATGAGGAACTAAGAATTTTATTATCCCTCATTTACAGATGAAAATGCTGAAACTCAGAGGTCAATGATTTTCCTGAGATATGAGAGGTACAAAGCTTGACTATAGGTCTCTTGATACTAAGTCCAGAAGATTTTACTCTCTAAATCTTACTACATTTTCAAATATATTTAGTAATTTTTCTTTTAACACATTTTTCTTCTTGTTTACCATGTGGCCAAAATATGAATCAGTGGGGAGGTAGTACCAGATACCCGGGCCAGTTAGCAGAAAGAATTTTTCAAATTTCTGGCTTATCTCATGAACCAAGAAGATTCTGTCTATTCATACAATATAAATGTGTTTTGAATTTCAGCATGTCAGACAGAAGGGTTTTTGATCACTAACTTTGCATCTTTTTTGATAAAGAACTTTCAGAAAAAAGCCCACCTGTATGGGGTAGCATGGATTTTGGCTTTCACATGTCCTCTGGCAGTCAATTCCTCCCCAGAAGGTGGTTCTGCTGGTGCTCTGGGGTGTGAATGCAATGTCATGATCAATATATTGTCCCCACACCATCAGGAGATCAGTATACTGGTCATCCTCTGTCACAGCCTCATTTGATGCATGGATGATTTTTCTTGTTACTTCACGAACCTGAGGGAAAAGTTAGTTTGTTAGCAATGCCATCAACTCTTAACTTTTCATAAAATACTCAGTTGTTAAGAAGGAGAAATATCTGAGAGAAAAAGGTTGTCATTTTTTGACAGGAATTCTCCTTGTGGTATATGTGATTGTAATGAAAAGGGGATTGGGGATTCTTTCCCTGGGGATATTTCTCCTTCTGCTTCTGCATTAGCAGTTTCTGTTTAAATGGAAGACAACCTAGAAAAGTGCTTCTTTTCTTTGGATATTACATAAAACTCACTGATAGTCTTTTAATACAAATGACAGTTAGGTGACTCAATGAGTCAGGCAACAGCCCTGAAGTCTGTAGGACCTAAGGTCAAATCCAGCCTTAGATCCTTCTATGAACTTGGGCAAGTAACTTAACCCTGATTGCCTTGCAACTAGGGCCTTCTGTAGTCATCCTGATTCATAATCTGGTCACTGGACTCAATGACTCTGGAGGAGAAAGTCAGACTGTTGATTTTAGCACAGCATCTCTTCACTCAAATACAATTCATGTGCTTGTCATGATATCACCTCCTCTGAAATCATGGTCTTCTTTGAGAATGAAGGACAAACAACCATCATCATCAAGTATAAGGATTATAATTCACATTCAATGATACTTGAGCTGTACTTTTACTATTTAGTATTATAATTCAAAATATGTCTGAATTTATTAAATTCAATTCCATAAGTATTTATTAAAGACCAACTATGTGCCAGGTCCTGGGTTATGCTTTGGGGATTCAAAGACAAAAAGGAAACCAGACATTGCACTAAAATATTTACATTCTACTGGATGTACAGAAACATTGACTTTAGAGCTGGAAAGAACCTCAAGAAATTGGTCTGACATCTTTATATCTATTTTTATGATTAATAATCTTTTACATTCAGGTATATGCACCAACAAGTAATTGATAGCTAAAAGCAAGTTTGTCAAAAGTCACTTATTACTTAATGTATTGTGAATTTCAATGTTAAGACTAAAACCAAATATTTGATGAAGATGAATGCATGACTGCAAGTTTAGCTATTGAATTCTTTTCTTCACTGGGTGAAAAAAATAACTCTCTAGTGATCTTCCCCAATACCAGTTATTTTCAGCTTTGAGTAGTCAAAAATCAGTTTAAGTTTAGTGATGTGGCAATAAACTGAGTATTATGTATTTAAAATCAATTTAACAAATATTACATATAGTGTAATGTAATTTAAATGATACTAGGTGCTGGGGATATAAAAACAAAAAAATGATCTTGTCCCCCCCCCCTTCAAAGAGCTTGCAAATTGAGACTTCCTTGGAGGGTAAGCAAAATTTTCATGACTTTTATATGAGATACTATATTCAGTTTGATTGCTTATTTGATCTGGTATTATGCTTTTAAAAAAATACCGTACCTATGATTTCATTCCTTTAGGGACATTTCAGATGAAGAAACCTCTTTTACCAATGCTGATGTTCATTTTCTCTGAAATTTATAGTATTAGAAAGTTGCCTAGAGCATTTAGAGGTAAGTGACTTTCCCTGGCTCACACAGAAGCTAGATGTGGAAGGTAGGATTTAAATAAAGGATTTGTTGATTATTAAAAAAAAATCCCATCTACTATGTCATATGCTGCATTCTCTCTCATTGTGTAATAATTCTGCACTTAATATATCCCTCATTTCATCTGTATAGATACATCTGCAACTATTGCAAACAAACAAACCCCCAAACCCTATCTTTGTTCATCTTTGTATCCTCTATGATTTCTGGCTCCTCTATTTTTTAGTATTCCCTTATGCTTAAGTTAGTATATATTTAGTTGCTATGCATATTTACATATGTATGCACATACACACACACACACATATATATATATATATATAAATATATGTGTATGGTACATATATTTATAAGTGTGTGCATAAGAGTGAATCCCACAGGGCAAAGAACCTGATAGATGAGAAATTAAAGTGATTGAAAATATGTTCTGTTACTTCATGGAATGATATTTAAGATAAGTGGTTTCAAAGTAATGGCTATTTATATTGATTTCGATGTCATATTTCTAATGAATTTTTCAAAAGAATCATATGGTATATGTTCAAAGAAATTCCTTGTAAATGGAAACCGATAAGCTATTCACATATATTGAAATAACTATTCAATTTCCCTAGGTATTCTGTAATTCAAAGAAAAATTCATAATTTTTTTTTGGTTTCTGTAAGGCAATGGGGTTAAGTGACTTGCCCAAGGCCATATAACAAGGTTATTTTTAAGTATCTGAGGCCTGATTTGCATTCAGATCCACCTGAATCCAGGGCTGGTGCTCTTTCTACTGTACCACTTAGTTGCCTGAAAAATTCATAATTTTTAAAATGTATTGTTGCTTGACCAAATTAACCTTGTCAACTATTTAAGACTTTTTTTACTCCAGCAAATAAACATATCTCTTTTTCATTGAAAATCCTTCTTCTTACCCTTGTCTCCAATTGAACAAATTTTTCATTTTAATCATGAAACATTACTGTTTTGAGATTTGGAAAAGATCATTTGGGAAGAGTTAAAAGACCTAGGAATAAATCATGGATCTTCATATGATTTTATATGTGGCTTTGGGCAGATCCTTTTAATCTTTCTAGGGATCATTTACTCTTTATAAAATGAGGATGAAATGAGGTGGGCCAGATATTAGATATTCTTCCCTATTCTGACAGTTTGTTCATCTAAGGTCCAATTGATTGTTTGAACATCTACACTTGTACAATGTCATTTACACTTAATATAATATCAGGGAAGTATGTTCTGCTTTTGAAAACCAATAGAATTCTGTAAATGTTATGGGAAAAAAAATATGCCAACTTGATTTCCATGACGTAATGATGTACTAACCAGTGGCAGTGGAAATTCATTGTAAAGGAAGTTAGGATTCCAGCCTCTTGGCTGACTAATTCCATCTTCATAGACTGGTGGGAGCCATCGAGCCAGGGCTGTGTTGGCAGCTCCCCATCTAGGATTGTCTCTGTGGAAAATAAAAACACTTGAAAGTTTTTGAAAAGTGAAAACAAAATCTAATTAAAGAAAGATAAAACAATGCTAAGGACAAAACTATTCCATTGATAGAGGAGTTCAGATCCATTGCTACAGATAGCAACTTTATGTGGCTATGACAACCGAGGAGGCAGATCCTAGCAACTCAAAGGCACTTAGTATCAATATATAAAAAATATACTCATTCTTTTCCCATCCCCATATTGTAAAAGACCTCATGATGTTGACTTCTTCACAAGGAAGTTCTCTTTCCTTAGAGGTCTTCATGCAGAAGCTGGATGACCACTAGTTGAGCATGTTATATTGAGGATTCTTTGATGTGTAAGTTGGATTAGGTGATAGCAGTAAAGTACTTTCAAATTCTTCATTCAATGCTACAGAGGGGATCCTTATTCAGTTAGACAATATGTTCCCTGAAATACCTTTCAGAGTATCTTGATTCTTTCTTTAACTGATATTTATTTTGACTAGTTTTATTTTATATAATAATAAATAAGTAGGGTTTCTGATATCTTGTAATTTCCATACCCTCCTGGGGATATTACAGTCTAGAATTATCTTAGAGAGGTATTGGATAGAGCTAAATTCATAAGTCCAAAAAGTTTTATTAAAAAGATTAAATAACCACTAAATAAAAGAAACAAAATTTGTTCTTATAGGAGAACACAAAGAATAAGATTCAGTTACTGCACTTTGAATTTATATATGAGTATATATATGGAGGAAGAAGTCAAGTTAATAAAAACTTAGTGGGCATCTACCATGTTTCTAGCCTCTCTGCTAAATGATAAATACAAAGAAAGATTAAAAAAGTCCCTGTTCTAAAGAATCATCTTAATAATAGGAGAGACAGCATACAAACAACAATAATATATGCAGGACAAAATAGAAATAATTTAAGAGGGAAGGCATTAAGTTTAAGGAAGACTAGGGGCAGCTAGGTGGCATAGTGGATAAAGCACCGACCCTGGAGTCAGGGGTATCTGCGTTCACATCCAGTCTCAAACACTTAATAATTACCTAGCTGTGTGGCCTTGGGCAAGCCACTTAACCCCATTTGCCTTGCAAAAACCTAAAAAACAAGTTGAATCAAAGGAATTCAATAGAGCTTACAGTCAAAATGGAAGGAGAGACTTCTGGACATGAGGGATAATCAAGGAAAATATCAGAGATGAGAGCTGAAGTGTTTTCTAGATGGAAGCATGAAGTGGCTAGCATCCCTAGAAAATACAATATATGGTAGGGAGTAAGGTATAAGACACTGGAAACATGTGAGAGAATCATGATTTGAAGGGACTTAAAATCCTCTTAACAGAAGGGTTTAATATTTGATCTTGGAGGAATAAGAAGCAGCCAGTATTGATTGAATGGAGAGGAGAAATGATATTTTCAGCTATGTAAAAGACATATTGGAATGAGGAGAGATATGAAGCAGATAGACCAATCGGTAGGTTATTGCAATAATTTAAGTCTGGTTTGATGAGGACCTGTGCAAGAGAGATGATAGTGTTAGAAGAAAGAAAGGGGCATATTTGAGAGATGTTGCAAAGGTAGAAATGATAGGCTTTGGCACTTGGTTGGATATGGGGAAGGGTGAATGAGTGATGAGTCATAGGTTACTTATTAGCTGTGGTACTCTGGGTAAGTCACTTAAAAACAACAAAAAGATCATTGTAGTTTTGTTTTTCTTACATTGTCTTATTATTATTTTTTTAGTTCCTAATTCTCTCCTTCAATCCTTTCACTCTCCAATCCATTGAGAAGACAAGTAAAACAAAATATATTACAAATACGTTGTCATATAAAACAAATTCTTGAATTAAGAGAGACAGAGAGAGACTATGACAGAGGCAGTGTTTTTGTGTGTGTGTGTGTGTGTGTGTGTGTGTGTGTGTGTGTGTGTGTGTGCGTGTGTGTGTGAGAGAGAGAGAGAGAGACAGATAGACAGAGAGAAATAGACAGAGAGACAGAGAGGAAAAAGAAGGAAGGAATAAGGAAAATTATTGAGAAAGAAACAAAAAGAAAAAGAAAGAAAGAAAGAAAAGAAAGAAAGAAAGAAGAAAGAAAGAAAGAAAAGAAAGAAGAAAGAAAGAAAGAAAAGAAAGAAGAAAGAAAGAAAGAAAGAAAGAAAGAAAGAAAGAAAGAAAGAAAGAAAAAGAGAAAATATACTTCAATTTGAACACTGAGTCTATCTCTTCTCTATTTGGGAGTGTAAAGAGTATATTTCACCATGAATTCTTTGGAATTATGGTTGATCATTGTGTTGATCAGAGTTATTTTTTCAAAGTTTATCTTTTAAATATTATTGTATATTTTCCTCATTCTGCTCAGTTCACTTTACATGAACTCATACAATTCTTCCCAAATTTTTTTGATACCCTTACATAAATAATTTCTTATAACACAATAGAATTCCATCATATTCATATACCATAACTTCTTCAGAAATTTCATGTTTCAATAAGTATCCTCTTTGTTCCCAAAAACAATGTCAAAAAGAACTGCTGCAAATATTTTCGTATACATGGGTACTTTTTTCTCTTTATTTGATCTACTTGTAGGCATAGACCTATAAAGAGTTTTGCTGGGGCAAAGGGTATGCAGTTTAATAGCTATTTGGGCACAGTTCCAAAATCTTTTCTAGAATGGTTGGAGCAATTTGCAGCTCCACTAACAGTGCATTAAAGTAACTGTTTTCCTTTAGCCCCTCCAGCTTTTGTAATCTTCTTGTTTGCCAACTTGGCCGTATTGATGGGTATTAGGTGTTACCTCAGAGTTGTTTTAAACTTACACTTCTCTATATATTACTGATTTAGAGCATTTTCTCATATGGTTATTGATACCTTGAAATTCTTTCTCTGAAAACTGCTATTCATACTATCTGACTATTTTTCAGTTAAGAAAGATTATTGGTAACTCTAGAGAGTTACCGTTTGAAGGAAGTGCTAACAAGATGGTTAAAAAAAAGAAAGTGGAACATCAATTATATATGATCTTCTCTAGGAATTCAGCATATCAACACAATCATAAATTGCTAGTGGAGTTACTAATGATTTTTTTGAGGATGGGGAGATACATATACTTGTAGGAAGCAGGCAAGCATCCATTAGATGAAGGGAGATTGAAGATCATTGAGAAAATGGGATTACAGATTGTTAATTTGTTGGAGAAGATGAGTTGGAATAAAATTACTTTAGCATGAAGAGGAGTGTGCCTTGACAAGGAGACAGGTGAAAGAGGAAATATTGGCAGAATGCATTTAAGTGATCTGAAATGAAAAAGAAGAGAGAAAAGTAAGCTTTCAATGAATGACCTTTTTTTGTGAAATAGAAAGCAAAGTTTTCAGCTAAGAGTGTATGAGACAGCAGTCATGAGAAATTTGAAGAGATGAAAAGTTTTGGAAAAGTTTCTGGGGTGAGTAGGGTAGTGATTCATTTAGGGAAATATGAAAAGACTGTTTTGCTTTTGTGACAATTCTGCCAAGACCATGTAAACATTTATTTTATTAGTATATTCAGTATTTCTGGATAAGATAATTTCTAGGACAATTATAAAGTTATAAGAATGATAAAAATTCCGTGGAAAGAAAGATGACTTCTGGTTTTGGGGAAGGATATATGGGACAGAGATAGGCTTTATGGAGTATATAAAATTTAAATGTGATATTTAAAAGGTTTATGAAGCATAAACATATATATGTATATAGATATTTACATCTATACATATTTATGTATATGTGTACATATACACATATAAATACATATTTATATGTTATATATAGGTATATACTATATACCTATCTATATGTATCTATATGATGTATATGTATATGTATATGTATATCTATCATCTATATTCTCATTTGGTCTCATAACAACTTTGAGAAGTAGCTGCTATTATTGTCACTTGATTGATTAAGAAATTGAGGAAGGCTGAGTTTCAGTGACTTGACCAGCAATACATTGCTTATAAGAATTGGACTTGGATTTTCCTGATCAGTATTCTATCCATTAAGCAATTAATCTGCTTCTATGAAGGTATGACTCAAAGAAAGAAAGGAGCATGGCATTCATTAGAGGTAGTGGTAACTACTTGAACAAAGGTATGGAGGAGATAGGAAGACTCAGGGCATGAGCCGCTGTTTGGTTGGAACATAATGTGTTTGAAAGAGAGATGAGTTTTAAAAGATTGGCAGGATCGAAATCAAGAAAGTCCTGAATGCCAGACAAAGGCATTTGAATGTTACTTTGAAGGAATGAGGAATGAGGAATGACTAAAGATTTATGAGCAAGGGGGTAATTTCAGTGTTGTGTTTTTGGAAGACTGAAACATAAAACATAAATACCACTCATTTGTACTATTTAGGATAGCAGTGTTTGAATTATTGTAATGTTTAATTATGAATATATTAAGACTAATGTAATTTAAAAACTAGGGTACATTAATAATTAATATTTCTTATTTTGAATAGTTACATAATTATGTTATAATAATTAATTGTAATTATTAATACTATTTATTGATAATAATGAATAATTAATACTCAAACATCTTTAACTTTAAGCCTTTTTAAATCAACAGAATAAACATTTTAAATTATTTTTTATCCACAAGCATCAAATTTGCAATTATTTATAAAATGGATAACTAACTAATTAATGCACAATTAAAAAGACATGTATATATGTTTATTAACCCCTTTGCTGAGCATTCAAGGAGATGCAGAGTATCAGTGTGGTCTAGTACTGGTCCTCAGGAAGCTTCTAGCTCTGGAGAGGTATAACTACAAACTGATACACATAATAGCATAACATAACAATGTAATAACATAAATGGATGAAAACAGAGAACTAGGTTGAAGTTAAAAAAGAAGGAAATTTAGGCTTGATGTCAGGTAAAACTTACTGATGAATTGAAATGTTGAAAGTTAAAATGGGTCACTTCAAGAAAAAATGGAACCTTATAGTTCCTTAGACAATGAGCTCTTTCAGCATAGAAAATGTTTTTATTTTCCTTTTCTTCACAGCACCAGTTTCTTAGTTTCTGCTTGGAACACAGGAGGCACTTAATGATTGTTCATTGGCAGACTGATCCTGTTCACTAGAAGACCAAGCAGAGTCTCAATTTTCACTTGTCCTAAATAATGTATGTGTTAGGAATTGACACCCTCTGTCCCAGCCATTTTGGTTGTAATAGATATGCTTTGAGATCTTTCCAAAACCTTAATATTCCCATGATTCCATTTAAATAATGTGCTAGAGGAGATTCAAAAGGCAAGGTTATTATTAACTAGCAGAGATTAGGGAAATTTTCATGGAAGGGGGAATAACACCTAAATAGGGCAATTACAAGAAAGGTTCATTTGAAGACTTTCTATTCCTAAATCCTGTTGATGATCTTACCTAATACTTTATTCCAAAGGGGAAAAAATCTTAGTTCATCTCATATTCTCAAGTCTATTGTACTTGAGTAGCTCAGTTTGGAAAGTGATGCTGCTTTAGGTCCATGATGGCATGTGTCTGGGGGGACTCAAAGCTGGGAATAATTACATTATGCTACTTCATTGATCATCAACGCACCACAGTGGCTCAATTTGCAAGACTAGATGGGACAGTAATGTAGTTAATTAACAGCACTAGGTCCATGCTTGAAGGTTGGAGCCATCTTAATAAAGCATTCAAAGCTGTTGCAGTTGATTTGTCTTTATTGGAATTGCATAAAGTGCTGCTCATGGGAAAGGCACTATTTTACTCAATTAAAAATAATGAAAAGTTAATTTAAGTGCTTAGCCAATTTTTTCCCCTCCTGATTGGCTTTTATATTTTAGTAATTCACTAAGAGCCTGCAAACTCTAAAAGAAGTGTGGAGGAAATAACACAGGCTGCTGAGTTATAATTAATAAGTTAGCAAATGCAAATTTATATATATATATATATATAATATATGTATATTATATATATATATATATATATATAGCTTTAAGGTTTGCAAAATTCTTTCCTAATAGTATTTAATTTTATTCTTACAACAGTCCTAAGAAGCATCTGTTATTATTATTATTATCCCATTTATAAAATGGGAACCTGACAGACAGAAATTAAATGTCTTGCCCAGGTTCACACTAGTAAGCTGGTAAATATATGAGTTTGATTTGAACTCAGGTCTTCCTACTATAGTAGATAGTGAAGTGGTCTTAGAGACAGTGAAACCTGAGGCTCAAGCCCCATTTCTGATATTTATTGGCTTGGATATATGGCTGTGGGCATGTCTTCTACATTATGAATTTCTTCAATCAGTAAATGTATATTAAATACCTACTATGTGTCAGTCCCTGAGCTAAGCACTAAGATTTAAAAAAATAGGCAAAAGATAGTCCCCCTCAAGGAAATGACAGTCTAATGGAGGATACAATAGGCAAATGAATATTTACAAGGTAAAATTCATCCACACCTACATATATATGCATGTATGTCTATATATATATATATATATATATATATATGACATAGAAAAAATCAAGAGATAAGTTATCAGAATTCTCAGAATTAAGAAAGATTGAGAAAGATTTCTTGAAAAATATAGGATTGGGGTGGCTAGGTGGCATAGTGGATAAAGCACTGGCCTTGGAGGCAGGAGTACCTGGGTTCAAATCCCGTCTCAGACACTTAATAATTACCTAGCTGTGTGGCCTTGGGCAAGCCACTTAACACCATTTGCCTTGCCAAAACCCTAAAAAAATATAGGATCTCATTACGTTCTAAATTCCTTCTTAGTTCTACAATCTGGGATCACTCAATCAACAAATGTTTTATAGGTCCCTCATAAGTCTACTACACTCAGTGACTCAGAGAGACTACATCTCTGCTTTCAAAGAGCTAACATTCTATTGTGAGATACCATATTTTGAGGTTTAATACCAACTGAGTAAATCCAAAATAAGTAAATATAAGCGAGTTTAATGCAAGGTAATTAGAGAAGGAGGCAGTGACAATTAAGGAGTTTGAAACTTGAAGGAAGTTAGGAAAGTCAATAAGCAGAGATGAGAAATGGGAACATTCCAGAGACTAAGGAACATCCTGGAGCTGAGAAGATAGAGTGACTTGTTTGGGCAGACAGGAAGAAAATCAATGTCACTATATAGAGAAATCTGTGCCATGTAAATAAGATCTTAGACAACTAGAAAAGTAGGAGGGGGCTAGATTAGCACAGTGCCTGGAACATGCTAAATTTTAAATAAATGTTGACTCAACTTTTCAACTTCCCAACTAACTACCTGAGATGGTAATGTGAAGAACAGTTGCTGATCTGCCATTGTAGAAGAAATTTCCTCAGGGAATTTCCTTAAATCACTGAAATCACAGGTCTAGAAAAACAACTTAATGGGCACAATGAGGTCATGTGTCAATTTGTGGCTGGGTCCCCTTTATCCTAATCTAGGACATACTATGACACAAGGGATTTATTCAGGAATTTGTCAGCACTTTCAGAACTATAGACTTACTTGACTAGTTTCAGAGTGTTGGTGCTTATAAAGTTTTAGCCTCCGGTGACAAAGGGAGCTAAAGCCTATTAGTAATGCTCTGATGTTGGGTAAGCAGACTCCTTGATACATCTCAGTGCTCACATCATAAATAGGTTAAATGAAGATGGATATAGGAGTTGGTAAATTAGCAGTCCTGGCTGTATCCTTTGTCACACAAGATATTTTGCATCTCATTTTTGCCTACTCCCCTCCCCTTTCTCTTGCAATGGACACCAACCAAGTGAGATTAACTTTCATTCTCCACTCCTCAATTCATTCTGCATTTAATAGCTTCCATTATGAAAGGACCAGACAAATTAAACCTAATTATTGAATATATTATGTTATTTTAATTTGTGAAGTTGATTTTCTTTCAAATCCAGTTAGTTCTTTTATTTTTCTCACTCCTTTTTTGAAATATAAACTGGCAATTTAACATGCATATGCCCCAAGTCAAAAAGTATTTGAACAATTTGTATCACAGAAATGTGGCATAGAGAGGAAAGGAGAATCAAGAAACATTTATGAAGTTTTCATATATGCCAGAAATAGCCAAATAGAAAAGTTAAGAGAGTGATGGATCTGGAATCAGGATGACCTGAGTTCAAATATGACCTCAGATACTTACTAATCATGTGATTATGGGCAAGTCCCTTAGAAGTCCTCTGTTAGGTTTTTTTTCTCTCAACTATTATTATTTAGTCATTTTTAAGTCACATCCAACCCTTTGTGAACCTGGTTTTTTGTTGTTGGGTTTTTTTGGTAAAAAAACTGGAGTGCTTTGCCATTTCCTTCTTCAGATAATTTTACTGATGACAAAACTGGAGCAAACAGGGTTAAATTATTTGTCCCGGGTCACATAGTAAAGTGTCTGAGGCCAGATTTGAATTCAGGCTGATGAATTTACCTGACTTCAGACTAAGTTCTCTCTCTCCTGTGCCTAGTTGATCCTTCCTTAAGTGCAAAATGGGAATTATAACAGCTTTTATATTACAGGGTTGTGGAGAAGATCAAATGAAATAATATTTGTGAAGCTCCCTGGCACAAAGATGGGTCAGTAGTAGGTAATAAGTAAATGCTTATTCCCTTCCTTGTCAATATGTGGTCTGTTGCCTAAGGGCTTGTGATATAAATTGAAAAAATAAGAATAAAAAATCTAAACATCCCTTACCCTTAATGACCTTACATTCAAGAAGGTAGATACACTGGGGAAATGGAAGGTAACTCTGGAGGAGAAGGTAGTAATAAAATAGTTGGGACTGGAAATTATACTGGCTTTGAAATCCTGACTCTCACTATCTGTTATGACCTTACACAAGTATTTTAGATGACTTTTAGGTCAATTCATCTTCTAATTCTAACATGTCAGTGATTTTAGGTCCATTTCTGCTCTGATCATCTATATCCCTAAATTCCTTCTCAGCTATAAATTCTGACATCACACAAATGACAAACTTTTTTATGAGCCTGCCATGTCCCCATTATTAAACTAGGTGATACCATGTAAAGATATTATTCATTACTCTTGAAGAACTTAAATTCTATTGGAGGATACTACATATACATATTTATATATGTATATAATTTATATATATAGATAGATGGAATCAATATAAAATAAATATAATCTGGTTAAATATAATAAAATGAGAAAAGATTGAATGTCGATGACAGAGCTTGAGGTTCATCTTGAAGAAAGAAATTTCACAAGGTTCCCTGTCCTGAGAGGGACTCCAGAGGTCATCTGGTCAAACTGTTTTAATTTTATAAATAAGGAAGTTCTGACCAAGAGCGATGAAGCGATTTACCAAGTGCCACAGATATTACAGCAGTACTAAAATTAGAACCTTGGTACTTTCCCCACATGCATCAGTCTTCTGTACCACATTCCCTAGTTAGAAAGCAATGCTACCTAGTACAAAACCACCAAGGTCTTACTAAGGAGAGCAAGGTACTGGAAAGGAACATCCACTATTTGAGCAGAAATTCCCCAATGTTCCTTTTCTTGACAGCTGAGAAGGGAAATCTTTAATCTTTGACATTAGAAGAGAATGTGATTCACAAATCCATCCTCTAATATTATTGGATTGAGGGAAGAGAAGCCGGAAGATTGAGGCAATAGTATTGGCAGTCATTGGTAGAGAAAGTCCAGGAGTAGAGTAGACTAGTATTTAGGAATATCAGTTCAGATATTTTGCTTTTGGAAGTCCTCTTTTGGCTACAGATCTTGGTCATAGATTTTCATTTTTCTCTACTTTTTTCCCTTCCTTTTTCAGGAAAGCAAGTCTATACCTCTGACACTAAAGCTTTCCTCCAACCTAACCCAGAGGTTTATCCTGCTTTTTAAAAGTGGTATTCTTTTCTTTGCTTAAATGTTTACTTGCTCTCTTAAGTCACACTGTTAGCATTCCTCCAACTGATCTCTGTATGTCATTGTTCAAATTACTGATAAAAAATCCAAATTTCATATAATGAAATATTCACAATTATTAATGAGGTAATGGATAGTGAACATCCCTGGAGGAAATAGTAGTGGACTTTGAAACTATGATGTTCTGCCAGAATTCAATTTGTTGGGGCATCAGAGCTACAGAAGAGAGTTGTTAGTTCATTTTCTAGCTTCCTAAAGGACAAAGAGAATCTGTATATTAGGATTCCAGTAAACAATTAATAAACCATAGTGCTGGCCAAACTAGCTGGGATAGTATTGAGGTGGGATACCATTTTCCTTCTTATTGTTTCCCAAAACTTATTTCAAGAGAAAAATATGCTCCTCCAGAGTAGAAATATCAAAGTAAAGGTTAGGAGAGGAGAGGAGTAGATCAATTCACAAAACAAGGTGTGTGTTGAAGGTGGATAAGAATGATACAAATTCCTGCTACCTTACTCACTGACATAACCTCAAAACTTCTCACAATTCCTAGATTAAGATTTCATGACTGTTCTACATTGGTTTGTAGATTGAGTGCATGAGTTTCTATTTTTGTTACTAAATTTGTATGAACAGCAGTTTTGGAAAAAAATGGCCATAAAGCTGACAAAAATAAAATAGCATTTTTGAAAGTGTGTTTTTGAGAAGAGACAGATGTCTATGGCACTGTATTTGATACTAGTTACCCATGATTTATTTAGAAACACCCCCATCTTTCCCAAGCAATCTGTGGCAGCAGTTACCAAGGCCCCTGTGATATTTTGAATTTTAAGCAAAACATCAGGACAGAAAATTCTAAACTTCCTATTTTACTGGAGACTTGTTGAGAGATAAAGTTTGTCCTTGATGCTACTCAAACTCTCTACACTAGAAGAAACCTAAGAACAATTTTCTCTACCAACTCAAAAAGTTGAACATTATTGTAAACTGGATTGTTAATCTAGATTCTATTCTGAACTGACTGCTACAAAATTATCAAAGATCTTCTAAATGCCAAATCTAATACCCCATTCTTAATCACTATCCTCTTTTTACTTCTCTATAGCACCTGAAATTGTTGATCTTCTCTTGGACATTCTCTCTTATTGAGTTACTGATATTGCTCTTAGTCCACCTATCTGTCCCACTGGTTTTTTTCAGTCTCCTCTATTTGATCCTTATTCATACTATAGTTAGTATTGATGATAGCTCCATTCTATCCTGAACCCCTCTTATTTTTTCTTCTCACTTGGAGACCTCATAATTTCAATTATCATTTCTATGTAGATGATTCTGAGACCTGCATATCTAGCCCTAGATTTTTTCCTTAGTTATATTCCAAATCATGAACTTCCCATTAGATATTTTGAACATGATGTCTCATGGGCATCTCAAACTCAATTTCCCAAAATACAGCTCTCTTCCAATTTCTTTATTCCTGTTGAGGGTACCATCATCTATCTAGCTGTTCATTTTATTCAAATTCACAATGTTATCCTTTACTCTTTATACTCAGTAATTCCACAAATTGATATCAATTGCCACATGCTATCCTTTCTATCAGCAACAATGGCATTGTGTTAGGTAGTGAAAATACAAAGATAAAAATGAAATATTCATAACTATTAAGGAGATTTCTTTAAATTGGGAAGATGATAGATAAGCATGTTTATATATCTGTATATTAATACATTTATATATTAGAAAGGTATGTGTATATACCCCACCCCAAATTCCTATATATGTATATGTGCCTGTATAGATATACTAGGACAACATGTATATTCACATATACACAAACGTTCTCTCCTGAATTTGAATGTATTGTCTTTTTTTACAATCATGATAATATTTATTTAGAATTTTTACAGATTATAACTACATTAGACTCTTTTAAGAACATAACATATCCTAGCTTTCAAAGATATTATGAACAACATACACTTTAAAAAAATTGATTTATTTTCATCCAAATACACATATATATTTTTAAGTTACAAAATTTCCTTCCACCCTCCCTTCTCATCCCCCTTCCCTCAGTGATGAACAGTCAGGTTAGCTTTGTATATAAACTTATTTTCAATAAGCATGTTTACAGATTATTCATTTTCAGTATAAGGAATTAGGATTAATGAAAAGAGATACATAAGAAATAATTTTTATAAATTCATCTGATTCTGAAGAGTTGGCTTTTTTTGTTTATTTTGTTTTATTTTGTTTTTATTCCTCCGGAGGGGATCACATTTTCCATAGCTGGTCTAATATGGTTGTCCTAGCTCTCTGAACTGCTGAGAGGAGCTGCTTCCATCAAGATTGATTATCTCTGAGTGTTGTGATTAATGCATGCATAGTTCTCTAGGTTTTGCTCCCTTCACTCAGCATCATGATTTTCTAGAAGCCAACCATTTATGATTTCTTTTTTTTAGGGTTTTTTTTTTGCAAGGCAAATGGGGTTAAGTGGCTTGCCCAAGGCCACACAGCTAGGTAATTATTAAGTGTCTGAGGCCTGATTTGAACTCAGGTACTCCTGACTCTAGGGACAGTGCTCAATCCACTGCACAACTTAGCCACCCCATTTATGATTTCTTATAGAACAATAATATTCCATAGTGTTCATGTATCATAGCTTGTTTAGCCATTCCCCAATTGATGGGCATCCCCTCAGTTTCTAAGTTTTTTTGCCACTTCAAAAAGAACTGCTATGAATACTTTGTAATATGTAGGACTTTTCCCATTTTTCATAATTTCTTCTGGATATAGACCTAGAGTTGGAATTGCTAGGTTAAAGGATATGAATGGTTTTATTGCTCTTTGGGCAAAGTTCCACATTGCTCTCCAGAATGGTTGGATCCATACACAACTCCACCAGCAATGCATCAATGTCCCAATCCTCCCACAACCTCTCCAACATTGATCATGTTCCCTTTTCCTCATCTTGATCAATCTGAAAGGTGTGAGATGATACCTCATAGTTATTTTCATTTGCATCTCTCTAATCAATAATGATTTGGAGCATCTTTCTTATGATTATATATAAATAGCATGAATTTATTCATTTGAAAACTGTCTATTAGAAACCTTTGATCAATTATCAATTGGGGAATGACTTGTAACCTTATAAATTTGATGCAATTCTCTATATACTTTAGAAATGAGACCTTTATCAGAACTCCTAGTTGTGAAAATTGTTTCCCAGCTTTCTGCTTTCCTTCTAATTTTGGCATCATTGATTTTTATTAGTGCAAAACCTTTTTAATTTAATATAGTCAAAATCATTCATTTTTGCAGTTTATAATATACTCTAATTCTTGTTTGGTCATAAATTTTTCCCCTTTCCATAGATTGAATAGATGAGTATTTCTTAGTCTAATAATTCATCTGTCTCCCTTTTTATATCTCAACTCTGTACCGATTTTGACTTTATTTTGGTATAGGGTGTGAGATGTGGGTCTATATCTAGTTTTTGCCATACTATTTTTTAGTTTTCCCAACAATTTTTGTCAAATAGTGAGCCCTTATCTTAGAAGCTGTTGTCTTTGAGCTTGTCAAACAATAGATTACTCTAGTCATTTACTGTAGTTTCTTTTGAACCTGTCCTAATCCACTGACCGTGAGCAATTGATACTTTCCAAATATTTAGATCTGACTTTATTTGGGTGAGAAGTGTTTTATAATTGTGTTCATACAGTTCCTGGGTTTATCTTGGGAGGAAGATTTCCAAGTATTTAATTTTGTCTACAGTTACTTTAAATGGAATTTCTTTTTCTATCTCTTGCTCTTGGGCTTTGGTGTTCATATATAGAAATACTGATGATTTATGTGGGTTTGTTTTATATACTGCTACTTTGCTGAACTTGTTAATTTTTTCAAGATTTTTTTAGATGATTTTCTTGGGTTCTCCAAGTATACCATCATATCATCTTCAAAGAGAGAAATTTTTATTCCTCATTGCCAATTCTGATTCCTTCAATTTCTTTTTCTTCTCTTATTGCTACAGCAAGCATTCCTAATACTGCATTGAATAGTAATGGTGATAATGGGCATCCTTGTTTCACCTGTGATTTTATTGGAAATGCTCCAAGTTTATTCCCATTGCATGAAATATTTGCTGATGTTTTAGATAGATAATAGTAATTATTTTTTAAGGAAAACTCCATTTATTCCTAAACTTTCTAGTATTTTTAATAGGAATGAATATTGTATTCTATCAACAGCTTTTTCAGCATCTATTAGGGAGAATGTATTGTCTTTTTTTTAAGAGAATGTATTGTCTTAAGAGCAAGTGATACTCCCTGTTATAAAATTTATGTCCTTACATAACATTTGGCACACAAAAATATTGACATAATGATAACATAGCTTCTCCCCTGATGTCTACTTGTGTTATAGAAAATAGCCTAAGTCCTCTAAAACTATGTCATTAGACTTCATGCTCTAGAAAGTGAAATAAAAAGGCCATTTTGAAAAGGTTTTGGTATTAACCTATAGACAGACTGTTGTTGTGTGAGAATTGACCTAGACAGCTAGATCAGTTTGCTTATTTGTTCATTGTTCCATCTTTTGTTTTTTCCTTCCTTCCTACCTTTTTTACAGAGACACCCTATATCTCTGTAGGAGAAAAGAATGTTTCTGTGATGCTGGAAACAGTAATCTCATGGAAGTAAGTAATTACTTAAAGCAAATTATATCAATATTTTTTTTTACTTAGGGTTAGATTATTCTTTTTAAAGTACATTTAAAAATATTTCTTTGTACAATGTATGTTATGCTTTATTGCCCTGCAAATTCAGGAAACACATGTGTGACTACATATATGTGTGTAAATATACAGTCATGTGTGTACACATATCATTAATCATGTTTGTTTTGTGTATTTATTTGTATCCTATGTACTATCTAAATAAAACATATATCCAAAAATTATGTATTTGTATATATTTTTCTGCATTTATACAGCAGAATCACTATGCCTAAGAATTAAAGAACTTTTTGATGATGCATTAATTCTTTCCACCTCTTAGATCTTAGGTAAAACAGGGTGCATGGTATAGTTGAATTGGCATTGGTCTTGGACCTGAGGTTAACCTGAGGTTCAGACATTTACATAAGCTGTTTGACAATTCCACAGGTCATCCATACACTGGTTAGTGGGCAAGGGGATAGGCTTGTTGACTTTGCAGTGGGCTTGAGACCTTCCTCATTTTTCTTCCCATTATTTCTAGAAACCATTCTTATAGTGGGAAGGACTAAAGGAGTAGTCTTGAGTGAAAGTCACCTGCTAGATAAGGAGAAGTATGTACATAAAAGGATAATATACAAGCAGAGAAAGGAATTCTATGAATCTATTGCTACAGAGGAATCTAGGAAGGTATTTATCAATGCCATGGTTCCTGGCTGGTAGCTTCTTACTTTAACAAATTACTCTCAACAAAAAGAACAATGTACAAATTAACAACAACTTTGTGAGATGATCGACCTTGCTAGAAGCAGCTCCTCTCACCTGTTCAGAGAGCTGACAACTCTATTAGACTAGCTATGGGCAATGTTATTCCCATTCAAAGGAAGAAAAACAAAACAAAACAAAACATAAAACCAAAAAATAAATAAAAAATATTCACAATCTGATGTGCACTTAATAAAAAAATCTCTTATGTATCTCTTTACCTTAATCTTAATTCCTCACACAGAAAATGATTAATCTGTAAGCATGTTTATCACAAATATGTAAATACATTGTTTCCCCAACTTTGCTGCTGAGGGGAGGGGGGTGGGAAAGGAGAGTGGAAGGAAATTTTGTAACTTAAAAATATTCATATGCATATGGATGAATGTTGAAAAATATTCATAACGTGTATTTGTAAAAATAAAATATCAATTAAAATTATTTTGCTAACTAAAGCAGTTGGAGGAATACAAATATTGCTTTCACTTGAGAACACAAAGTTTCATCATCTTATCCTAATTCTGGTTTTGAATTATAACCAAATTAGTTTGAATTTCAATTTAATATAGACACATTTAAGTTTGTGTTTGTGAATATGTACACATATGTACATATATGTGTGTGTATAAGTGAAAATTATAATCATATTCCTTTTTAGTTTTGTCTTATATTTTATTTATTTTTCCAACTACATGTAAAGATAATCTCAACAAGCATTTTTTGCAAGATTTTGAGCTTCATATTTTTCTCCCTCCCTCCCACCTTCCCCTGAAAGAAGGCAATCTAATATAGGTTGTACATGTATAACTATGTTAAACATAAATCCATATTAATAATGTCTAAGAATATGATTTATTAATCCAAAACATAAATGACTAGAGTTATATAATATTAGATCTGAAAGACTAAGTCCGTAAGTCAGCTAACAAGCATTTTTAAAGTGTTTCTTTACACACTTTTAAGGCACAATGTAAAGGATACAAAGGAAAACAGTCCCTGAAGGTGTTCACATTCTAATGAGAGAGACAACATGAAAATGGTTATGTATATAGAAGTTCAGATGAATTTCTTAGAGAAGTTGCTGGTTTGAAGGAGCAACTGGGAAAGGTTGAGCTTCTATAGAAGATAGACTTTGATATGAGTCCTGAAGGAAACAAGGAAGAAACAAGGAGGAAGTAAGAAGGGACTTGAGGCATAGGACATGAAATTAGAAGGTGGAGTATATGGCATATAAATACAAGAAGTAACAAACAGATCAGTGAAACTATATTGTAGAATGCAAGGAGGGGACTAAAGTTTAAAATGACTGGAAAAAGTAAAAAATGATCCAGGATGTAAAGAGATTTAAATACCAAAAAATCCAGGATTTTATTGGACAGGAAAATAACATGATCAGTCCTGTGCTTTAGGAAAGTCATTTTGGTAGCTGATTGAAATATGGATTGGGATGTAAGAGATCAGAAATAGGGAAAGAACATTTAGTAGACTACTTAATTTTAGAGAAGTACTTGAAATTGAGAGTTTAAGTGAGTTAAGAGCAAATAGCTGCAGTACTTAATGTAAGTGTCAATGATAGGATTCAAACACAGATCTCTTATCCAATGTCATCTCCACAACATCATGCTGACTTTCTTGATTAAGACCTAAACAACATGAAAGAATTAATTCAGTTTCTAAGAAAGCAGTAACTCTTAGTTATAATGATTTTACTATGTAAATTCAGGACTCTTTATTTATTGGGTCTGCAGTTATACCCACTAGAATTGGAAAATAGAATCAATTAGAAGATTGGTTAAAGAGTCCATCTCATCAATAGTCATGAATATGTGAGAATGTTTTAAAGTCTCCTTGAAAATGTAGAGATCTTACCTCATATTGACATGCGTTTTGTCTAGCACTCAATATTTCCAGAAGACTTTGAAATTCTTATTTATAGAACACTTTGACTATCCATATATTTTATATAGAAGTGGATGAAAGAGGTCAAATAAAATTTTCCTTCAGATCACTTCATTGTGTCAGTAACTACTCCCAACTGTCTAAATACTCTTCCCTAACACACATGCTGAATTATGTCCTCATGTTTTCTTCTGATTTCAAAGTAGTATTTATCTCACACCTAGTCACATCTACAGGTCTCTATAAATCCTCCCTACATCAAGTCATTTACCCTAAAATGCATAAATGTTGCCCACAAATCAACTGCACTTAGTCCAGATGGAAATAAATGAACAGATTATTTGAAACAGGCCAACACTAATTAAAAAGGTAAAAAGCAAAAATGAGCTAATGTCTAAGGCTATGTATACCTAACACTATTTGGTCAACATAACATTAGATATCCAGGTAGCTGGAAACAACTGTATAATGGTTTAATTTTTCATTGAAACAATTAATACCTTGTTTCCCTGATTTTACTCTTCCTTACTTCAATTCAGCCTTTATACAGCTGGTAAAATTATCCTTTTTTCATTTAACTTTTTGGCATCTAAATCTCTCTATTCCATCTAATAGCTAGAAGGTTAATAACTACTTGCAGGCCCAATCCTTATATAGAATCATAAACCTAACAAGTTTTGCTGATTTGGGTTGAATTGGAAGCTTCCACTGGGAGTTCACACTATTGCTGCTGGGACTAATTGTGGACACTTGATTAGTGAGTGGGATCATACCCAATCAAAATCATCTTTTTTCTTTCTTTTTTTTTTTACTTTTTGCAAGGCACTGGGGTTAATTGACAAGGCCACACAGCTAGGTAATTATTAAATGTCTGAGGCTGGATTTGAACTCAGGCACTCCTGATTCCAGGGCCAGTGCTCTATCTACTGTAATACCTAGCTGCCCCCCAAATTATGAGAAACATCTGCTCTAAATGCTTTAGCAGTTTCCATTGCTTCTAGGTTAAAACACAAACTCCTCAGTTTATTGCTAAAAGTCCTACATCTCTAACCTTAATCTGCACTTTTTGACTTTATTTCCTATTATCTCTGCCCCCAAATGCCCCCCATCAGATATTTTATACTCCAACAAATCAGATTATTAATGGTATCTCAAAACCACTATGACATGTTATCACCCATCTCTATTTATCCATGAAGATAATTTCTAATGTCAAATATTTACTCTGTCCTCATCTCACTATGTACCATCAGACTATAGTCCAGATTTGTCTATCACAATCCAGAAAACACTTCATTCTGGAAGACCTTTCCAGCCACAGAATTTATATTCTACCCCTGTAGCTTCTCCCTGTGATTAGAGGGCTCATCCTAGAAAGTTCACAGAAGGAGGGTGACCAGGTCGGACATATTGTCATTTCTCATTTCATCTTCCAGTTTCCTTTCTACCCAATATAAACTCCTTGAATTTAAGGACTATCCTTCTTTTGGCTTGCAATTTGATATAGATTATACACAAGTTGTCATGTAAAATATTTCCATATTAGGAATATTGTAAACGAAAATTCAGAGAATTAAAAAAATAACAAAGAAAGTAAAATATTCTCTAAGCTTCATGCATAATCAATTCTTTCCCTAGAGGTGGATATCATTTTTCATCATGTATTTTGGAATTTTTTAGATCATTGAATTGCTGAGAATAACTGTTATTCAAGTTGATCATCATACAATATTACTATTATAACAATCTTCTGGTTCTGCTCATTTCACTATGTACCAGTTTATGTCTTCCCAGGTTTTTCTGAAAATATTCTGCTAGTCATTCCTTACATCACTCTCATTTTTCTCCCTCCCACAATTTTCCCTCTTCATCTCTTATTTAATTTTTAAAATCCTTTTTGAAATCTTCCAGGAATTCTTTTTGGACCTTTGGGCCAATTCATAGATTTATTTTCGCTTTCACATGTAGCTGTTTTGACTTTCTTGTCTTCTTTTAACTTTATCATGATCTTTGTCACCATAGTAACTTTTTATGGTCAGGTTCTTTTCCTATTGTTTGTTTTTTCCCCCAGTCTATTTCTTGACTTTTAACTTTATGTTAAAATTGAATTCTGCACTCAGTGTAGAGGGGGCTCTGTCCCAAGCTCCATGCCTTTCTTATTGTTGTTTTCAGTGCAACCTCCAGTGCTTTTCAGGTATTTAGTATTTGAATTGTTTCTTCCTGGCTGCTTGTAATATTTTCTTCTTGACTTGGGAGTTCTGGAATTTGACTATAACAATCCTGACAGTTTTTATTTTGGGATTTTTTTCAGGAGGTAATTGATGGATTCTCTCAATTTCTATTTTACCCTCTGTTTCTAAGATATCAGGGCAACTCTGTTGGGTTATTTCTTGAAAAATGAATTCTAGGCTCTTTTCCTAGTCATGACTTTAGGGTGGCCCTATAATTTGTATATTATCTTTCCTGGATCTGTTTTCCAGGTCAATTGTTTTTCCATTGAGATATTTCTTTTTATTGGTATTTTATTTTTACAAATACATTTTATGAAAGTTTTTCAACATTCATCCACATGCATATGTATATTTTTAAGTTACAAAATTACCTGCCACCCTCCCTTCCCACCCACCTCTCCTCAGTACTGGACAGGTTAACATTGTACATATATATTTGTGATAAACATGTTCACAGATTAGTCATTTTTGGTATGAGGAATTAAGAGATATTTTTTATAAAGTGTTTATTAGATACTGGAGGTTTTGAAAAAATTATTTTGTTTTGTTTTTCTTCCTCTGGATGGGCATAGCATTGTCCAGAGACAGACTAATATAGTTGTTTCAGCTCTCTGAATTGCTGGGAGGAGCTATTTAATCAAGGTTGATTATTTAACAATGCTGTTTTTTAAAAATTCTTATTTATTTAAGGCAATGGGGTTAAGTGACTTACCCAAGGTCACACAGCTAGGTAATTATTAAGCATTTGAAGTCAAATTTGAACTCAGGTCCTCCTGAATCCAGGACTGGTACTCTATCCACTGCACCACCTAGCTACCCTGTCCACTGTGCTACCTAGCTGCCCAACACAATGTTGTTAATATGTATATTGTTCTCTTGGTTCTACTCCATTTTCTCAGCATCAGATTCTGTCACTCACTCCATGCTTCTCTAGAGCCCAACCATTTATGTTTTCCTAAAGAACAATAACATTCCATTGCTTTCCCATAAGCATAACTTCTTTAGTCATTCCCCAATTGATAGTTATCTCTTCAATTTCCAATTCTTTGCCAATGTAAAAAAGAGCTGCTATGAATATTTTGGAACACGTGGGACTTATCCCATTTTTTATGATTTCTTCTGGATGTAGACTTAGAATTGGAATTGCTGGGACAAAGGGAATGAACAATTTTATTGCTCTTTGGGCATATTGCTCTCTAGAATGGTTGGATCCATTCACAACTCCACCAGCAATGCATCAATGTCCCAATCCTCCTGCAGCCTCTCCAACAATGATTGTTTTCCCTTTTTCTCATCTTTGTCAATCAGATAAGTGTTGCTTCATTGTTCTTTTAATTTGCATTTCTCTAATCACTAATGATTTGGATTATTTTTCATTTCATTATATATAGCTTTAATTTCTTCATCTGTTCATATCCTTTGATCATTTATCAATTTGGGGAATGACTTGTAACTTTATTAATTTGATGCATTTCTCAATATATTTAGAAATGAAACCTTTATCAGAACTCCTAGTTATGAAGATTTTTTACTGGCTTTCTGTTTCCCTTCTAATTTTGGCAGCATTGATTTCATTAGTGCAAAAAATTTTAATTTAATATAGTTAAAAATTTTTATTTTGGAACTTATAATGTATTAGATTTCTTATTTGGTCACAAATGTGTCCCCTTTCCATATGTCTATTAGATGAGTATTTCTTGGGATATTAATTTATCTATACTGTTGCCCTTTATGTCTAAATCCTGTACCCATTTTGACTTTATTTTGGTATAGGGTATGAGATGTGGGTCTATGCTAAGGTTTTGCCCTACTATTTTCCAGTTTTCCCAATAATGTTTTTCACATAGCTAGTTTTTCCCTAAAATTGATGTCTTTGCATTTGTCAAACAATAGATTGTTGTAGTCATTTACTCTGGTTTCTTTTGAAGCTATCCTAATCCGCTATCCTAATTACTCTATTTCCCAATGAGTAGCAGGCAATTTTGATGATGCCACTTTATACTATAACTTTAGATCTGGTAGAGCTAGGTGACCTTCCTTTATATTTTTTTCATCAGTTCCCTTGCTTGTTGTGTCATATATATTCCAGGCTAAGAGCTATGAAGGGTTAACACAGAAATAGTTATGTGCTTTAACCAGCAAGATGTACTTCAGAGCTTAGATAAGGGAGTAGCTGCATGTCTGAGCTAAGAAGGTATATTCCCAGGCTCAGATAGATAGTGCATTCTGAGATAATTACCTTCTGCACTCTATTTATCAAATCACTGTTTGGTTCTCAAAACAATCTTCTCTCTGTTTATCAGAACACTGTTTGGTTCTCAAAACAATCACCTAAGACATACACAAGGTATGCATGTGAAAAAATGCTTGCTAAAACACTTATGTAATTGGTTACGTAAATGTAGAGTATAAAAGTATGTATCCTGTGATCAATAAATGAACCAGTTTATGCATCATATTGATGTCGGCCTGAGTTTCCTCCTCCGGACTCGACACTTGCTATTGACATTTTGTTGCTTGAGATGAATTTTGTTACTATTTTTTCTAGCTCGTTAAAATACTTATTTGGTACCATGTTTATTATACTAGCTCATTCTAACCATGAGCAATTGACATTTTCCCAATTATTTAGACCTGACCTTATTGGGTGAGAAATGCTTTATAATTGTGTTCATTTCCAGATTTGTCTAAGGAGGTAGATTCCCAAGTATTTAATGTTGTCTATAGTTAGTTTACATGGAATTTCTCTTTCTATCTCTTGTTCTTGGGTACGCTGTTCATATATAGAAGCGCTGATGATTTATGTGGGTTTATTTTATATCCTGCTACCTTGCTGAATTTGTTAATTATTTCAAGGTTTTAAAATGATTTTCTTGGGGACTCTAAGTATACCATCATATTGTTTACAAAGAGTGAAAGTTTTGCTTTCTCATTGCAAATTCTGATTCCTTCAATTTCTTATTTCTTTTTTCTTTTATTTATTGCTACAGCTAGCATTTATAATACTACATTGAATAGCAGTAGTGATAATGGCATCCTTGTTTCACCCCACATCTTATTGTAATTGCTCTTTTATCCCTACTACATATAATATTTTTGATGGTTTTAGATAGATACTACTATTTATCATTTTAAGGAAAACCCTATTTTTTCCTAAACTTTCTACTGTGTTTAATAGGAATAGACAGCATGTATTGAGAAAATAATATAATTTCTGTTGGTTTTATTATTGATACGCTCAATTATACTGAGTATTTTTCTAATATTGAACTATCCCTGCCTACCTGGTATAAATCCTACCTGATCATGTGTATTATCCTAGTAATAACTTGCTATAGCCTCATTTCTAAAATTTTAAGATTTTTTGTATCAATATTGATTCTTCCTGGTTTGGGTATGATACCATGTTGGTGTCATAATAAGCATTTGGCAAAACTCCTCCTATTTTTTAAGATAGATTATGTAAGCTAAGAATTAATTGTTCCTTAAATGTTTGGTGGAATACACTTGTAAATTCATCTGGACCTGGAGACTTTTTCTTAGGGAGTTTATTGATATTTTCTTAAATTTCTTTTTCTGAAATGGGGTTAATTAGGTATTTTATTTTCGCTTCTGTTAATCAGGACAGTTTGTATTTTTGTAAGTATTTATCCATTTCACTTTGGAGATCCAATTTATTGATGTACATTTTGGCAAAGTAGTTCGTATTATCTTACATTTCTTCCTCATTTGTGGTTTGCTTACCTTTTAAATTTTTTGATACTGATAATTTCTTTATATTTGTTTTCTTTAATCATATTAACCAAAGTTTTATCTATTTTATTAACTTTTTCATAAAAACCACTCTTAATTTTATTTATTATATCAATAGTTTTCTTGCTTTCAATTTTATTAACTCTCCTTTGATTTTCAGAATTTCTAATTTGATATTTATTTGTGGATCTTTAATTTGTTCTTTTTCTAGCTTTTTAAATTGCTTTCCCAATTCATTGATCTCTCATTTCTCTATTTTATTCATTTTAGTATTTAGAGACATAAAGCTTCCCCTCAAATCTGTCTTGTCTGTATCCTATAAATTTTGGTATGATGTCACATTGGTATCATTTTCTTTGATATAATTATTGATTATTTCTATTATTTGTTGTTTTATCCATCCATTATTTAAAATTAAGTTATTTAGTTTCCAAATAGTTTTTGGTTTATCTTTCCATGCTCCTTTATTATATGTAATTTTTATTATATCATGGTCTGATAAGTATGCATTTACTAGTTCTTCCTTTGTGCATTTAATTATAAGGTTTTTATGCCGTAGTATATGGTCAATTTTGGTATAGGTGCTATGCATTGCTGAGAAAAAGGTATATTCTTTTCTATCCCTATTAAGTTTTCTCTAGAGATCTATCATATCTAAGTTTTCTAAGATTTCTTTCACCTTCTTAATTTTCTTCTTGTTTATTTTGTGGTTAGATTTATATAGTTCTGAGAGAGGAAGGTTGAGGTCCCACACTATTAAAGTTTTGCTGTCTATGTCTCATGTAACTCACACAACTTTTCATCTAGGAATTTGGATGCTATGCCACTAGGTGCAAAACATGTTTAGTAATGATATAGCTTCATTATCAATGGTGCCTTTTAAGAAGCTGTAGTTTTCTTCCTTATGCCTTTTAATAAGATTGATTTTTGCTTTTACATTATCTGAGATCAGGATCCCTACCCTGATTTTTCTATTTCAAATGAAGCATAATGTATTTTGCTCCATATTTTTACCTTTATCCTGTGTGTAACTCTCTGCTTCAAATGTGTTTCTTGTAAGCAACATATTGTAGTTTTCTGGTTTTTATTCCATTCTCCTAACTGCTTCCATTTTATATGATAGTTCATCCCATTTACAATTACGATTAAGATTACTAATTCCGTATTTCCCTTTATGCTTTCTCCATTTATATTCCAATGAGATAGTTCACATTTTCTTCTAGTTTTTCATTATTTTAGTTTTGTTATTATTTTTGTTTTCTCACAAACCTTAGCTCTATTCTACATTTAAAGGAATTATTTTCTTCAGAAAGCGTTTGTTTCTCTTTTTCCATCTGGTCAATTCTGCTTTTTTAAGGCATTCTTCTGATCATTGATCTTTTGGACTGCTTTTCCACTTGACCTAAATTGATTTTTAAGATGTCATTTTTTTTTAGAATTTTTTAAAATTTATTTTCATCCATATGCACATGCATATTTTTAAGTTACAAAATTTCCTTCCATCTTCCCTTTCCATCCCCTTCCCCTCAGTGGTGAACAGTCAAGTTAGCATTGCATATACATATTTTGATAAATATGTTTACTGATTAGTTATTTTTGGTATGATGAATTAGGATTAAGGGAAAGAGACACATAAGAGATAATTTTTATAAAGTGTTCAACAGATTCTGAAAGGTTTTCTTTGTGTGTTTTGTTTTGTTTTGTTTTGTTTTTCTTCCTCCATGGGGATAACATAGTCCATAGCTAGTCTAATATAGCTGTCCTAGCTCTCTGACCCACTGAGAGGATGTGCTTCCATCAAGGTTGCTCATCTCACAATGTTGTTGTTGATGTTTAAATTGTTCTCTTGGTTCTACTCCCTTTGTTCAGCATCAGATCCCTTAAGTCATTTCATGCTTCTCTAGAGTCTGACCATTTATGGTTTCTCATAGAACAACAGTATTCCATAGTATTCATGAACCTTTACTTGCTTAGTCATTCTCTAATTGATGGGCACCCTCTTAATTTCCAATTCTTTGCCACTAGAAAAAGAGCTGTTATGAATATTTTGAAACATGTAGGACTTTTCCCTTTTTTATATAATTTCTTTGGTATATAGTCCTAGAATTAGAATTATTGAGTCAAAGGGAAGGAATAGTTTTATTGCTCTTTGGGCATAGTTCTATATCACTCTCCTGAAAGGTTGGATTTCTTCACAATTCTACCAGCAATGCATCAATGTCCCAAATCCTCCCACAGCCTCTCCAATATTGATCATTTTTCCTTTTTGTCATCTTGGCCAATCTGATAGATGTGAGGTGATAACTCATTGTTATTTTAATTTGCATTTCTCTAATCACTAATTATTTGTAGCATTTTTTCATATATTTTTCATATATATGTACAGCTTTAATTTCTTCCTTTGAAAATTATTCATGTCTTTCACCATTTATAATTATGGAATGACTTGCCATCTTATAAAGTTGATGCATTTCTCTATATATTTTAGAAATGAGATCTTTATCAAAACTTCTAGTGTGAAGATTGTTTCCTAGCTTTCTGCTTTCCTTCTAATTTTGACAGCATTGAATTTATTGTACAAAACCTTTTTAATTTAATATCATCAAAATCCTTCATTTTACAGTGTATAATGTTCTCTAACTCTTGTTTGGTCATAAATGTATCCCCTATAGATGTGATTTTCTTCATTTTTTTGTAATTTCTTCACTATGATACTCATTTGGTTTTCATAATTTTCCTGTATTGCTCTCTTCCCAATTTTTCATCTGCCTCACTTACTTGATTTTCAAAATATTTTTTGAGCTCTTCTATAGCCTGAGACCAATTCATGTTTTTCTTGGAGGCTTTGGATACAGAAACTTTGACTTTGTTATCTTCTGAGTGTGTATTTTGATTCTCCATAGTTCCAAAGTAATTGGTCAGATTTTTTTTTCTTTTGTTGTTTGCTCATTTTCTCCACCTATGATTTGATTTCAATTCTTTGTTAAAGTGAAGCTCTGCTTCCAAGGTGAAGGATGCACTTTTCCAAGAATTTAGAGGGCTTTTTTGCAGTTGTTTTCAGGGACAGCAGGCAACTCAATTTCTTCAAGGTCTTATGATTGCTTCTGACTGTTCTCCTAGAATGTGCTCTGGTCTGTGGGTGACCACAAACAATCCTTTCTGCACTAAAACTATGAGGAGGTTTCCCTGCTCTGCTATGGCAATAAAGCTAAAGCTCTTTTTTCCTGAGTTTGGGGACAAGTTTGCAATATGGATCCGAATATGATGGGCAAAGCAACAGTATCTTGCCTCAGAGATAGCAAAGAAACCTCTGCAGTCTTTTGCCAGTTCCCTTACTATCTATCAGCTAAAGGATCTGGCAACAGCTGCCAGGTGGAAGACCCAGGCCTGGTTCTGCTGCAACCCTTTCTAACCCTTTCTAAAACCTTTCTAAAGATTTATCAGACCTTTCTCATGGATCTTCCAAGCTGTCTTGGGCTGCAAATTGGTTCTGTGAGTTCTGACATTCTAGAATTTGGTTAGTCATTATTTAGAGGCATTTGAAGTGGTTGGGGGAGAGCTCCCAAGATTTCCTGCCTTCACTTAGCCATCTTGGCTCTACCCCTACTCATTACTTCTTTTTTTTTTTTTTTTTGGCAAGGCAAATGGGGTTAAGTGGCTTGCCCAAGGCCACACAGCTAGGTAATTATTAAGTGTCTGAGGCCGGATTTGAACTCAGGGACTCCTGACTCCAGGGCCGGTGCCTTATCCACTGCACCACCTAGCTGCCCCTACTCATTACTTCTTGCTAGAACTCAGAATTCCAATTTAAATGATCTTCCTGTCTTCATTATTTAATTTTATGCATCACAATCAAAAGAACCATAAATTTAAACCATAAGTCACTCCACCACTCAAAGTCAATCAGTAACTTCTTATTGCCCAATTGATTCATGAACAAGCCTTCATTAAGTGCCTACTATTTCTCATTTACTATGCTTAGCATTCCAATTGAATAAAGCATAGGGTTTTTTTTAACTTGATTTTATAGGAGAGGCCTCTAGGTTATGAAAAATGAAATGACTTCTGGATTTGATTGGTTCAAGGGCTTGAATGACAGATTTTGCTTCCTCACTTCCTATGACATAAACATCCAAACCTATGGGGATTTGGCATGCCAAAAGTATAGCAGAATTTCCCCTCATAAATGAATGTTTTTCTTATCCAGCATTGCTCCCAATCATGAGATCTTGCCTGTGGAGGTGGAGGTGATCAATGTCTATTTCAGCTGTTATCAAAATCTTACAATTTCCTTTTGCAAATTAATTTTTTTATTAAATTATATCCACAGTTATTTAAATGCTTTTCAAACTTCATATTGTTTTGCTGGACTAGTCTGAGCTACTCCTAATCTACCCAGAATATTTGACATTGGTCAAAAGAATTAGGTTAGAGAGCACACTTTGCTCTGGTTGAATTGAGGGAAGGGTAATTTAAAATTAAAGGAAGTGTCATGTACCCTGGGGCATATCTTTCATCTTAAGGGGAGCCCTCTCAATGAGATACAGAGTGGGCCATTGAAAATATAGTAGTAACTTGATAGGCACTCAAAGAATTTGATGAGTGACTATTCATGGTTTTTGCTAATGATTTTAGAAAATCTATATGACCATTATAAAGAAAATGAACATAAAATGAGATAACATATTACAGATATTATTGTGATTTTGACTTCTTAATGATTATAATTTTCAAGAAGATGGATAGTTCATTTTTTCCCCTAGAAATAGTACTGGTGAAAAGAGCAATGCTATTGTGGGCAGGGACCAGCATTTTAGGTGGTAGGCCTGATCTCTGATTTAGGGATTTTGATGACAAATGTATTGAATCCTTTGAGATTAGGGACATAAGAGAAGAAAATGGGGAATAAAGATGGGAGCTAGAAACTTTTCTGGTGGTAAGAGAGTCCTATGAAAGTAACTTCTACAATTTCTCATTATTGAGGAACTTGTGTTACTCCATAGAAAGTTTAAAAAACAACTTAATAACTAATTAGAATAACATTTAGTGTGTCTGATATACGGTGAAGCCTTTCTCTGTCTCATTTTCATCTGAAAAAAAAGAATAATTTGACCTAGTTATTTTTTGAAGAAACCTGTGATCTATCCTCCTATGATCTAAGATCCTCTACCTCCAGTAGAAAGTGACATATTTCTTCTATGATTTTCCTCTAATACTTTATTTTTCTAATATATTTATCCACTTCTATTTTATATTGTTGTTATATGTTTCCCTGGTTTATTACTCCTGCTAGATTGCAAACTCTTTGAAGAAAACATCTGAATCATCAGTATACCACTCAGTTAATGACAGATGAATTCAAACTAATAGTGAGCAGAAAAAAGTTTATTTCAATGTACTTTTATTTATTTAAGTTTACTTTTTGCATCTTATATATACATTTGCTTTGCCTACATTTTTGTCCATCAGAATGTAACCTCACTGAGGACAAGTGCTGCTTCCCCTTTTGTCTTTGCATCACTAGGACCTGTTACAGCCCTTGGAACATAGTAAGTAAATGATTTTGATTTTCTCATTGATTCTATATTACAGTAAAGACTTTAAAAACTACACTGCAGTTATCCTTCCATAAATAAATATTTTCTCTTCTTGGTATTCACCAGAGTGAACAAGATGAAATGAAATCAGGAGTTGGATCCAGACTATATCTTCAATGAGATAGTAGAATTGAGAGCTTTAAAAGTGAAATAGAAGAGGCTTTGGGGGTAGAGTCAAAAGAACCCTGAATTTGGAATTATAGGACCTGAATTAATATTACAATTTAACTCCTTCTACCCTTGTAAACTTGGGCAAATAAATAATTCAATCTCTCTGGAAACTGATTTCCTCAACTGTAAAATAAGGAACTTGAGTGAGATGGCATCTGATCTAGTTACATAGTTAAGATCCTACTAATTATATTTTTCCCTGAAGTCATATTAAGTTGTCAATGGCAATTCTGAGTACGGACAACACAATAATAGTCAGTTCTATGCTTTAGCAAGATGTATTTAGTAACTGTGTGGAAAATGTATTTCAGAGAGTTTAGTGAATGGAAGCAGAAAGACCTGGAAAATTATTTACCTTCTCTGAACATCAATTTATTTCTCTGTAGGATGTTAGGCTATATGGTCTCTAAGGACCATAATAATTCTAAACCTTTAGTTTGTTTTTTTTTTGTCATCTCTTATTCAACTTACATACATATCTCTTCTTTGAAAATCTCTTTTTTCCTGAGTTTCAGTTAGACATTATGGTAATGTACAGTTCCTACATGTCAACATTTCTAAATGAGAGAATGAATGACAGGGGTATAGAATGTCATCTGTTAAAGCATCAAGTTAATCAGGTCATGATTTTTCTAATAGCTTCATCAATAAAGTACTAAATTCTCATTAATATCCTTCAGGGAGGATAGAAGTCATAAATAAGAATTTGATAAGGAAGGAAAGTCCATTTTAAAGGCAGATTTGGCTCAGAATTCTTAACAATGAAGAAACCTAAGTTTTAAACATCTTATGAAGCTCAGGTTCTTGAAATTATTGAATCTTAAGTCAGTGTCAGAGAGAAATTGTGGTTATGGGATTCAGCCTTGTTAAATATAACACAATTAAATACTGCTAAACTAAAATGAACAATTAACTCACCATATTAGATGACAATGTATGATAAGTTCAATAACAGGCAACTCTCTATCGGTCCTTGAAGATTGGCCTGGACTTCTGGGTCAGTATTTAGGGAACAAAATCAAAGTCTTAGAATCAAAGTTCTTTTCCCCTAATAAATAATACGAGTCTTTAGAATCCTGTGGCCCAAATCTTTTGTAAGTAACAAAGAAAGCAACAATGAAGTTAAAAGGATGTGTATATGTGGACATGTGTGTGCAGTAATGTGCATCTCCCTCATCTCTAACTTTCAGAAACCTTAGCATTCCTTAAGTATCTCTTCATATAAGGCATGTTACTTGATGCTCCTGTGTGCTATCCAAAGGGTTTTTGTGAGGCCTAAATGAGATATCTGTAAAAGACTTTTCAAACCTTGAAACATGAAATAAATGTTAGCTATTATCTTGTATTGCTGTTATCACATCCACAAAAAAGAAAAAAATATGCAATAAACCTTTTATAGCTTTAATTCATGGATAGGGTATGATAACATGCATAAATATGAATTAACCAGGAGATACACACCATAGAATCTTCTTGGTCTTCAAATGCCATCTCTCATTTCAATTCATCAAGTATTTATTAAGGCTGTACTATGTGTAAGGTCCTATGCTAGAGCTAAGGAACCAAAAAAAAAATGAAAAAATTCTTGCCTTCTAGTATTTTGTATTCCAAAAGGGAACAAGCACAGATATGGATAAGGATAATATAATTTAAGAAAAAAAGAACTTTAATAACTGGGAAATATTTGTTCAGAAGATTATCCTTGATTTAAGCTGGGCAAGATGAGAAAGATTCTGAAAAAAGGAAATGAGGAAAGAGTATTTTCTAGGCTCAGCATAGAGCACCAGTGGTTGATGGAGGTACTGAACTTAGCATAGTATCTGATATATAGTAGGTGCTTTATAAATGCATGTTGACTTGACTTGGAGGTGAGAGATGGAATATCGAATGGAGAGAATGACCCGTAGTCTATCTGACCTAGATCTTAGAGGGAATTAAGGAGAGTAATGTTACCTAAAACTGGAAAGGTAAGTTGAAGCCATATTTTGGAGGACTTTAAATGCCAGACTGAGGAAACTATATGAAATTTGGATTTGGACAGAGCATGCACATACTCTCTATTTCTGGTTGACTGACTGAATGGAAGCACAGGGGTGGGGGAGAAGTGACTTGATTCTCTCCATATATGACCCATTGTTAAGACATACCTAATTTGACTGCTGAGCTGAAAGAGCTGATGATACAGGACTTTTAAAAATTACTAGTTTCCCATTGGACTTTCTTGTCTTTCCAAGAGTCAAGTGATTGCAGTGAGGGATGAAGAAGGACTAGGTCTTTGTCTGTATTGGCATCATGTCAGTTCTCTCCACATAACTCCTACTTCTTGGGGTCTTTATCAGCATCACCATGCTGCCTTTCCTTCTCTTCATGTTTTTTCTTTTCTTTCTAGATCTCAGGAGAATGGACTCATATCCTATGATGTATATGTACAGGACAGACTGATCTTTTGAGTATGGAAGGGTATGCACTGCAGTAATAACAATGACAGCCACTGGAGTGGCAGTAGAAATATTTGCCTCAAAGAGTCCACTAACTACAAAGAGATGGTTCCAGCCTGGCATCCTTTACCAGTAACAAGTAACAGGAGTGAGGAAACAGTGACCAATATAGAACTGAAATATGAAATGGCTATTTAGTAGCCTTTAAAGAGATTTTGTATCTTAATGAGATTGTTACCATGGATATGTTTTTCAAGCATAATATATTTTTTCTCCTTTCCATTCTCTCATTGAGAAAGGAAGCTAGCAAGTAAATAAATAAATAAATAAATGAATGAAATTTCTACAATAAACGTGGATAGTCACAACAAATTTCTACACTGATTGTTCACCCCTTCATATATATCTATATTTATATTTATGTGAGAATAAAATGAGATTATATTTGTAAAGCACAGTACAAAAAATTTATAGAAAAATTAGGCCATCATTCTGTTTTTTAATTCTTTATCACTGGATAAAATGCTATAAATATTTTCTCATTTATTGGTCCTTTTTGTTTCTTTTATTTCTGTGGGATATCAAGCTACTACTATGGGTTTATAGGCCTACCACACTGTTAAAAGGTGTGCTCAGGGGACAACTAGAAAGTGCAGTGAATAGAGCACCAATCCTGGAGTCAGGAGGACCTGAGTTCAAATCCAAGCTCAGATACTTAATAATTTACTTAGCTATGTGACCTTGGGCAAGTCACTTAACACGATTGCCTTGCCAAAAAAATGGTATGCTCAGAGTAAGAAATTTTGGGAAAGTTCCAAATTGCTTTCCAGAATGACTGGGCCAATTCACAGTTCCATCAAGAGTCCATTAATGTGTTTTCTTATAGCTCCTCTAGCCTTTGTCATTTTTCTTTTTTGGTTAACTTTGTCATCTTATGGATATGACATGGAAACTCATAGTTGTTTAATTTGCATTTTTCAAAACATTAATTATTCAAACCATTTTAATATATTATTGATAATTTGAATTTCTAATTCTTATATTTTGAATCACTTCACTATATATCTTAGAAATTACACCTTAATTAAAGAAAATTGTTTCACTTTTTTCCATTTACTAACTTCTTTTCCAATTTTAGCTGTATTGATTTATTTTGCAGGCTCTTTTCTTTTTCTTAATTTAAATTTATTTATTTATTTTCATCCATATGCAAATTTTTTTAAGTCACAAAACTTCCTTCCATGCTCCCTTCCTACCCCCTTTCCCTCAGTGGTGAATAGTGAGGTTAGCATTATACATACATATTTTGATGAACTTGTTTACAGATTAATAATTTTTGATATGATATGTGGAATTAGGATTAAGGGAAAGAGATACATAAAACAAAATTTTTACAAAGTGTTCATCAGGTTCTGAAGGGTGTGTGTGTGTGTGTGTGCCTTTTGCTTAGTTTTGTTTTTCTTCCTCTGGATGGGGGTAACATTGTCCATAGCCACTCTAATACAGTTGTCCTAGCTATTTGGATTGTTGAGAGGACTCTTTCCATCATGGTTGATTATCTCACAGTGTTGTTGTTAATGTGCATATTGTTCTCTTGGTTCTACTCCCTTTGCTCAGCATCAGAGCTTGTAACTCATTCCATGCTTTTCTAGAGTCCAACCATTCATGGTTTCTTATAGAAGAATAGTATTCCATAGTATTCTTGTACCAAGCTGCATTGATTTCATATGTATAAAACCCTTTTACTTTCATGTAAATAAATGTGTACACTTTGCCTTCTGTGATGTTCTCTTTCTTCTGTAATTATGAATTCTTCCTGAATCCTAGATTTGATCAGTAATTTTATTCCTTCCTTCTCTAATTTGCTTATGAAATTACCTTCATGTATATCTTGGTAACTTTTTTGATATGCTGTGTGAGATGTTGTTCTAGATTTAGTTTCTGCTGGACTACTTTCCAGTTCTCCCAACAACTTTTCTTGAATAATTAATTCTTGCTTCAGTATATGTCAAATATTTGGATTTTATCAAAGATAATAATACTGCATTCATTTGCTTCTGTAACTTGCATACCTAAATCTGTTCCACTGATCAGCCTCTCATTTTCTTACCCAGTACCAAATTGTTTTGATCACTAATACTTTGTATTTTGAGAACTAGTTTGATATCTGATACTGCTAGGACACTTTATTTCCACTTTTTCAATATTTCACTTCAAATTCTTAATATTTTAAACTTCTAGATGAATTTTAAAAAAATATTTTAGTAACTCAGTAAAGTAATCCTTTGGTAGTCTGATTGGAATGGTACAAAATTAGAACATTAATTGTTGTTAAATCATTTTATTAAATTAGCTAAAGCTTACCCATGAGCAATTAATATTCATCCAATTATTTGGATCTGTCTTTATATAAAGAATGCTTTAGGACTTCCAGCCAAGGTGGTGGAGAGAAGACAGGCACTGTGTTAAAGTCTCCTGATCTACACTCATAGATAATATGAAACAAACCTCTTTTTGTTTTAGTTTTTATTTTGCAAGGCAAATGGGGTCAAGTGGCTTGCCCAAGGCCACACAGCTAGGAAATTATTAAGTGTCTGAGGTTGGATTTGAACTCAGGTACTCCTGACTCCAGGGCCGGTGCTCTATCCACTGCACCACCTAGCTGCTCCTGAAACAAACCTATTAACAGAAATCCGATCCACAAAACCCAGAAAGAGAAGCTAGGAGAACATCTACCTCAAGGTTTGTCTTCTGGGATCATGAGTGAGCCCAGGCACAGAGAGTGGACTCTGCAGGGAGCACAGGAAAATGAGAACCTGAGAACCTGAGAGCAGAACTAGCCAGATCAGTGGCATGATGAGAGTCTGATAGCAGGACTGGCCTGATCGCATGCAGGGCTTGGACCAACTGGGGAGCAGAGGCATTGGTTGTGGCATTACGGATCTGGAGCTTGGGGGGAAGGGCTGGAGGGTGAATTCCAGCATGGGAGTGTTACAGACATTGATTCCTGGGCTCCTCTGGTCTGGAGGAACTCAGAGTCCATGCTTTCATTTCAGCTGAAGGCTCTTCCCAGAACAAAGACATTTACTGCCCATCTTTACTTCAGGCTCTGGTGTGAGTAGCAGAATCCCCTCAGTTGTGAATAGTGAGAGCAATTACCTTGTCCTAGGGCAAAGGCCACCATTGTTCAAAGATAAAAGTATTCAGCAGCTTCAACCACCCCCCTCCAGGCCAAGGACCTTAAATCAAGGTCACAGACACTACAGAGAAAACAACTAACACAGCCTATTGGCCTGCCCACTTGGAGTTACTAAATTCAGTGAATAAAGTCTCCCTAAGGATCTCAACAACAAACCTCTGGTAACCAACCCCTCCCCAACACAAGGTCTTAGGAAAATGAAAAAAAAAAGGCCAGCAGAAAGGAGGGCCCATAGAAAAATTCCTATATGGAAAAGTCAAGAGACCTAGAACCTCTGAGGAGAATATAATCTGTTCTCCAGCACAGACAGACTTCCTTGAAGAAATTAGGAAGAAATTTAAAAATCAATCGGAAAATTTGGGAGAAAAAATTAACACCTTGCAACAAGAAAAATCCTTGGAAAATACAACTGGACAAATGCAAAAAAGAAAATTCTCTCAAAACCTCAATTGGTCAAATGGAAAACTCTTACAAAAATAGAATTGATCAATTGGAAAAGGAGTTGCAAAAGGTAAATGAAGAAAATTCTTCTCTAAAAAAAAGAGAATGGAGTCTGTGGAAACAAATGACTTCATGCAACAGCAAAAGACTGTTAAAACAAAAAAATAAAAAAAAAGTAGAAGAAAATATAAAATACCTCATCAGCAAAACCACTGACCTCTAGAATAGATTGAGAAGGAACAACCTGAGAATTATTGGTCTTCCTGAAAATACTGAAGAGAACAAAAACCCCAGACTTAATATTATAGGATTTAGTGATAGAAAACTGCCCTCATATCATGGAACCAGAGGGCAAAATAGTTATTGAAAAAAAATATCCATCCCCTCAAGAAAGAGATCCTAAAATGAAAACACCAAGGAATGTTGTGACCAAATTGCAGAACTAGCAGATAAAAGAGAAAATCCTGCAAGCAACCAGAAAGAAACAATTTAGATACCAAGGAGCCACAGTAAGAATTACACAGTACCTGACTGCATTAATATTAAGGGATCGAAGGGCCTGGAATGAGATATTCCAAAGAGCAAGGAAACTTGGAATACAGCCAAGAATCCATTACCCAGCAAAGATGAGGCTTCTCTTCCAAGGGAAAATATGGATATCTAATGAAATGAAAGACTTCCAACATTTCCTGATGAAAAGACCAGAGCTAAATGGAAAATTTGGACATCAAACAGGAGGCTCAAGAGATACATGAAAAGGTAGTTTTAAAAAAGGGAAAACAAAAAAACTGCTATCCAAAAGCAGAAGATGAAACTGACTATATCCCCACCTGGGAGAAAGATTATCATAACTCTTGAGAATTGTAACTCTATTAGAGAGAATATACTTAGCCAGAAGTGATGGACACTCATGACTTTTTTGTAATTCAAATAGAAGGATTTAAAAAACAATACCTCCTTAAAAAGGGGGACAGTAATGAGATGGGAGGATGGAGGAGATTGAACAGGTAAATTTCATTGCATTAAGAGGTACAAAAGATCTACTGCAACAGAGGGGAAGAAGGGAGGACATGAGAAGCTCCTAAATCTTTCTATCATCAGCCTTTGCTTAAAGTTAACTTACCCACACACTCAGTTAAGTTAAGAAACTTATCTTTTCTTTAAAAAACTAAAAGGGGAAAAGGGGAGAGGGGACAAGGAGGAGGATAAAAAGGGAAGCTAGCAGAAGGAAGGGAAGGAAGAAGGTAAAAGGGAAAGTGGAAAGAAAGGGGAGGGGGTTGATATAGGAAAGCAAACCCACTGAAGGTGGTGGCATTCAAAAACAAAATACTGGGGAATATGGATAAAGTTAAAAAAGGGGAAAAATACAAACAGAGGGAAGATAGGATGGAGGACAATAAAGAATTAGTAATTTTAACTTTGAATGTGAATGGGATGAACACTCCCTTAAAACATAAGTGAATAGCAGAGTGAATTAAAAACCAAAATCCTACAATATGATGCTTAAAAGAAACTCATTTGAAGCATATAAACATGAGAGAGAGAGAGAGAGAGAGAGAGAGAGAGAGAGTAAAGGGTTGGAGCAAATTATATTTTGTTTCAGTTGAAGTATAAAAAAAAGCTGGGGTAGCAATCCTTATCTCAGACAAAGCAGCTGCAAAAATAGATAGCTTTAAAAGAGATAAGGAAGGAAACTATAACCTCCTAAGAGATACCATGGATAATAAAGTAATTTCAATACCAAATATGTATGCACCCAATGTGACAGCATCCAAATTCTTAGAGGAGAAGCTGAAGGAGCTACAGAAAGACATAGATAGCAAAACTCTACTAGTGGGAGATCTCAACCTCCCACTCGCAGATTTAGATAAATGTAATCATAAAATAAACAAGAAGGAAATTAAGATTGTAAATAGATTGTTAGAAAACCTAGATATGATAGACTTAAGGAGGAAACTGAATGGGGATAGAAAGGAATATACTTTTTTTTCCTGCAGTACATGGCACTTACACAAAAATTGACCATGTACTAGGGCATAAAAACCTATAGATCAATTGCAGAAAGGCAGAAAGAGTGAATACATCTTTCTCAGATCATCATGCAATAAACTTTATATGAAATACTGGGCCAGGGAGATATAGACCCAGAACTAATTGGAAACTGAGTAACCTCACTTTAAAGAATGAGTGGATCAAGCAACAAATTATAGAAAGAATTAATTATTTCATCCTAAATAATGACAATAATGAAACAACATACCAAAACATATGGCATACACTCAAGGTGGCTATCAGTGGATAGATTATATCTTTAAGTGCTTGCATGAATAAATTAGAGAAAGAGGAACTGAATGAATTAAATATTCTACTAAAAAATTACAGAAAGAACAAATTAAAAATCCCCAGTTAAATACCAAATTAAAAATTCTAAAAATTAAAGGAGAAATTAATAAAATCAAAAGCAAGGAGACTATGGAACTAATAAATAAAACCAAGAGCTGGTTTTATGAAAAAAATAAAATTAATAAACCTCTAATCAATATGATTAAAAAAAAAGAAGAAAACCAAATTGCTAGTATTATAAATGAAAAAGGTGAACTCACCACCATTGAGGAGGAGATTAAAGTAATAATCCAGAATTAGTTTGCCCCACTCTATACCAATAAATTTGACAATCTAAATGAAATGGTCTAATATTTACAAAAATATAAGTTGCCCAGGTTAAATGAAGAGGAAATTAAATATCTAAAAAGCCCTATCTCTGAAAAAGAGTAATTCAACAAACCATTATTGGACTTCCTAATAAAAAATCTCCAGGGTCAGATGAATTCACAATTGAAGTACTGTTTCCAATTCCATATAAACTATTTGGAAAAATAGGTGAAGACAGAACTGTGCTTAACTCTTTCTATGACACCAATATGGTGCTGATACCTAAACCAGGAAGAGTTAAAACAGAGAAAGAAAATTATAGACCTATCTCCCTGATGAATATAGATGCAAAAAACATGAATAAAATCTTAGCAAAATGATTGCAACAAGTTAGCACTAGGATAATACACTATGACCAAGAAGGATTTATCCCAGGAATGCAAGGTTGGTTCAGTATTGAGAAAATTGTTAGTATTATTAATTAGATCAATAACAAACCTGTCAGAAAATGTATGATTATATCAATGGATACTGAAAAAGCTTTTGACATAATACAGCACCCATTCCTACTAAAAACACTAGAGAGCATAGGAATAAATAGATTGTTCCTTAGAATAATAAGCAGTATCTATCTGCAAACATCAACAAGCATTATATGCTTGGGGAATAGGCTTGGGACATTCACAATAAGATCAGGGGTGAAACAATGATGCCCATTATCACTACTACTATTCAATATTGTATTAGAAATGTTAGCTTCAGCAGTAAGAAGAAAAAGAAATGGAAGGAATTATAATTGGGAAGGAAGAGACACAACTCTCCCTCTTTTCATTATGACATGATGGAATACCTAGAGAATCCCAAAAAATCATCTAAAAACTACTGGAAATAATTAGAAATTTTAGCAAAGTCGCAGGATATAAAATAAACCTTCATAAGTCCTCAACATTCCCATATATGACTAGCAAGAAAGAGCTAGAATGAAAAAAACCTATTCAAAGTAACCTCAGACAATATAATATACCTGGGAGTCTACCTGCCAAGGCAGGCTCAGATAGTTTTTGAAAACAATTGCAAAACACTTCTCACACAAATAAGATCAGATTTAAATTACTTGGCAAACACCATCTGCTCATGGATAGGTCGAGCTAATATAATAAAAATGACAATTCTACCAAAACCAAACTACCTGTTTAGCATACTACCAAACTAAATTCCAAAAAAATTACTTTAATGAGTTAGAAAAAGTTGTAAGTAAATTCATATGGAGAAATAAAAAGTCAATAATTTCAGGAATTCAATGAAAAAACAAAGTGCAAAAGAAGGTGACAGCTTTACCACGTCTAAAATTATATTATAAAGCATCAATCATCAAAACTGTCTGGTATTGGCTAGGAAATAGGGTGATGGATCAGTGGAATAGACTAGGTGCAACAGCAGGAAATGATTATAGTAATCTGCTGCTTGATAAACCCAAAGACTCCAGCTATTGGGATAAAATTCTCTTTGATTAAAACTGTTGGGAAAATTGGAAGTTAGTATGGAAGCAACTTGGATTAGACCAAGACCTTACACCCTATACCAAGATAAGATCAAAATGGATACAGGATTAAGACATAAAAAAAACAATATTTTATGCAAACTAGAAGCTCATGGAGTAGTTTACCTGTCAGATCTATGGAAAAGGAAGCAGTTTATGACTAAGGAAGAGAGATGGAGAACATCACTAAAAACAAACTAGATAATTTTAATTACATTAAATTAAAAGGCTTTTGCACAGACAAAACCACTGTAACCAAGATCAAAAGAAATATAATAAATTGGGAAACAATTTTACAACTAGTATTTCTGACAGAGAACTCATTTCTAAAATATACAAAGAACTAAGTCAAATTTTCACAAAAACAAGCAATTCCCCAATTGACAAATGGTCAAAGGACATGCAACAGCAATTTAGAGATGAGGAGATCAAAGAGATCCATAGTCAGATGAAAAATTGCTCTAAATAATTACTTATTAGAGAAATGCAAATTAAAGCATCTCTGAGATACCACCTCACACTTCTCAGACTGGTCAATATGACCAGAAAGGACAATGATCAGTGTTGGAAGGGTTGTGGGAAATCTGGGACACTAATACATTGTTGGTGGAAATGTGAACTCATCTAACCTTTCTGGAGAGCAATTTGGGATTATGCCCAAAGGGCAACAAAATTGTGCATACCCTTTGATCCAGTAATACCACTACTGAGTCTATACCTTGAAGAGATTAAGAAAAAAGGGCAAAAACATCACTTGTACAAAAATATTCAAAGCAGCCCTGTTTGTGATGGTAAAGAATTGAAAATCAAGTAAATGTCCTTCAATTGGGAAATGGCTTAACAAACTGTGGTATATGTATGTCATGGAACACTGTTGTTCTATTAGAAACCAGGAGGGATGTGAATTCAGGAAGCCTGGAAGGATTTGCATGAACTGATGCTGAGCGATATGAGCAGAACCAGAAAAACATTGTATAACCTTAACAGCAACATGGGAGTCATAATGAGCCTTAATGGACTTGCTTATTCCATCAGTGCAATAATCAGCAACAATTTTGAGCTATATGAAATGGAGAATACTATCTGTATCCCGAGAAAGAATTGTGGAGTTTGAAGTATGACCAAAGACTATTACCTTTAATTTAGGATATAAACAGTTATCTTATTATGCAATTTTGCTATCTCTTATACTTTTTTTTCTTCCTTAAGGATGTGATTTCTCTTTCATCACAATCAATTTAGATCAATGTATACCATGGAAACAATGTAAAGACTGCCATGTGCCTGCTCCTTGAAATCCTTCCCAGATATCTTCTGCTGGAAAAAACTCCACTTTGTTCTTTTGTGGATTCTGTCACTCCACAATCCGTTTAGAAGCTAATATTGTTTCTGAGGGAAGTTCCAGGCATCTCTCACTCAGCTCTCTCTAGGTACTATTTTGAATAATAATAGTCATACTGAAAATCGTTCCTTTGCCTACAATCTTATTGGAGAGGCTCTTTATTATCTCAATTACAGCTAATGTTGGCTTTTAATTTTTAGATAGAAACTACTTTTCACATTAAGGAAAGCTCTACTAATATGATTTTATTGGTGTGAAAAAACAGGAATTGTTTTGTGTCTTATCTAAGGCCTGCTTCTATCACTAGAATAATAAAGTTTCTGTTGATCTTGTTATTAATATCTATAGTTAAGTTTATAGTTTCTTAATGTTTAGCCAGTTCTGAATTCTTGTTTTAAATTGAAACTCATATTGGGCTTTGTTGTTTGTATATAGGAAATGCTGATTATTTATGTGGTTTTATTTATAACCTGGTATTTTGCTCAATTTGTTAATTGTTTCAAGTAGTTTTTTGGATGATTTTCTCAGATTCTTTAAGAATGCCATCATATCATCTGCAAAGAAGGAAAGCTTTGCTTCCTTGCTGCCAACTCTGATTCCTTCAATTTCTTTTACTTCTCTAATTGCTACAGCTAGCATTTCTAATGTTAGATTGGATAGTAGTGGTGATAATGGGCAGCCTTGGTTCATCCCTGATTTTACTGGAAATTCTCCAAGCGTATTCTCATTACATATAATATTTGTTGATATTTTAAATAGATACTATTTATTATTTTAAGGAAAACTCCATTTATTCCTAGACTTTCTGGTATTTTTTCATTTATTTAAGGCAATGGGGATAAGTGACTTGTCCAAGATCAAAAAACTAGGCAATTATTAAATGTCTGAGGCAGGTTTTCCTGATTCCAGGGCCAGTGCTCTATCCACAGCACTTCCTAGCTGTCCCCTTTCTCATGTTTTTAATAGGAATGGATAGTGTATTTCATAAAAGGCTTTTTTTAGTACCTAATGAGATAATCATGTGATTTCTGTTGGTTTTGCTATTAATATGTTCAATTATGTTAAGTGTTTTTCTAATATTGAACTATCTCTGCCTACCTGGTATAAATCCTATGTGATCATTATGTATTATTCTAGTATCATAGAGAAATTCCATTTGAAGTAACTATAGGGTGGTTAGGTGGCGCAGTGGATAGAGCACCGGCCCTGGAGTCAGGAGTACATGAGTTCAAATCTGGCCTCAGACACATAATAATTACCTAGCTGTGTGGCCTTGGTCAAGCTACATAACCCCATTTGCCTTGCAAAAAACCTAAAAATACATATGAATATACCTTCCAGTATATAAGTATATATACATATATATACTTATATACTATATATATATATATGAAAAATGTTAGCCTGACTGCCACTGAGGGGAGGGGGTGGATGGAAAGGGAGGGTGGGAGGAAAATTTTGTAACTTAAAAAATATATATGCACATGAATAAATGTTAAAAATAAAATAGATAAAATAGATGAACTTTAAAAAAAATTAATGTTGGACCACCTATGTGGTGCAGTGGATAGAGCACTGGCCCTGGAGTCAGGAGGACCTGAGTACAAATCTGGTCTTTATAATTTCCTAGCTGTGTGATCTTGGGCAAATCACTTTAACCCCATTGCCTTGCAAAAACTAATAAATAAATAAATAAATAAACTAAAAGTAGTCAGAATATTTTATTTTTGTAATATGTTACTTTAGTTTCTCTGCTAATATTTTGTTCAAATTTTGTTTCTCATTTTTTTTACTTTATATAAGTTTCAGGAACTTTTTTTTAATCACAGAAGGAAATTTGATGAAATTTTTCAAAGAGTTTAGATAATATTGATTGAATTTTTCCTTCAATATTTGATAGAATTCACTTGCAAATTCATCTGATCTTGTTTTTTCCCCACTTTGAGCATTTATTTGTGGTTTGTTCAATTTTTTCTGAAATTATACTGCCTTTGTTTTCTTCTGTTAATACTGGAATTTATGTTTTTAGAAAATATTTATATATTTATCTTGATTATAAGCTTTGTAGATGAATTTTAGGCCAAACTATTTCTACTATTATGAATTTATTTTTATCTTTAATATTAATAATTTGGTTTTTTTCCTTTTTATACTGTAATATAGTAATAAATTATTTTTAACATTCTTTTCTTACCAGGTATAAAACTATACTATAAAGCAGCAGTCATCAAAACTGCCTGGTACTGATTAAGAAATAGAGTAAGGGGTCAGTGGATTAGGATAGGTTCAAAAGAAACTTCAGTAAATGACTACAGCAATCTACTGTTTGACAAACCCAAGACATTGGCTTCTGGGATAAGGAGTCATTATTTGACAAAAATCATTGGAAAAACCAGAAAATAGTATGGCAAAAACTAGGCATAGACCCACATCTTACCTTACTTCAAATTAAGGTCAAAATGAGTGCTGGATTTAGACATAAAGTGCAACACCATCAATCAGTTAACAGACCAAGAAATAATCTATCTGCTAGATCTATGGAAAGGGGACAAATTTATGACCAAGCAAGGGGTAGAGTATATAATAAACTACAAAATGATGATTTGGGCTATATTAAATTAAAAAGGGTTTGCACTAATGAAATTAATGCTCTCAAAATTAGAAGGAAAACAGAAAGCTGGGAAATAATTTTCACAGCTAGGGGTTCTGATAGAGGTCTCATTTCTAAAATATATAGAAAATTGCATTAAATTTATAAGGTTACATGCCATTTCTCAGTTGATAAATCATCAAAGGATTTGCATAGACAGTTTGCAAATGAAGAAATTAAAGCTCTATATAATCATACGGAAAAATGCTCCAAATCATTACTGATTAGAGAAATGTAAATTAAAGCAACTCTGAGATATCATCTCACACCTATCAGTTTGGCTAAGATGAGAAAAGGTAAAGTGATCAATATTGGAGAAGTTGTGGGAGGATTGGAACATTGATGCTTTGCTGATGGATTTGTGAATGAATCCAACCATTTTGGAGAGCAATATGGAACTATGCCCAAAGTTTAATAAAAACTGATCATATCCTTTGACCCAGCAATTCCAATACCAGGTCTATATCGAGAAGAAATCATAAAAGTGGGAAAAGTTCCATATGTTCCAAAATATTCATAGCAGCTCTTTTTGTAGTGGCAAAGAATTGGAAATTGAAGGGATGCCCATCAATTAAGGAATTACTGAACAATCCAAGGTATATGAATATTGTGGAATACTATTGTTCTATAAGAAACCATAAATGGGCCAGACTCTGGAGAAGAATGGAATAAATGACAGGAACTGATGCTGAGTGAAAGGAGCAGAACCAAGGGAACATTGTACACACTAATAACAACATTGTGTATTGATCAGTCTTTATGGACATAACTCCGATTAGCAATTCAGAATCTGAATGAACACTTCATTCAATTGTTTTTAAAATTTTTTGCAAGGCAAATGGGGTTAAGTGGCTTGCCCAAGGCCACACAGCTAGGTAATTAGTAAGTGTCTGAGACCAGATTTGAACCCAGGTACTCCTGACTCCAAGGCAGGTGCTTTATCCACTGCGCCACTAGGCCACCCCACCCCTTCATTCACTTTTTAATAATTTTCTTATGCATTTCTTTACTATATCATTGTTTTCTTTCTTTTCCCTTAAACCCACTTCCTCATATTGACCATGACTAATCTGTAAACATGCTAAACACAGATGGGTATGTATAATATTCATCTGACTATTCACCACTGAGGGGAAGGGGGTGGGAAGGGAGGACAGAAGGAAATTATGCAACTTAAAAATATGCAAATGTATGTGAATGAATGTTGAAAAACTTTCATAATATGTAATTGGAAAAATAAAATAAAACATCAATTGAAAAATTCTTTCCTTTTAAAAATTTTATTCCACATTTCTCCCTCCTCCCTCATCTTCCCACATCCAGTGAGAAGGCAAGCAATATGCCATCAATTATTCCTATTAAATTGTG